>NC_135886.1:52427189-52770999 GCF_964194155.1 Cetorhinus maximus
CTTCTTTGAGTGGAAATGAGCAGCCTAAGTAGTTTTTCCTAGCAATAGCATGACTTCTGATTATAAGCAATTCCACAGGATAGCTGAGAATAATATCAAAATTCTAGAGGAACTTTAAAAGAAAGTTAAATCTTAAATCCTCCCAGCAGCCTGGGATGTGGAAATGCTACAGTAGCTGAGAAAGATAATGTTTCTCCAGTATTCCCTCAAACTATTCTCTTTAAACAGCATTTTATGCTTATTACGTGATTGAAATTACTGGTCTATATCACACTGTGACACCCTAATGCCTCCAAGTGACCAACTCTGACGTTTATGGATCCAAGCTCCTCTGAGTACATAGAGACATTAACACTGCTTGTGAAACAAATCTAGTATACATGGAATATATTATCAGAATCTCTAATATTCTTTATTTTCATGGGTACTGGATCAATCCCTGTCCATTTTCCTTACACATATATAGAGACTAAGACAAGCAAAACTGCCAATTTATTGATGAGCTAGGGGAATATTTGTCCATGTACAATTAGACCTAGGTTGAAACTGTATCGTCATTTTATGCAAGCTCTCCGCTACTAGCAGATGAATGGAAAATGAAAGCCAAGTTCACTGGTTTATTTCAGTGACCAGTTGACACTGACAGAAACAGGAGCAGGTCACCTCTGTGCAAATTTGTAAAGATGCAGAGAAAACAAAATATAAACAAGGTGGAAAAATATTTTCTTGGAAAAAACGTTGAGATTCATGATCCATGATTAAAATATTCCAATTTATAAATGGGCAAAAAACTATTAGTTGATGCTTTGATTAGAGAATCTCATTGACTTCCTCAGGGGCAAGTTATAACCTGTCAGGTTTGTTTTAAACTGCCATTTAAGAGGGGACCCATTCAGAACTTGTAGAAACGAATATTCAAAAAAGACACTGAAAAGCAGGTGTTCAATTCCTAAATCAGTATTAAAAGTGAACACGCATCAGAGGTGGAAGCTGTCAGAGGTGAGAATTCATTGTATCCATGTGATTGTTGCACATTCTGTATCCATTAGATTGCAAGGTCTCTGAGAGATAACTTGGTGATTTCTTATCCAGACAAGTTCTAACTTGTTTTTTTTTAAGTTGCTCAATTTATTTTTAAGTTGCTTTGCTAAATCTACCAAGTCAAAGGCTGAATGAAAGTCATTTGATAGGTTCATAAGTTAACAAGTATACCAAAAACATAGATAGCCTCAGTCTCAGAGACCTACCTGAGGATACCAAGATTCTTTTGCCCAGCTATCTGCAACCTGAGCAACCAATCAAGACCATGGCAACAGGTGAGCAGCAAGCGATGCATCTATTTCATTCAAACCATATTTATATTTAATTACTGAACAGTGAGGATAATTCAGTTATTAATATTCAAAATCATTTCAAATATTCAACATATTTATTATTGATATAAATCAATCGTCAATGATGAACAGTAGTCAGACCCATGAGGAAAGTCTATCACACAGAAGGATCACTATGCATCTCCAAAACTACAAAGGAACAAAATTAAGCCATTTAGCCCCTCGAGCCTGTTCCGTCATTGAGCTCTGCGAACTAACTCTGTATACTCACCTTCGCCTCAATTACCCCAATTCCCTTGGTAACAAAAATCTATCAATCTCAGTTTTAAAATTAACAACTGCTGTTTGTGGAAGAGAGTTCCAAAATTCTACCACCCATTGCATGTAGAACTGTTTCCCAATTTCACTCCTGAAAGGATTGGGTCTAAGTTTTAGATTATGCCCCCTTGTCCTAGACTCCACAAAAGATGGAAATAGTTTCCCCCAGTCTACCCTATCTCTTCCCCATAATATCTTTAAAACTTCATTCAAATCTCCCTTTATCTTCAAAATCCCATGGAAGACAATGCTGGTTTGTTTAATGTCACCTCATAGCTTAAAACTTGGAGGGCAGGTATCATTCTAATAAGTCTACACCACACTCCCTCCAAGGCCAATGTTTCCTTCCTAAAGTGTGGTGCACAGAACTGCTCTCAGTTCTCCAGGCTTAGTATAGCTGAAACATGAGTTCTACCCACTAGATATAATTCCGTTTTTTTTTTGTTTTGTTCATGGGATGTGGGCGTCACTGGCTAGGCTTTAGCTTTTTGATTAGTTTCTGTACCAATTCATGGTTTTTAATGATTTGTGTACCTCGATCACATCCACAAGTCTCTGAGGACCTCCACTGTTTCTAGCTTTTCATAATTTAGAAAGTACTCAGTTCTATACTTTTAGGTCCAAAGTGGATGACCTCACATTTGCCTACACTGAAATCTATTTGCCACAATTTTTCCCATTCACTTAATCTATCAATATCTCACTGTAACTTTAAATTTCCAACTGCTTACAATAGCATCTTTGCATCATCAGATTTAGATATATGGTCCTCAGTGGTGTAGTAGTAATGTCACTGGACTAGTAATGCTCTGGGGACCTGGAATAGAATCCCAGCACGACAGATGAATTCAATAAATACCTGGAATTAAAAGTCTCATGAAGACCATGAAACGATTGTTGTAAAAACCCATCTGGTTCACTAACGCCCTTTAGGAAAGGAAGTCTGCCATCCTTACCTGGTCTGGCTTATATGTGGCCCACAGCAAAGTGGTTGACTCTTAAATACCCTCTATAAGGGCAATTAGGGATGAGCAATAAATGCCCTAGCCACTGACATCCACATCCCATGAGATTTTTTAAATTCATTCATCATTTAAGTCATTAAAAAGTAGTGAATAGTTGAGACCCCAACACAGATCCAATCATCACTAGTCATTTTGCCAATTAAAATACCTGCCCATTATCCTTACTGTCTCCCTCCACTCAGCCAGTTTCTTAAACAAGTCAATAATTTGTTTTCAGTTCCATAAGCTTCAATTTCAGCTAAGTCTCTTACAAAGGACTTTATTACATGCATTTTAGAAGTCCATAGCAACATTCCCCTGTCCACTACTTTAATTACCTCTTCTAAAATTTCAATCAGATTCATCAGACCCTTTACAAATCCATGTTGGCTCTCTGTAATCAGATTAAAATGGAAGGAGATAGATTTTTCTACCACTCTATTCTTAATTATAGACTCTAACAATGTACCCAACAAGCTGACTGGTCTATAAGTCCCTGGTTTCACTCTACCGACTTTCTTAAATAGCAGAGTGACTTGTGTACTTTTTTAATCTAAAGAAATGGTTCAGGAGTTGAGAGAACTTGGAGGATTATCATTAGGATATCTATGTTCTCACCTACTTCTTTTAAAACTCTGGGCTGGAAACTATCCTGCCCTGGGGAGTTGTCTCTTTAGGACCATTAATTTCTCCATTACTGTTACCTTGTTTACGTTAATTTTGTTGAGTCCCTGAATCAATAAGTTTCCTTGAGATGTCTGGCACGCTGACCTCTTCCTACACTATAAACACTGAAGCAAACTTCAGCATGTCTACAAGTGTCTTATTTAGAAGCGGTCCATCAGTTAAAACTGCTGCATCAGTTCTTGTGCGCATAGAAATGGTGATGAAAAAGGCTTCAAATCAACAGCGATTCAAAGGGCATCACCCAGACTTTTTAAAGACAAACGTTTCCATAATTTAACCCACCTCTCATCCAACTCCTACTAGCTGTGAACAAAAACAAATAGCATCCGCAGTTTTTTGCTTTTATCCTACTAGTTGTGGCTAGCTCGGCCGGAATGACACATTCCCCCTCCCCTCCTCCTATTTGTTTCTAGATTGACTAAAGTTGTGGATGTTTTGCGTACAGGAATTTCATACGATTCCGAAATTTGTTTCACAGAATTTTGCTCCGGCGGAATTCAGCTACGCTTCGCCCACACAAAATGGCGCCCAAGCCTAGAGCGGGCCACCGTTCCCGCCAGCCGAGCGCCAGGAAACGCGCATGCGCACGGGGTGGGGGGGTGTGGTTTGAAAAGCCCGCGCGTCTGAGACCGTTCAACCGCCAGCGCGCGACCGGAAGCGCGTCATTGAACCCTGACAGGCGAGGAGAGCTGTTACCAACCCTCCAGGAATTGAAGATCAATCTCCAAAGCACGGCTGTCTGCATTCCCAGATAAAAATCATAAGGACATTTAAAAGAAGTTTCTCCCCCAAAAAAACATTCTTTGAACATTTCTCTTTACTAAATATAAAAATATTGAAAATGGGGGAAACAGGCTGTTTGGCTGACGGTCAAGAATCATCCAATCGGGTAATGAGTCTTTTAGCTTCCCTGTCGGTGTCACACGGATGGATGTGTAGGCTGACTAATGGCTGGAACATGGAGGCAAGTCATGTGAGGAAACCTCCAGCAATACATTTAATCACAGTTAGCAACCCTATCCACAACTGGTAATACGTTGTGGCAACCATTTCATTTCATCTTTCAGGCACACAAAATCTTCTGCCTTCTCGGGCTCTGAGCTGTTGCCGGTGGATTTGCAATAAAGGGAAATTTATTGCTTCAAACCTCAGCCCCGATTTAGCTCCACCGTTTTGCCAGCACAATACCCTTATCCATAGTTATGTCCTGCAGTTACTTCAGCTGCTCATGTTGCCCTGATTTCTCATAGTGTCATAGAGTTTACAACATGGAAAGAGGCCCTTCAGCTCATCGTGTCTGTGCCAGTCATCAAGCACCTATCTACTCTAATCCCATTTTCCAGCACTTGGCCCGTAGCCCTGTATGTTATGGTGATTCAAGTGCTCATCTAAATACTTCTTAAATGTAGTGAGGGTTCCTGCCTCTACCACCACCTCAGGCAGCGGGTTCCAGATTCCAACCACTCTGAGTGAAAAAAAATTCCTCAAATCCCCTCTAAACCTCCTGCCTCTTACCTTAAATCTATTTGGTTATTGACCCGTCTACTAAAGGGAAAAGTTTCTTCCTATTTAACCTATCTATGCCCCTCATAATTTTGTACACCGCAATCAGATCCCCCCTTAGCCTTCTTTGCTCCAAGAAAAACAACTCCAGCCTATCCAGTCTCTCTTCACAGCTGAAACGCTCCAGCCCAGGCAACATCCTGGTGAATCTTCTCTGCACCCTCTCCAGTGCAATCATATCCTTCCTATAGCGTGTCAACCAGAACTGCACACAGTACTCCAGCTGTGACCTAACCAGCGTTCTATACAGCTCCAACATAACCTCCCTGCTCTTGTATTCAATACTTCGACTAATGAAGGCAAGTATCCCATATGCCTTCTTAACCAACTTATCTACCTGTCCTGCTGCTTTCAAGGATCTATGGACATGTACACCAAGGTCCCACTGATCCTCTGTATTTTCTAGGGTCCTACCATTCATCATGTTCTCCCTTACCTTGTTAGTCCTCTCAAAATGCAACATCTCGCACTTTTCAGGATTAAATTCCATTTGTCACTGTTCTGCCCATCTGACCAGCCCGTCCATATCGTCCTGTAGTCTAAGGTTTTCCTCCTCACTATTTACCACACCACCAATTTGTCATGTGCGAACTTACTGATCATACCTCCTACATTCATGTCTAGATCATTAATATACACTACAAACAGCTAGGGTCCCAGAACCAAACCCTGTGTTACGCCACTGGACACAGGCTTCAAGTCACAAAAACAGCTTTCGACCATCACCCTCTTCCTTCTGCCACTAAGCCAATTTTGGATCCAATTTGCCAAATTGCCCTGGATCCCACGGGCTCTTACCTTCTTGACCATTCTCCCATGTGGGACCTTGTCAAAAGTCTTACTGAAGTCCATACAGACCACATCAACTGCAGTACCCTAAAAGTTTATTTCCCTCAAGTGCCCATCCAATTTGCTTTTCAAATGATTGATCCTTTCTCTTCTACCACTGTCGTAGGCAGCAAGTTCCTGTTCATTATCTCTCGCTATGTGAAAAGTTCTTCTTCACACCACCTCACCACCCCTGTGTCCTTTGCCCAAAACCTTAAATATGTTTGCCCTAATCCTTGTACTGTCAGCTGATGGGAACAGTTTTCTTTGTCTGCCTTATCTAAATCTGTTAAAATCTTGCACACCTCTATCAAATCTTCTTGCTCCAAGGAAAACAACCCTTGCTTCTCCTTGTAGCTAAAATCTCCCATTGCTGGAAACATTCTAGTAAATCTCCACTGGACTTTTTCAGGACCTTACATTCTTCCTAAAGTATGGTGACCAGAACTGAATGACATACTCTAGTTGTGACCTAACCAGAGTTTTATAAATGTTCATCATAACTTCCCTACTTCTGTGTTCAATATCTCTATTTATAAAGCCCAAGATCCCATAAGCTTTGCTAGCTACTCTCTCAATATGTTCTGTCACCTTCAAAAATCTATGCACATGCACCCCAAGGTCCCTCTGTCCCTGCACAATCTTTAAAACTGTACCAATAAGTCTATATTGCCTCTCCCTATCCTGCCACCTCACACTTCTCTGTATTAAATTTCATTTGTCACCTAATCTGCCCATTCTGTTAACCTATCTATGTTACAGATCATTGATATTATCCTCACTGTTTGTCACACCTCCATTGACAAATTTTGAAATTTTACTCTGTATTTCAATACCCAAGTTATTTATATATATAAAAAAGTAGTCCTAGTACTGACCTGTGGAGAACGCCACTGTCTACTCCTCCAGCCTGAAAACAACCATTTACCACAACTCGCTGTTTTCTGTTCTTAAGCCAATTTTTTATCCAAGCTGACACTGACCCTCCTATTCCATGAGCCTCAATTTTGTTAACCAGCATTTTATGTGGTGCTTTGTCAAACACGTAGCACAGAATTTTTAGGTCGGGATGAGGTTTCCATTATGAAAAAAATGCATGGACAGAATTTTCATCATGTGTACGTTCAGGTGACTGATTGTGATGCGTGGACATTTTTTTCCAGATTTTGAAAACTTTATTTATTGGTTTTAAAGCCTTTTAGCTCTCTGCCTTCAGGGAGCTTTCATTCAGTGCCCGTGCCCGCACTTACATCAGCGCCCGCCCTCCTCCTGCCCTCACTCCAGCTGTGCTGAGCATTTCAAGCTTCATGCTGGCTGGCCGTTAATTGCCAGTGTGAAATCGTGGTTGAGGGCTGATCGCGGGTGGCGTTCCGCTCCCAAGCTGCTCCTGGGCCCGCTGATTGGGTCCACACACCGACCTAAAAATCCTGCCCCTAGTTAAAATCATTTAGACAACATCCACTGCATTCTCTTTATCTACTCTGTTACTTCAAAAAAAAATTAGATTAATCAAGCACAATGTGCCTTTTACAAAGCAATGCTGGCTATCCTTGACTCAAACCACATCGAGTACCTGTTGATTTTCTTTTCCTTGATCATTGTTTCTAAAATCTTATCCACCACTGATACTAAACTGATCGGCCTGGAGTTACTAGGAATGTCCTCACACCCATTTTTGAACATGGGTGTCACATTTGACACTCTCCAATCCTATGGCACCTCTCTCGTATCTAGGGAAGATTGGAAGATTATGGCAAGCCCGACCACTATCTCCACCCCTACTTCCCTTAGCAACCTGGACTACAAGCCATTCGGACTGGACGACTTATCTACTCTAAGCTCTAGATACTGTGGCTACAAGAGCAGGTCAGAGGCTAGGAATCCTGTGACAAATAATTCACCTCCTGACTCCCCAAAGCCTGTCCACCATCTAAAAGGCACAAGTCAGAAATGTGATGGAATACTCCCCACTTGCCTGAATGAGTGTAGCTCCAACAACACTTAAGAAGCTTGACACTGTCCAGGACAAAACAGCCCACTTGACTGGCACCACATCCACAAACATTCACTCCCTCCACCACTGACACACAGTAGCAGCAGTGTGTACCATCTACAAGATGCACTGCAGGAACTTACCAGACAGCACCTTCCAAACCCACGACCACTACCATCTAGAAGGACAAGGGCAGCAGATAGATGGAAACACCACCGCCTGGAAGTTCCCCTCCAAGTCACTCACCATCCTGACTTGGAAATTTATCACCATTCCTTCACTGTCACTGGGTCAAAATCCTGGAACTCCCTTCCTAACAGCACTGTGGGTGTACCTACACCATGTGGACTGCAGAGGTTCAAGAAGGCAGCTCACCACCACCTTCTCAAGGGCAACTAGGGATGGGAAATAAATGCTGGCCCAGCCAGTGAAGCCCACATCCCATGAACGAACATAGAAAAGCATAACCAACCTTTCCAGTACCTCCTGCCTGTCAATTTTCACCCCATCCATCACCTCTACCATCTCCGCTTCCACCGATATTTTGCCAGCATTCTCTTCCTTGGTAAACATCAATAGCAAGTACTCATTGAGTATTCCAGTCTTGTCCTGCAGCCCTAAGCATATATCACCTTTGTCTCCAATAGGCCCAACCACACCTCTTACAACCTGCTTACTGTTACATGCTGGTTGAAGATTTTTGAGTTTCCTTATATGTTTTCTGCCATTCTATTCTCGTGTTG
This sequence comes from Cetorhinus maximus, assembly GCF_964194155.1. Lineage (NCBI taxonomy): Eukaryota > Metazoa > Chordata > Chondrichthyes > Lamniformes > Cetorhinidae > Cetorhinus > Cetorhinus maximus. The sequence goes on from NC_135886.1 coordinate 52,435,660, forward strand.
TTCTTTCCTGGTATTCTTTTCCTCATCACTTTCCATCTCAACATATTCTATTGATTCTCACTTGAAGGATTCACTTGACAAGCATCATACACCCTCCTTTTTTGTTTCATCATATTTTTCTATGAACACTCACATTAGATAAGTTTTCAAAGTAAAAGTAATTCTAGTAATTAAATATGATGGTACAGATTATGATTTCATGCAAACATCTACTTTTACATTTTGGGGCTTTTTTTCACCTTTTCTGTGAACAATGGCCTCTTTCTGTAAGAAAACTATGTTCATGTATTCTGAAATCTGCATCATTTTGTTTTTTTTATCCCTGCAGAGAATGTTAACCTGGAGATTAACAGTTACCCCAATTTTGTCACAATTACATCAGACACATCCTCATATAATGCATCCATCACTTTGAATGAATAGAAAATATTATATGCAGATCACAGATTTGACATCCTAAAATAACTACTTCAATTTACTGGTATTTACAAAATCAGATAGTTTAATAAAACAATAAATAAAACACATCAAACCAAAATGCTGCAGATGCTGGAAATTTGAAATAAAAACATCAAAAAATACCGAGGTCTGTCAGTATTTGTGGAGAGAGAAACAGTTAACCTCTCATTCAGGTTGATGACCTTGCTTCAGAACTAACCTGAAGTGTTAAATCCATTAATTTATAATTTCCAACATACAGTTCATCAGAGTTTCCTTCAGCAGTTATCGTGGTTTCTTGGAATTAAAACATGATTTTGAATAAAGCTTGTGGAATAAACTTCCATACAGAATGGTGGAGGCAAAAATCTTGCAATTACTTAAGAAACAATTGGATGCTACAATGGAATAGAGCATTAGGATTTCACTGGATGAATGTTCTAAATATGGACCAAATGGCCTTCCTCAACCTTAATTATTTTATGAAGGTTAACAATGGAGGTTAACAATGTAGTTATCTGTACCCCAGGGGAAAAAAAATGCTAATATTTTTCTTGCATACCTACAGTAGAAGACACAAATTATATACCAGAAATAGAGGGTAACAAATGGATTAACAAGAGTGAGGAACTTAAGAAAATTAATATCAGCAAAGTAAAGTATAGCAGAAATGTTAGAGACTAAAAACTGACAAAACCCCAGACTTTGATGGTCTACATTATAGGGTTGTAAAAGAGGTAACTCTTTTATCTAATGGCTGCTCTGATTGTGATTTTCCAAAATTCCCTAGATTGTAAAATGGTCCCAACAGATTGGAAGTTAGCAAGTGTAACAGATTTATTCAAGAAAGGTGAGGGAGCGAGAATAGGGAACAGGCCAGTTAGCCTGTCACCAGTCATTGAAAAAATGCTCGAATCTATTATTAAGGAAAGCCTAAAAATGCACTCAGAAAATCATAGTATGATCTGACAGAGTCAACATGGTTTTATGAAAGGGAAATTGTGTTCGACAAATTTTTTGGAGATTTTTGTGTATAGAACTTGTAGGATAGATAGAGGAGAGCCAACAGATTTCATATACTTAGATTTCCAAGAGGATTGGTGCCACACAAATTGTTAATATGTGAGATAAGGGTTCATGGAGTTGGGGTTAATATACTAGCATGAATAGAGAATTAGTTAACAGACAGAAAGCAGACAGTAGGGATAAATAGGGCATTTTCAAGTTGGCAGGCAGCGAGTGGTGGAGTGTTGCCTCAGTTATTTACAATCTATATTAACGACTTAGACAAAGACCGAGAGTAATGTATCCAAGTTTGCTGACTATGTAAAGCTAGGTGGGAATGTAAGCTGTGATTAGGACACAAAGACTGAAAAAAAGATATATACAGGTTAATTCAGTAGGCAACAAAGTGGCAGATGGAATATAATGTGGGAAAGTTATTCACTTTGGTCATAAGAATAGAAAACCAGAATATTTTTTAAAAGGTGTGAACCTTCTAAATAGTAGTGTTCAGAGAGACTTAGGTGTACTTATCCAAAGAACACAGAAAGTTATACACAGATACAGAAAGCAATTAGGAAAACAAATAATCTTTATTGCAAGGGGATTGGAGTACAAGAGTAAGGACATCTTGCCAAAATGGTTTAGAGCTTTGGTGAAACCACATTTGGAATGCTGTGCAGTTTTTCTCTCTACTTTTAAGGAAGGATATATTTGCATTGGATGCGGTACAGCAAAGGTTCACTAGGTTGGTTGCTGAGATGAGAGCGTTGTCCAATGATGAGAGGCTGAGTAAATTGGGCCTATATTCTCTGGAGTTTAGAAGAATGAGAGGTGATCTCATTGAAACATACAAGATTCTGAAGGGGCTTGACAGGGTAAACCCAGAGGCTGTTCCCCCAGTTTGAGAATCTAGAACATGGGGCACAGGTATAGGATATAGGGTTGATCATTTGGGGCTGAGATGAGGAGAAATTTCTTCACTCAAAGGATTGTGAACCTTTTGAATTGTCTACTCCAAAGGATAATCTATCATTGAATATATTTAAGGCTAAGATAGATTTTTTGGTCCCTCAGGGAATCAAGGGAAATAGGGAGCAGGAAGGAAACTGAAGCTGAAGCCAAAGATCAGCCATGATCGTATTGAATGGCAAAGCAAGCTCAATGGGCCAAATGGACCACTCCTATTTCTTATGATTTTTCCAATGGCTTCTATCTATTGAGTATGGGAGTCAATATAAACCTGAAAAATCCCAGACTCAAAGCCTGATCTATTGTATTAGTTGATGTCAGCCAGAGCAGAACACCCTCTTCTGGAAGTGTATGTGTATAGATCTCAGATAAACAGAATTGTGGTCATCTGTACTTCCCTCACTGCTTCCAGAAATGCACTGTCAAGGCTCCCATATCAATAAAGGGAAAGACCTGTGGAATTGCAGCCTTACGAGAACTCAACACTCTAATGAAAGTGAAGTTTCCTTGTGAAGTTCTGAAGAAAAGTAACCCCCTCTGTTGCTTGCCTTTTTCTGTCTTTTTTTCCCCCTGAGACTTGCATGACATATGACGAGCTCCTTACTGACAAGATCTGTAGGAGTTACTATAGAATGGGATGTGTGTGGGAATTTACCATTTATTTTCTGGAATCTAACTGATTAATTTTCTCTCAGGAAACGTTGACAATACTGTGGACTTAGGCAGGAGACTCCAGCAGATTGGTGACCAACTAAATAACAATTATGACAACAATGCACAACTCATCCAGCGTGCTCTCCTCGCTATTGATGAATTTGTAAGTTTAAAAGTTATATCTGTGCTGAAACTCTGTCCATGTCTATAGTTCTTTTTGAATTGTGTTTCAAACATTTAAATCCAAACAACTGGGAGATAATTCAGAGGAAGAGTATCACAACCCAGAAACAACGAAACAAACAAAAAGGAGAAGACTTCATTTGTTGACCTTTCCAAAGAAAGTTGATGACAGAACAATATTGGAAGAACTTAATAACATCTGTAGGAATGACCATCCATTTGTCAAACCATGAGGTGCAATGTGGATAAGGGGATAAAGGGGAAAAATAATTATTATTTCCCATTGCATAATGTATGAATTTTAATAGCTCTAGGAGTTTGAATTACATCAGATGGCTTTTCCTCCTTTCCTGTCACTGTCACCTTTGTCATTTTCCTCATCTATATGCTGTGCCATGGTGTCATAATCCATTGGCAAAAGGACAACTTTCACATCTAATCATGAAGTACAGCTTTATCTCTCTAACACTTCTCTTGACTTTCACCATCACCTATGTGATGTCTGACTACTAACTCATCGATGAGTCACAACTTCCCTCAGCTGAAAGACCAAAACCATCACTCTTGGTGCTCATCATAAACCCAGCCTGCCTTGTCATTGATTTCAATACCCATCCATGCCCTTTCATACGTATTGAATCAGACTGAAATTTTGAAACCTAATTCAGTCTTGACTTAAGCTTCAAACTCCACATCCTCTCCATCAACAATCCACTTACTTCACCTTCCTAATACTATTTTCCATTGCCTCTGCCTGAACCTCAATCTTTCTACCACCTAAATGTTATCCATGCTTTTGTCATTTCCAGATTCTTTTGCTCCAATGCTCTTTTCTCTGGCCTCCCTGTGTCTGCACTCCATAAATTCTAACTTGTCCAAAACACACCAATTCATATCCTGTCCCACATTAAGTCCCACTTACCTAACACTCTTAGCCTGCATTGGCTTTCTGCTGCCAGTGAATTAACTCCAATGTTCTAGCCTTCTTCCTCAAGTCTTTTCACAGCCTCGATTCACCCAATTTCTCCAGCCTCCTGCAAACTTACCTACTAACTAGCTTGCTTTAGTCTTCCAATTGCAAGTCCATATTAATGACCGAGACTTTGGTATACAATTTCAAAATTTGCAGATGACACCATAGACCTACAAATGTTTCTTCTTCAGATAACGAGCCAATTGCAGAAGTATTGTGAACTGTGAGCAGGATAGTGTTAAACTTCAAAAGGACGTAGATTGATGGAATGGGTGGACAAGTGACAGATGAAATTTAATGCAGAGAATTCTGAAGTGATACACTTTGATAGGAAGAACATGGAGAGACAATATAAAATAAAGGATACAATTCTAAAGTAGGCACAGGATCAAAGAGTCCTGGGGCTATATGTGCACAAATCATTTAAGGTGGCAGGGCAAGTTGAAGCAGTTAATAAAGCATACCGGATCCTGAGCTTTATAAGTAGGAGCATAGAGTACAAAAACAAGGAAGTTATGCTAAACCTGTATGAAACACTGGTTTGGCCTCAACTGGAGTATTGCATCCAGTTCTGGGTATCACGTTTTAGGAAGGATGTGAAGGTATTTGAGAGGGTGCAGAAAGATTCACAAGAATGATTCCAGGAACGAGGAACTTCAGTTATGCAGATAGATCGGAAACGCTGGGACCATTCTCCTTGGGGCAGAGAGGAGATTTGATAGAAGCGTTCAAAATCATGAGGGGTTTGGACACAGTAGATAGAGAGAAGCTGTTTCCATTGGTGGAAGGATCAAGAAGCAGAGGGCACGGGTTTAAGGTGATTGACAAAAGAAGAAATGGCGACATGAGGAAAAACTTTTCTACATTACGAGTGGTTAGGATCTGGAATGCACTGCCTGAGAGTGTGGTGGAGGTAGATTCAATCATGGCTTTCAAAAGGGAATTGGCTCATTATCCAAAGAAGAAACATTTGCAGGTCTATGGTGAAAAGGCAAGGGAGTGGAGCTAGGTAAATTGCTCTTGCAGAGAGCCAGCACAGGCACGACAGACCAAATGGCTTCCTTCTGTCTTGTAACTATTTAATGAGTCACTGAATTCTGGAACTATTGAATCATAGAAATTTACAGTACAGGAGGAGGCCATTCAACCCATCGTATTTGCACCAGCTGACAAGTAGCCATCTAGCCTAATTCTACTTTCCAGTTCTTGATCTGTGGCCTTGTGGGTCACGGCACTTCTAAGTGCATATCCAAGTATGTTTTAAATGTTAATGAGGGTTTCTGCCTCTACCACCCTTCCAGGCAGTAAGTTCCAGGTCCCCACCACCCTCTGGGTGAAAAAATATCCCCTCGGATCCTCTCTAAATCTCCTACCTCTTACATTAATCCTTGTTTATGGACCCTTCAACCAAAGTGAACATGGTTCCCTCTACCCACTCTATCAAGACCCCTCTTAATTCTATACACTTCAATTAGCTCACCTTTCAGCCTCCTCTGTTCCAAAGAAAACAATCCCAGCCTAACCAATCTTTCCTCATAACTCAAATTCTCCAGTCCAGACACATTCTTGTAAACCTTCACTGTATCCTCTCCAGTGCAGTCACATCTTTCCTATCATGAAATGACCAGAACAGAATAAAATAGCCCAGCTATGGCCTAACTAATGTTTTATACAGTTCCAGCATAACCTTCCGGCTCTTATATTCTATCCCTCAGCTCATGGAGGTGAGTATCCCAGGTGCCTTCCTGCTCATCTTATCCATCTGTCCGGCCACTTTCAGGGATCTGTGGGCATGCACTCCCTATACCTCTCAGTATCCTACAATTTATTGTGTAATCCCCTTGCCTTGTTAGCCTTCCCCAAATGCATTACCTCACACTTTTCCAGATTGAACTCCATCTGCCACTACTCCACTCACCTGATTAGTCCATTGGTACCTTCTTGTAGTCTACAGCTTTCTTCTTCATTATCAATGGCTCAGTTCATAGCACCCTCGCCTTTGAATCAGAGGGTTGTGAGTTCATGTCCCACTCCCGGAAACCAAGAACTGTGATTGTACTCAAAAGAGTTGCAATCTGTGACTGTTGATAACTCGAAAAGAGTATCAACCACAGCCAATTTTTGTATTGTCTGCAAACTTCTTAATCATACCCCATAAATTCAAGTCCAAATCATTGATATATACCACAAAAAGCAAGGGACCTAATACTGAGCCCTGTGGAACTCCACTGGAAACAGCCTTCCAGTCTCAAAAAGCACCCTTCAATCATTACCCTTTGCTTACTGCCTCTAAGCCAATTTTGGATTCAATTTGCCACTTTGCCTAATTGGATCCCATGGGCTTTTACTTTCATGACCAGTCTGCCACATGGGAGCTTATAAAAACCCTTGCTAAGATTGCTAAAAGACTACATCAAATGCACAACCCTTATCGTTCCTAACAAATCCATTGTGACTGTCTTTGATTAGTCTGTGTCTTTCTAGATTTATCTTGTCCCTCAGAATTTTTCCGATAATATTTCCATCCATGGAGGTTAGGCTGACTGACCTGTAATCACTCAGTTTATCCCTTTTTAAACAATGGGACAATGTTAACAGGTTTTACAGTCCTCTGGCACCACACCTATAGCTAGAGAAGATTGGAAGTTGATGGTCAGAGCCTCTGCTATTTCTTCTCTTGCTTCCCTTAACATCCTAGGATACATTCTGTCAGGGCCTGGGGATTCATCCACTTTCAAACATGTTAAACCACTTAATGCTTCCTCTCTCAATATGTTAATTTCATCTAATATTTCACGCTCCTTCTCAATTGCAATGTCTGTATTGTCCATCTCTTTTGTGAATACAGACATAAAGCACTCATTAAGAACCATACCAACATCCTCTGCCTCCACATACAGGTTACCCTTATAGTCCCTATATAGGCCCTACTCTTTCTTTAGTTATCCTCTTGCTCTCTATGTATTTATAAATGAGTCTTTGGGTTTTCCTTGATTTTACTTGCCAATATTTGTCTCAGAGCCACTCTTGGCTTTCCTAATTTCCTTTTTAATTTCAGCCCTACACTTTTTATACTCCTGTGCAGTATTGAGCCCTCGGTGTCTGTCATAAGCTCCCCTTTTTTCCTTTATCGTCTTCTTTTAGCCCATTAACATCCATGGAGCTCTGGATTTGTTAGTCCCACTGTTTGTTCTTTAAGGAACATACTTGCTCTGAACCCTCTCTATCTCCTCCTTGAATGCCACCCAATGATCCGGCACTGATTTATATTCAAGTAGCTGTTTCCAGCCCACTTTAGCTAAACCAAATGTCAACTTAGTAAAATTAGCTTTTCCCCAATTGAGAACTTTTATTCCTGATCCATCATTGTCCAATTCCATAACTACCCTTAATCTGACTGAATTATGATCATTTCCACCAAAGTACTCACCAATTGATACCTCAACAGGGCGAGGATGAATATCCTGATGGATAGACTGGAATGTTAGTCTGCTGCAACATTCGTATGATGATTTTTAAAAATGAAGATTTTTTTAAAAAAGTTGAATCATCCTTCTCATTTACACTCGTACATTTATTCTCATACTTCTCATTTACACTTTGTAATGTAGGGGTTCTCATTACTGGGAGACTGCCAGTAGCTGGCTTGTGTCAGGGCTATATACATGTCGATTTGACAATCTAATATAACAGTGTTCTGAGGAGCAGTGTAGAGATAAATGTTGAAGTGGATATCTAGAAGGAGCTGTGTGCTGATTTCTGGGTCTCCAATATTGTTTTCTTCCTCGTGTATATAAACTAGAATTCACCACCTAAGAAAGGTACTCCTGTATCTTCAACTGCAGTGAGACATGTCTCTGGTCTACATTGCTCTCTTAAACCTGTCAATGTTTTTTTTCCTATGGGAAATAAAAGTAACCACATATTGAAATCATTGAAGAAAAAGCAAAGTGTGCAAAAATTTCCAAAAACTGGGAGGAGCAACTGAATTGTATACTTTTAAGATGTGTCTGATTTGTTTCTTCCAGTCTGTGGGTGTCCATTATGCTCTTTATTAACTAATAGTAGCACTCCTTATATTTCCCAAGGATATTGGCCACATAGGTTGTCAGGGTTTATTCTCTGGTTAATCTATGGCAACACAGACATCTCAACTATGTTTAACAAAATGAAAATAACTAAGTTATGGAATATAACCAAACACTGTGACTCCTACACAACCAAGCAGAAATCACGGCTGTGCACTATAGTAAATTCCTAACTAGTGGAAACAGATGTAATTTATTCAAGTTAAGTCACCATTTCTAACCTAATCTTTACCGCTAAATACTGACAATTTCACCAGTGTAACGGCAGGAATGCTCAATAAAAACTAGTTATTGTGTCCACACCAGAGAACATTTATGCCATTTACCCAGAAAAAATTACAGCTATTCTTGAAGACAGTAAGCCTTCATATAAGACAATAGCTGGGCAATCCCAGAATGTTCCTTTCAAGATGAAAGCTGCACTAACAGTTTCTTTGTTAAACACTATTTCTTTATGGACAAACTCTAAATGAAAGTGCGTGTAACTATAATTCTCAAAAACCATCAGTTCATTTTCTTCTGCCTCAAGTTTGTGCACACGGAAAATGGGAGAAAGAGATCCATCAGACTTCAATTCTCCTTCCAATTGACTTGATTGATTCTGACAACTTGAAATTGTACCTTACAACCTCCAATCCAGTGAAAAAAGTTGAAGTTTTTTTGTGACACATTGACCCAATTGGAAAAATTTCAGTGGGCATGTACACCAGATATTTTTGAGCACGATCTTGTCAGGAGAATGAAGTTTTTATGTATTTAATCAAACTGAACTCAGTTCAACACACTAACAGTTCGTGTATCCTTGAATTATGACAGGGTCAGCTAGAAAGCATTGTATTTATTGCCAACGTGATAAGGAACCTGCTTGCAGTGGCTGGAATCCCAGCTGTTCGACATCAGCCACAGAGACCTCTATCAGTCTGGAGGATCATGATCAGAATGGGGGTGGTGATTCTGGAAGAATTGCTTCATATATAGGAGTTTCAACTGTCCAACATCACTATGCCTTTACTTGTGAAAAGAAATGAACAGATTAATAATGCATTTCAGGTTACGTGATAATTTGTAATTAGCTTGCAGTTTTCGTATCCTTGTTGGGTACTCAAGTTGAACACCAAGTTCTGAATATGCAGAAAATTTGAGAGCGACGTTATTGGTGAGTTAGAATGGCACTGCACTCCCATTTTTTGAAGTGGGGGGGTGGGTATGCCACAATTCGATACATTATCAAACCTGCAAGTGCTGCTGCAATGTGAAACTTGGCTGGTCAGTCAGTCAGTCAATGTGGACTGACTGCATTTTCTTTTGCTTGCACATAAGGACAAACAAATTAGGAGCAGGATAGGCCACACAGCCCCTAAGGTTTCTCTGTCATTCAGGAAGATCATGCAAAAATTGCTTTACTATTTATATGCTGCTGCAGAGTCAGACACAGCCTGCAAGTACAGTAAACAGGGGGTTAATTGTACCAGACTCCTCTCCAGCCCTTGTAAGGAGAGTTGTGTCCTGCGGTTAACTACTTATAAAATTCAGGAACCTTAGAAAGCGACCAGATTTATACAAGATTTGAGTGGAGATGCAGTTTATTTCTGACTGATTTATTGCTGCTGCTATACTATCTGAATATTCACTGTGTTAGTTATAAGGCAATCTGTTTAATCAAGGCCAAGGGCTTCAGGAGCTATCATCTGAGCAGAGACTGAATGGGATTGTCCTGTTAATTCATCTTTGACAATTTGCTGTTGTGAATCTAACTATTGTCTGATTATATCAACTTTCAAAAGTTTGTGTTAAACTTTAATGCAATTTTCTTAAATTTTTCAAGATGTTCTCAATTTACAAAAGGAGATAGAAATAGCTGGCTGAGCTTTAATGATTTGCTCAGTGTAAATGAAGAGTACAGTTTCTGCAATGACATTGGAATGGGACTATGGTGAAAAAAACCAAAAACAGGGGAAGGACAAAACCTTTGAAAAATTAATTATTTTTAATGAACGTCTATGCCGGGTAGTGTTTCAAGGGTTGCATTCACACCACAGCTACAGCATCAATGCACTGTGGTTTCATTTCACATCAATGCTATAATTATAGTGTAAATTGCAGGGACCAAACCAGCATCAAGCTGAAGGAAACTGAGTCTGTCCCATTCCACTAAAATTCAGCAGTTCTGTCAATTGATTTATTCTGTTTACATTTCCTAAATTAGATTCTAGAAGTTGATGTATTTGTAATAGTTCAAGAGAGTATTTATTTTGTTTTACTATAGATCCTCTTAAATTTATGATTAATGGCATATTTTCAAACTAATCTTTGAAATTAATAAACCCTTTACATTGAAACAATGTTCCAGCTCTTTATTTCTCCTGGGATAGCAGGTAGGAGTAACTGAAGTTGGCAGACATGACCCTTAGCAATATATATTGTGTCAATGCAATAATCAACATTGATTATTATGAAGTGAGTGAAGAGAATAAACTTTACAGGAACCCTGTATCCAGGCTAATAAAATAGAAATGCATTTGAATGAGAATGGCATCAAGGAGCCCCAGCAAAACTGGAGGCAATGGAAAACAGGGAAAACTATCCACTGGCTGGAGCCATACCTAAAACAAAGGAAGATGGTTGTGGTTGTTGGAGGTGAACCATCTCAGTCCTAGGACATCACTGCAGGAATTCTTCAGGGTAGTGTCCTAGGCCCAACCATCTTCAGCTGCTTCATCAATGACCTTCCCTCCATCATACGGTCAGAAGTGGGGATGTTCGCTGATGACTGCACAATGTTTAGCACCATTCATGACTCTTCAGATACTGAAGCAGTCCATGTCCAAATGCAGCAAGACCTAGATAACATTCATTCTTGGGCTGGCAATTGGCAAGTAACATTCACGCCACACAAGTGCCAGTCAATGACCATCTCCAACAAGAGAGAATCCAACCATCTTCCCTTGACATTCAATGGCATTACTATCACAGAATCCCCCATTATCAACATGCTGGAGTTACAATTGACCAGAAACTATCATATAAAAATGGTGTGAACAAGAGCAGGTGAGAGGCGAGTCAGAGGAGTAACTCATCTCCTGATTCCCCAAAGCCTGTCCACCATCTACAAGGCACAAGTCAGGAATGTGATGGAACACTCTCCACTTGCCTGGATGAGTGCAGTTTTGACATCACTCAAGAAGCTCAACACCATCCAGGACAAAGCAACCTGCTTGACTGGCATAAAAACAAAAAACTACTGTGGATGCTGGAAATCCAAAACAAAAACAGAATTACCTGGAAAAACTCAGCAGGTCTGGCAGCATCGGTGGAGAAGAAAAGAGTTGACGTTTCGAGTCCACATGACCCTTCAACAGAACTACACTCAGTTCTGTTGAAGGATCATGTGGACTCGAAACATCAACTCTTTTCTTCTCCACCGATGCTGCCAGACCTGCTGAGTTTTTCCAGGTAATTCTGCTTGATTGGCAGTCTATCCACCACCTTCTCTCCCTCCACTACTGATGCACAGTGGCAGCAGTATATACCATCTATAAGATGCACTGCAGCAACTCGACAAAGCTCCTTTGACAGCACCTTTCAAACCCACAACCTCTACTATCTAAAAGAGCAAGAGCAAGAGCAGCAGATGCATGGGAACACCACCACCTGCAAGTTCCCCTCCAAGGTACACACCCTGCTGACAATTAGGGATGGGTCATAAATGCTGGCCTAGCCAGCAACGCCCACATCTAATGAATGAATTTTAAAAATTGGAAATATATCACTGTTCCTTCACTGTTGCTGGATCAAAATCCTGGAACTCCCTTCCTAACAGCACTCTGGATGTACCTACACCACATGGACAGCAGCAGTTCAAGAAGATGGCTCACCACCATCTCAAGGGCAATTAGGAGTGGACAATAAATGCTGGCATAGCCAGTAATGCCCATATCCCATGAAAGAATAAAAAGATACCAGCTATCCAGTTAATAGGAATTCAACATGAGTTCTGTTCATTGGACTAAAATGAGAACATCAATGGGCTTGTGTAAAGGAAAAGGGTTATAGGCATCCACATGGAAATGCTTGGTGCATTAACAGGCCTGCAGAAAGCCTGTAGTCATTATCAAGAAAACATGGAGGAATCTAGCACCAATCTGGCATAGAGCTTCGTGCAGAGCTTGGAACATATCCTTACCAGTGTGTAAATGGTAGCCAACTCCATGAGAACACTTGTGGACCCAACTATAATGCAGAGCCCGATGAACAATGATGTTTCAATTCTTATTCCAATGCAAGCAGAAATCATTGAACTCCTGAGTGCTGCAGCAGATGCTGTGACTGAAATTGTGCTCAGCTTGCTGCCATTCGGTCTTAGACTGCTGCCATCATGGCTGCTGATACCAGTGTTCAAAGGGGCTTGCAGGGTTTCTCAGTTGTCCAGCTCTCTGTCCTCTAACATATTGCTAGCATTGCCTAGGGAACTAGGCCTGCTGTCCACTCTCAGAATGATACCTTCCACCACTGCCACTCTGCCAGTGCCCTTGTTGTTGCATGTCCAGGCTGCTGCTGCCTTTGCAGATATGGTGCAGTCTGAAGCTATGCCTTCTAGACTCAGAGCTGCTCAAGATTTGCCTGTAAGGTATCTGTAGTCTCCCCAACTTAAAGCCAGCAAACTTCCACCAGCCATGCTGCAGCCACTGGTGTAGTACTGCCTAGGAAACCTAGGCCAGGTAAAGGTACAGGAAAGGCAGACAATAAAGGAATGCACAAAGGTGATTATTTGACCTTTGTGTGGAATATTGGATGGTTTGTTTGATAAAGTTGCTTTGCGAATGTATACTTTGTGTTAGCTTTTATTTCAGAACTAGCAGATTCCTGCATCAGCTCCTCCACTCCCTTGTATGCCATTCCATCCTTCCCGTATCATCCCTCTCATGGTATTCCCTCCCTCCCATGCCAACTCCCTCCCTTCCATACCTCCTCTTTGATGTATCTCCTTTATGAAACACAGACTGTTTCCTGCTGAGGTTAAGATAAGAGAATTGCTCCCTGAAGACCCTAGGCGGATGTGGGATCCTGCTGAAAGTCCTCTTCCCCACCTCCTCCTCCCTCTTTGAACAGTTTGGCCTCCTCTTTGTTACCTCTGCTCAATCTCCCTGTCATGCCGCAGACCAGTGGAGTTGGTAACTACAGCACCCATGAGCAAGTGTTGTGAGCAAAACCCCTGAAGTGAGAGCCAAGGCCTTCACTATGTGCAGCATCACACCTTGCAGTCTTCACCAACTTTAAATGACAGTACAAACGACTAACTCAGCAACACCAGTAGAAATCTATTAGCATCTAACCTGAAAGGAGTTTATGATCTCTTTAAATAGCACTGGTACAGTTAAGGGAGGATGTTTGCTGGAGCATTGTGGTCAAAAGTGGCACTGCTAAAGTCAAATCAGCACAATATGCTGCCTGACATCACAATCTGCCTATATATAAATGCTTATAACACACGTTCCTAACACCTTCCCCAATGTAGCATCCAGCACAGCCTGCACCAGTAGTGTGCTCACTTGGCACGGGCAGACGTAACACCAATCATGGCTCCAGAAAAGTCAGCTGAATTGTAAGGCCCAAGTTTTCTATTCCCTATTCGTGCTGTTCATACAGGCTGATTTCAGTTTGGTTAGAGTGGCTCCATAATCTACTTGAGCAGACTTCTTCTCCACATGTGCTGAACCATTACACATGAATGGAAGGGATAACCTGTGATGGATTATGTGTAGGATCATCTCTTTGGGGACATCCTGACCTCCAGAAACTTTACCAATGTCTAGTTTTTTTTGTTGTTTTTGAACCTTGATAGGTTCAACTTTGCAAGTTCTGACCACAAACTGACATTTCTCAAGTTGAACAAGGAATACCCAGAGGGGTTACAGTCACTGTAATGGTGATGAGAAACCAGACATTGCCTTAGTGTTATGTACAATGTATGCTGCTGATCTATAATTGCATCATATGCAACTCATTGAATCCCATTTGAATAAAGCCACAGGGGCAATAATGAATGCAACTTTAAAAAGATCTCAATTCAGTTCACAGCCCACAGAACCTCAGTAACTTAGACTTCTCTTTTCTGTTGCTCTGTATCTCATGAGGATCAGCAAAGGGAACCTAGTCCTGCAGAATTCAAACTAGGATGACATTGATCACACTTTCAGGCCATTATACTATTTCTGAGTCAACGAAATAAACGAAAGCAACAAATCAGAGGTAACATAAACACAGCCCCTAAGTCAGGTCAGCTGTAAAAAACCAAAGACAAAGTTTAATGGAAACTTACAAACATCAAATCAAAATGTAATTAAAGGGGTCGATAAAGCACCCCAGTCCCCGCGGTGCCCACCGGGCACGGAAGGCCTCGACGGTGCCGGCAGACACCACGTGCTCCCTCTCCAGGGACACCCGGCCGCGGAAGAGGGGCAGACAGTCGGGTCGGACGACCCCCTCGATCGCCCGCTGTCTGGACCTATTAATGACCAACTTGGCCAAGCCCAGGAGCAGGTTCACGAGGGGGTCCTCCTTCCCGGCCCCCCTCCTTTCTTCAATAGGAATTAGCAGGTTTCTTTCGGGAAGCAAAGTGGATGCAAAAAGAAAGCAGAATAAGAAAGAGATAGAATGACCTGCAACAGCTATTTTGATCAAAACATGAGGCAGAGTTAGATACTTTAATTTGTGTGATTAGGAGGGGCTAGAATATCGGGAAGAATAACAAAAAAATGAAACATATAATTGTGAGAAAAATAACAGCATATTTAACTGCTCAGAGCTATTTGCAGGTTCAGATGTGAGGGCTAGTACCTGGTTCTATATGTATTTGTGTATTAATGACAGACTAAAAAGTGTTATCTTTGAATTAATAGAAATACTGAGAAGAATACAGCTGTAAATTGGATGAGTGAATGAGTGGTACACACAGGGATATAAATTAGTAGTGTGCACTACTGCCCAAAATAAAATTCTACACCAAAGTCTTTTTAATGTTGTCCAATTAAAGCCCAGATATGTAACAAGGGCTGTTTCAGGGGCTGTGGTGTACCAACCTTCATTTTTCAGCTCCTCATGCTCTATGCTGACTGCACAGTGTTTAGTTTCGTTCAAACTTCCTCAGATACTGAGGAAGACCTGAAGAAGACTTAGGCTGATAAGTGGCAAGTAACAGTCACGCTGCACATGTGCCAGACATGGCCATCTCCAACAAGAGAGAGCCTAACCATTTTCCCTTCACATTCAATGGCATTCCATTGCCAAAATTTCCACTGGCTTACCATCAACTAGAAATTCAGCTGGATAGGCCACATAAATGCCATGACCACCACAGTAGGTCAAACACTGGGTATTTTGTGACAAGTGGCTCACCTCCTGACTCCACAAAGCCTCTCCACCTAATATGGCACAAGTTAGGAATTTGATGGAATATTCTCCACTTGGCGGGATAGGTATAGCCCCAAAGCACTTATAAAGCTTGATATCCAGGACAAAGCAAGCTACTTGCGAGATTGCGCATAAATTTGATCATTTCAGTGAAAAAAGATTCCAATAAAGTATATAAGTAGTCATTTGTCCTCTTGCTTCTGAGGAGGGAGTCAAGATGGAGCTGCAGGTGGGGGTTTGATAAAAAAAAATCGCCAATGTTGTATTGTAGGCTTTGCTGCTCTAAATATCTAGATGGACACAGACTTTACCACAGTTAAGACACTGAAAAGTGTTCTTGTTTCCCTTTCAATGTCCTGTGATTCTTCCAAAGTCTCATCAATACAGCACTTACAAGTTCTTTGCTCAACGATCATGCTGTTCCTTAGATTGCTACCTTGAGTAAAGAAAGCACTTGTATTCATATAGTGGCTTTCACAGCCTAAGGACCCTAATGCTTTTCAATTAAATACATTTGAAGTGTAGTCACTGTTGTCATGTAGGAAACTCAGCGGCCAATATGTGTACAGTGAGGTTCCACAAATCAAATTGTGATTATGACCAGGTAATCTTTAGCTTTAGTGATATTGGTTGAGGGATAAATAATGGCCAAAATCTCCTATTCTTCTTGGAATAAAGCCATTCTTTTACATCCACCTGTGAGGGCAGACAAAGACCTCAGTTTAACATCTCATCTAAAAGATGACATCTCTGTCAGCACAACACTCCCTCGGTAGTGCATTAGAGTGTCAGCCTAGATTTTTGTGCTCAAATCTTTGGAGTGGGAATTGAACCCACAATCTTCTGACTGTCATGAAGCTAACATGTAATTTTCATAATATTTTTGGGGTTTATTGAATAGTAGGTTTATGGGGGTAAGTATTGTTGGGTCTGTCTGTGTAATTTAATTACATTTGGAGTCAAGTAGACTGCAAGTTTAAATTATCGAAAGAAGCTAGGTGCTTGACATGCTAATGAGTAAGCATGGATGCTGGCTTAGCATGTAAGGTGTGATGGGAATTTGCAGTTTTAGATAAATGAAGGGATATTTGGATTTCAAAGGGATCTTAATCTGTTTACAACTAGCCAGATAAGCAAGGCTAAGGAATGTGTTTATTTTTCCCAAAGGTTACTGACAATATATAGTGGCAACATGAAAGTTCTTATTTTATGAGGAAGATAAGACATATGGAACAATAGAATTTACATATTAAAAAGAAAGAAACACATATAAAGGAGAATGAAAGGCTATGTGGAAAGAGAAGGCCATGTAATATCTAACAGGAGTGTGTGAAATAGCCTTAAAGAGGCCTCCAGCATTTGTGCATAAGTTTATTATCTAACAAAACTGAAGCTGGAAAAAAGCCATTTGGAATTCCACTGTCCAGGGTATTATGTTAACTTGCTGAGTTTGTTTTAAATCTAAAATCTATTGTGCACTGTTGCCTTAAAGGGAGTGTAATTGGGAGTTATTACAGTAGTAATTGTAGTCTTATGTATGTGCTTGACATCTTTTAATTTGTTAATAAATATTTTAATTTAATTTTTTAAAATCTCTAAAGGACTTATTACTTCTGAATTCAGTTCACACATCTCATAATAAATATAAATTGCAAAACCATTGTGATAGTGCGACCAAGTTTCCCTCGTGGATTTGGTCCACCTGGCACACATCATCTGCCACGTCATAACATGACTCAGAGGTCGGAGTATTACCACTGTACCCCAGCTATCACAATTAGACAAGGCCCATTATTCTCAAGGAATGACCAGCCTTTTGATTTTCCTTACTGAAGATCCATAGAGAGAACAGAGCTCAAAATGACTAAGATGCATCATGCTTCCTCCAAGTCACATGACTCACATCTACAGATGATGATATTGGATGGATGTTCTCAATAAGCAAAGTTTGATGTATCTAATTGTCATCTATCCCAATTTTTTTACAACCAGCTAAACCAGATGCCAGAACAGCACAATCATTAAAATGAAAGGATTAATATGGATCCAGATAAATTCTCAATATCACATTTACAAAACTCCAATTATAATTTTAACGCAATTCTTAATAAAATGGTTAAAATTGTAGCATGTCAAGGCACAGAAAAAGACAACTTGACTCATCAAATCTATGGAGGCTATTTTTTCCACTTAAGTCAACTAATCTAATCCTTAATTCTTCATCATAGGATTCCATAGGATCCACGGCACAGAAAGAGGCCATTCTGCCCAATCAGTCCATGTCATTTATGCTCCATTGAAGCCTCCTCCCATCTTACATCATCTGAATCTATCATTGTAACTCTTTATTCCGTTCTCCCTCATATGCCTGTCCAGTTTCCCCTTAAATGCATCTTTACAATTCACTTCAACCAAGCCCTGTGGTAGCGAGTTCCATGTTCTCACCACTCTCTGGGAAAGAGGTTTCTTTTGAATGTCCTTTTGGATTTCTTGGCCTTTAGTTATGCTCTTCACCACAAGTGGAAACATTCTCTCTGTATTCACTCTATCTAAAACCTTCTACAATTTTAAGGATCTCTATGAGGTCACCCCTCAGCCTCCTTTTTTCAAGAAAAAGAGACCCAGCCTGTTCATCCTTTCCTGATAAGTATACCTGCACATTTCTGGTACCATCCCTGTAAACCTTTTCTGCACCCTCTCCACTGCCTCTACATCCTTTCTATACTCTGGTGACCAGAACTGCATGCAAAGTTTGGTCTAACATAATTTCCCTACTTTTCAATTCTATCCCTCTAGAAATAAAATCTAGTACTTGGTTTCCTGTTTTTTACGGCCTTGCTAACTGGTGGCATAACTTATAGTGATTTATGTACTCCACGGTCCCTTTGTTCCTCTACCCCAGTTCGACCGTGTTTTCCAAGTAGTACAGGTTGAGTATGCTTTATCTGAAACCTTTGGGGCCAATTGCATTTTGAGTTCACAAAATTTCAGTTTTCGGATACCGCATATAAACTTACATTACAATAGCCGAAGCCTAGGCTAGCTATGGTCTGAAGTCAATAAAATGGCTAGAAAAGTAAGATGTATCACTGAATAATAAATATAGAGTACCTGTACTAAGTTTCTTTTTGACATGTTCACCACAAAAGTCGCAAGGTAAACAGAGCAGACAAACAACTAGACTTTCCACACTAAATGTCAATGCAGTTTTTGGATGTTTTCAGTTTTCGGATTTACGGATAAAGGATACTTGACCTGTAAGTGACCTCATTCCTCTTCCTGCCAAAATGTACTACCTCACATTTATCTGTGTTGAACTTCATCTGCCAATTATTTGCCCATTATGTGTGTTCATCTCCTCCTGTAATTTGTTGCTGTCCTCCTCAGTATTGACTACCCACCCCCCATCTCGAACCAACCCCCCCAACCACCAATTTTGCATTATCCACAAATTTAGATATTGTGTTTTTGATTCCAAAGTCCAAGTGGTTAATGTAAATTATGAACAGCAGTGGTCCCGGCATTGATCCTTGTGGACCAAGGGAGATGCTGGCATGGTAGTAATGTCATTGGACTAGTAATCCAGAGACCCAGGCTAATCTTCCTTTAATCAATAGTGAATCTTCCTTTATTTTTCTTACATATTGGGTTAGAAAAGAATTCTGTACACATTGCAGGAATTCCATTTCATTATCCCCTTTTCCTACCTCTTCTGTCCAATTAATAGCCAGGTAGTTGAAATCCCCAATAATTATTATTCTGTTTTTTACTCAATTACCTAATTAATCTGCATATTTCTTCCTCCACCTCCCTTCCACTATAAGGTGGTCTACACCAATTAACACACCCATTAATGAGATGGATCCTTTATTTCTTTTTATCTCTATTGTCATGACTCCATGGGGATAGTGCGCTATAATATCAAGCCCCACTGTTCCCCGAGCCATGACAAATGTGAAAAGTTTGACCAAACCACCAGATTGCCCCAATTCTACCTAATTGTTTAATTTAGTTAACAGAATACAAGCCCCAGGTTTATAAACTTAATAAGTAAACAGCTGTTTATTGAACAAATTGTCTTTAACTAGTGGCAAAAGAAAAAAATATTATCTGCTAACTTCTAACACTATAACTTAAACTCTACCCCCTTCTTAAATCCCTATAAACACACACACACAAGACACATAAGATACACAAAACATGGATTTTAAGGCTGGGATAAAACAGTTCAACAGTACCAATCTGAAGTACAGGATTCAATGGGTTGATTTTGATCAATGTCTTTCAAATTGCTTTCAGTTCTCATTGATGACACAAGGCGATCTTCTGGCACTTTCAGTATTTAGTTCACTGGTTGAGAACTTGCTTTTCAATGTCTCTAACAGTGATTTTCCCCTTTTCCTTTTTACAGGGGTTTCTTCAGAGAGAGAGCAGGTTATGGAGATATGAGGAAAAGAGATTTTAAATGTTTTCTCTTTGCAGGCCAGGAGCTTTCTGCTGCACTGCTACCACAGAAAACCCTGGTCACCTGGTCAGGAGCCAATTAAAATGCTGTTGTCAGGCAGCTCCCTGGCTTTCATGGCACACTCTGTGCCAGGACTGCAACATTGTATATATCTCTCATCCTGTTCCAGTGGACATGTCCTTTAAACTGCAGCCATTGTAATTCTAATCTACAGTCTAACTGAAAAGAAAAAGTTAAAAGCAAAAATTGCTGGAAAAACTCAGCAAGTCTGACAGCATCTGTGGAAAGGAAGACAGAATTAACGTTTCGAGTCCATATGACTCTTCATCAGAACTTCATCAGCAAATCCAAATTATTCAGCTATCAGGCCTCAGACAACAGCACATTCAGGGCTTGTTTGCTGTGGAAAAGATAGCCTGAAAGGATATTCCCTTGTCTTGTTTGTCCTCCAAACGCACATCAACAAATCCTGTGTCATGAAGAACCGCCATGTATGGTTCAGGTGGCCATTGTGTATGCTTTAACAATCCAGCAGCAACAGTCTTCTTTAGAGCCTCCAGGTTCAGGGTGGTGACCATCAGACCACCTGTTGAATGAAAGATAAGTACTCAGTTTTCTGATACATGGTTATATTGGAAGGTACGTGAAGAAGTAATCTCAATGGCAATATAATGAGAAAGTAACAACACCAGTGGAATAGAGATGGTGCAAGATTTGGGAGCAAACAATATGAGCTGGATTTTCCCTCTTAGGAAACAGGTTGTGGGGATACAGTCACTAATTGGAGTTTTCAAAGAGACCTGGAGACATGTTCTTTATCCAATGAAGTGGACAACAATGGGTTGGCTCTCAAAGCTAGAGTCCAGCTTGAGAGGAGCAGCAGGCTATAATGGAAGGTAAGGAAGAGAGAGGATGCTTCAAAATGGAGGTGTCCGCTCTCCAACTTTTAAAAATCCTTAATTTAAAAAATAGTTTCAGTAGCCACCTCCAGGAACCTACACTGACCCCTGGTGGTGCGGGAACCTGGAGGCAGGGCCCAGGAGAGGAGAGTGCAAAACGTGCAAAATTCCAGGGCGTGGGCTCATTGTCCAGACTGAGCAGCCACAGCTTCTAAACCCAAAGACCGGTTTTAAAGAAGAATCAGAACTGCCAATGTCGGATTTTTTTAAAAGCCCGCTGGAAACCCACAAAGCTGCCCAAAGGTCCTTCCCAGTCTCAGCAACTGTCAGGACTTTTATTTTTTAAAAACCCTTAACTGTCAGTTAAACTGTCAAGTAACAACAAGATTGATTCCAGTCAAAAAATTAGCAAATAATTCCTTCAGGAAGAATAAGACAACCTGGTCAATGCCAATGGTTGTGTGAGGGAGACTCGTAGACAGCAGTCAGGAGCAGCAAGCCCAGATCCTGGCCGCACATGAAGGGCTTTAAACCCCAGCAGGGTAAATTGGCTTCATCTAGGCATCTTCTCACTGGGGTAGAGGTAAAGGAGCTTGTTGATTTGAGAGGACGCCATTTGTACTTGGGATCTCAAGTGATCTGATAGGCACCAAACCTGGCTGCACTTCCAAATAACAGGCCAGCTGCTCAACAGCGCACGCTGCCCACTTTGACATAATCCAACAGGCCTCCTGACGTTACCACGGCCTAAATAAAAAGTCTGAATAGGAGGGTGCCAGTTATTCAGAGATTTTTCTTCCCATTTCATTAAGACCCATTTGTCTCTGGATCTCCCTTTCTCTCCCAAAAAATAATACATTTCAAACCCCAGCCAAAAAGCAAAAACAAAACAGTCCTGTTATTGTTAATAA
This sequence comes from Cetorhinus maximus, assembly GCF_964194155.1. Classification (NCBI taxonomy): domain Eukaryota; kingdom Metazoa; phylum Chordata; class Chondrichthyes; order Lamniformes; family Cetorhinidae; genus Cetorhinus; species Cetorhinus maximus. The sequence continues at coordinate 52,457,655 of NC_135886.1, forward strand.
AATAATAAAAACCCTAGTTCTACATAAACCTCCTGGCTACTTACTTTGGATCTTTTTAATGTTATGGAAAGGGAACTGTTGCAGTCATTTTATGCTCTTTTTTTTATTCGTTTGTGGGATGTGGGCATCACTGGCTAGGCCAGCATTTATTGTCCTTATTCAGGGGGCATTTTTAAGAGTCAACCACATTGCTGTGGGTCTGGACCAGGTAGGCCAGACCAGGTAAGGACAGCAGATTGCCTTCCCTAAAGGACATTAGTGAACCAGATGGGTTTTTATAACAATTGACAATGGTTTCATGGTCATCATCAGACTTTTAATTCCAGATTTATCAGCCATGGTGGGATTTGAACCCAGGTCCCCAGAGCATTACCCGGGGTTTCTGGATTACTGCTCCAGTGACAATAACACTACGCCTTCCCCAGAGGGCTTTGTACAAGGACTTCTGTGACTGGTCTTGATAGATATTAGGAAGAGATGTGAGAAACATACTAGTGATACATTGGCCGGAATTTTCTGTGCCTGCTAGCTTTGGGCATCATGGCGGGCGTGAGCAGACAATATGGTGGGAAGGCCAAAAATTGGTTTCACGCTGTCGTGAAACCAGTTTGTGATCGTCCACTCCACCCATCAATGGCCGGCCACCTTTCCAGCTGCCGCATGTTGAGAATGTCAGTTTATTCTGTCCACATACCATTATAAGCCCTGCTCACCGGAATCATTCTCCCACGCTGGATCATCCGCTTCACCTGTTTCACAACACCATTTAAAAGGTGTGCACCTGGTGAGCTGAACTTTGAGGGGACCTCGGAGGTGAAGTGCACAGTAATGTGCCTCGCTCGCGAGGGTCACCCATTCAACTTCAAGGTTGAGGCACTGCGCATTCAGGCGAGGGCACAGGTAAGTCAGTTTTTCTCAGCTGACTAACAGTGTGGGCTGCACCGCGGTTGGGGCGAGTTGAGGCAGCAAGACTGCACTGTCTGATGGTGGTGCACAAGCACATGCAGTGGGGGGTTGGGGAGGGAAGCAGCCACACATTAGGGAACCCCCTGTATAAAGTGATCATTCCTTCGCAGCTGAGACAGTTCAGGCACAGCCACATTGACATGCTTACAGTTGGGCCTCTAGCTTATCCACCCACTCAAGCAACGCAGAGGCCTGAAAGTGCCACCAATGCTCCAGAGCTTCTCACCCCTCGGGCACAGACTGAAAACTAATGAGCGTTTTAGCGGATTGCAGAACAGTTGGATGACTGAGCACATTGTACAATCTCCTTGTTAAAGCTGCCCATGGAGCAATCACTGGTGGAGGTGCTCACAGCTCCTTGCAATGTCATCATCCCGGTTTGGACCAATCTCCCCCATGGTTCAAGCTAACAGCGCAGACTTGCAGTGTGGGTTAGGAGAATGCCTGTGCCTGAGCTGAGAGCACAGCATACAGTCCAATGAGCAAAGCTGCTGCCAATCGGTCAGGTGGAGTGTGGCGGAGGTGGGTGGAGTTTTGGGCAGCCATGCAGCGCACTAATCTCTGGCCATCCAAGTGGTGGCCAGCACTCTCCGGGATGCATTCAGGGGCCTTCACACTTAACCAAGAGAGGTTCTTATTACACCCAGAATTGCTCTCAGCCACAATCTGTAACCTCATGGCCCACCATATCCCCCACTCCGCCATTACCACCAAGCCAGGGGATCAACCCTGGTTCAATGAAGAATGCAGGAGGGCAGGCCAGGAGCAGCACCAGGCATACCTAAAAATGAGGTGTCAACCTGGTGAAGCTATAACACAGGGCTACTTGTGTGCCAAACAGCATAAGCAGCAAGTGAAAGACAGAGCTAAGTGATCCCACAACCAACAGATCAGATCTAAGCTCTGCAGTCCTGCCACATCCAGTTGTGAATGATGGTGGACAATTAAACAACTCACTGGAGGAGGAGGCTCCACAAATACCTCCATCATCAATGATGTGGGAGCCCAGCACATTAGTGAAAAAGATAAGGCTGAAGCATTTGCTACAATCTTCAGCGGGAAATGCTGAGTGGACGACCCATCTCGGCCTCCTCCAAAGGTCCCCAGCATCACAGATGCCAGTCTTCAGCCAATTCAATTCACTCCACGTGATATCAAGAAATGGCTGAAGGCACCGGATAGTGCAAAGGCTATGGGCCCTGACATTAGGAACTATGTCAACCTCAAGGGCTTCCACTTGCTGAATGTGCAGCTGGTGTGCAACCACTACAAACACATTCTACAGGTCTGCGCACGGTTCCCAGGGAGCGTCCATGACTCCTACATTCTCAGTCAGTCACAGATCCCCAACATTCTCCAGGGTCCACAGAAGCTGCAGGGTTGGCTCCTTGGGGACAAGGGCTACCCGCAGAGGATATGGCTGCCCGTGCGGCGGCCTCAGACTGCAGCAGAGTGAAGGTATAATGAGGCTCATGCTGTAACTCGCAGCTTGATGGAGCAAACCATCGGATTGCTGAAAATGAGGTTCCAGTGCCTGGACCGGTCTGGTGGAGCCTGCAATACAGTCCACAGAAGGTGTCACACATCGTCGTCATCTGCTACGCCTTTTACAACTTGGGGCTGCAACAGGGGGAGGAACTGGCTGAGGAGGAGATGGTTGCATTTCCCCTCCGATGAGGATGGCATCGATGGGGATAAGGGTGAGGAGGTCTTCAAAGCTGAGGATGATGGTGATGAGGCCATTGCACTGGCCAGATGAGACAGGCACACTCGGGAGGCCCTCATAGCTGCTAGATTCATGGAGGATGATGATGACGACATGCAGTGAGGAGACACCATAGATCCTCACATTGCATCTGTGAACGTTTGACTCTTGTCTGGCTGATGGCAGCGCACATACCCTCTGTGATAAAGCTCCTGTCATGGAGACACAATGGATGCCCATAGTCTCTACATTCCAGGAGGATGATGGCAACATGCAATGGGGAGACTCCATAGATCCTCACGTAGTTTACGTGAATATCTGACTCCTGTAGGGCTGATGGCACCTCGCTTGCGCTCTGTGAACAGGGTCATATCATGGAGATGCAGCGGGGAAACTTTAACTTCTCCTGATCCTGTGGCATCCTTCGTGAGCTGACCCGTTCAGGACCACACTGTCACCGGACACAGATGCTGATGAGTTGGGGGTGCTGGGGGTGGTGTCAGCCATACCTCAAAGGTGCTGGGAGCACAAAGAGAATGACGGAACTCTGTGCCGCTGGCCCAGGACATTCTGGCAGCAATGATAAGCCCCATCGAGGTGCAGGCATGACTGATGTGTCCAGTGACAGTGAAGGCGGTACCATCAGTGTGCTGGGAAGGTTGCACAAAGCACAGGGAAGACTCCCTGGACTGAGACACCTGTCTTTACCTTGTGCAGGGACCAAAGTTTCACATCTGAGTGACATGAACACTGCTCATCATAACATAGGCGAGAAGGCATTCTTGGGAGTTTATTAACAATAGTGAACATTATGTACAAGTGATTAACACCCATGCCCAGGCTCTGCGACTACATCTTCTTAACCTTCCTAACCCTGCTGTTATGACTTGGTGCTCCCCAGACATCCACAGCAGAGGTGGAGGCAGCCTGCTACAACCTGTCTGTGATGATCTTGACGGGCAGCTGACTGTCTCTATTTTCAAAGTCAGTGAGGTCCTTGATGTCAGGCATTCCTCCACTGGTCCGCCACCTCTCCCTTTTGTTGTGTGCCAGCTTGTCCTGCACGAATACAGATGGAAAGAGTATAAGCAGGATGCCTGCTGGCCAGTTAACGAGGATGCCTGCCATGTGTGGGTGCTGAGTGGTGCCATGGACAGGATGAGGACACGATCCACAGGGCAGATGACGGTGTGTGTGACAGAGTGAATGGTGAAGTCCCTTGAACTGGCAGTGAGTGAGATCCCTGTGGATGTGTGATGGTTTGTGAGTGTGTGAGTTCAGAGTGATGAGAAGAGTGACTTACCTTGGTGTAATGGAGGAGATCATTCATCCTCTTTCTGTACTGGGTGGCTGCTCTCTTTCACAGAGCGTTGACACCCACCACCATTGCCACCGCCTCCCATCTTGGAATGGTGACTTTGCTTGTTGGTCTTCACTCAGAGTGGGGGTAGAGGGCATCACAGCGGGCCTCTGCTGCGTCCGGTAGGTGCTCGAGGGAGGCGTCGCTAAATTTCAGAGCAGCATGCCATCAGCACGCCTCTTTGGCAGCCAACAGTCCGCAGCAGTTTCCTACCCCTTGAAGAGTGCTAGCTCTGTGCAGGGACGGCCTTTAAATATGGTGCCCGGTTTACTGAAGGCCTGAGATGATGGCGGGGCGGGCAAATCAGAGGCCACCACGCCAGTGACCTGCGTGTTCCCAGGAATGAATTATTAATGAGCCGAGACACACTGGGAATGGAACAATACAGCGTGAAAAGCCGCCATTGCGGCCAGCGGGTTAAATTTCCATTTCCCCACACGCACTTTGCACAAATCTGGAATGCTTCCGCCATGTGTCAGAGAAGTTTTTTGTTGTATATGGATCAAACTTCATCAAATTTAACTCTTCTGTGTGTGCGGACTATCAACCTCCTGAAACAGGACCCTTTAGAAGTTGTCATTTTGTTTATGATGGGTTTGGGACAGGAATTGTTCACTTCTTTTAAAAATGCTCTGAGCTGTGTTGGATGGGAAAATACTGTAAACCTGTGCTTTTGTGGCAAAATAACTTACTTTGCTTTGCAAATAATACATTGATCTCCAAGCAAGCTGAATTACTTAAACAAAGTGAGAGAGCAAGGGGAGCAAAATGAATGTTAAATTAATTTGTTTAAGAGTAGTTTATTCACTGGGGAATGAGGGGCCTGGAATCAGGAGAATCACCAGGGAAAATTTCAAATGGCCTCCTTTAATTCGCCGCAGTTAGGCTTTTAATGAGCCTGATGGGATTCCTGCCCTGTGTAAAAATGGCCCAGAGATGAGAGGGAGCCAGAGAACTGGCATGTCAGCCAACCAGGCAATTTTTAGCTGCTGCCTGCCCCCAATCTGAGTCCTGGTGGGGGCCAAAAATCCTGCTCAAAGCCCTGATTTCCCAGGAAAAATCAGGACTGTGCCATCCCTGATGCACGAGTTGGGGGTGGGGGGAGGTGGGGTTGCCCTGACAGGATGTTCTGTCTATAGCTTCCACCACCACCTCATTAGAATGGGTGCACTCTATATGGAAAACAGACATAAGTTAACACCACAGAATTCATCAGCTATCAATAGGAAAGTTGCTTTGAAAGTATTGCTGGCCCAGAATGGTCAGACACTCCTTCGGTGGAGTTTGGAGTTGCAGGGTGCAGTTTTCAGGTTGTTAGATGATGGCTTTGGATAACATTCCAGCAATCTATTCCAAGTCAATGGAAGATCTTTGGGAAAAAGGTTACTCCCCATTCCCCCAAAATACCACAGCCTCAAGCTTTCTGGGATGAAGTTACCCAGTAAATGAATAATCCTCAGTTAGGCACTCTTAACAAGTCATGATAAGTTCTCATCAGAATTCATGTGTATTCTGCTTTCATATACAAAGTGTCATCAACATTTGCTGTATCAATGAGATCAACTGCAAAGGGAAGCTTGTAGTTCATCGGCAAGATAAGAAAGCTGGAGTGAATGGTACCTCCACAGTTAACAACACATTGTGACAAGCATTCCACCAACCCCTGCAAGCAGCACAGATACAAGGAAGGAGAACAAGGAAGGAGCATTGAGTGAATTGCAATACAAAAGTGAGGAAGCAAAAGTGGTTAGGGCAAGTGAGGAAGAGGAAACATCTAGACAAATGGCACGCCTGCGTATTTTGCAACAGCAAGGACAAGGGATTGGTTTCCTAATGAAGCTGCCTTTGGTACAGATCTAATGCAAAAGCAGATGCCCTTTACCTCATCTTTGAGAGCAGCCTGCAATAGCTATTACAGAAAATGCAGCAGTGCACCTCCATCGTCATTGCAGTCCTGCAGAAGGATTTACTCAAACATTGAATACCACGGAGTGATGGGCATCTTCAGAACCCTCTGCAGCAGAATCCCAAAACTGTGAAAAAACAAGCAGGGCACAGAAAAGCTGATGAAAATTGTGTCCCCATTGAGACCTTGCTTAGAAGAGCCATCTTTGACAGACTGGGCGATCATTTAGAAAGAGCAGTGACAGTGCGCTTTACCCATATTGGAGACAACATACAGCCTCCTCTTATGCAGGCCATGGGCATTTCACTGTAGGCCTGTGGCACAGGGGTCACAGATACTCCTTCCACTCAGTAGGCACTCATACATCACAGTCTAAGGTGAAAAAATAGGACAAGGACATTTTATAGGAATACCAAGGGGAAGCAAGATTGTAGAGCTTGGATCAGTACACCTATGAGAGGAACCACGAATAAATCCAATTATTTTTAATACCTGGTTACATGCAGTAATGCACACAGGTGTGTTTTTGCATAGGGGATTGAAAGGTTCTAATTATAACTAAGTATAGGCAGGAACTTTTTATAATCTCCAACTCCACAATCTTCTGAGATATCCATATTCATTTAATTCAGGACATTTCAACATCTCTGACTTCAATCACTTCACCATTGGTGGTTGTTCCCTCAGTTGCTTAAGCAACCTTAAGCTCTGGAATTCCCTCCCTACACCTCTCCTCATCTCTACCTCACTTTCCTCCTTTAGGACACTCGTTAAAACCTCCATCTTTATCCAAGCTTTTGGTCATCTGACCTAGTATCTCTTTATATGGCTCAATGTGAAATTTTGCTTTATATTGCTCCTATGAAACAACTTTGGGATTTATTAATAACTTTATTACATTAAAGGTTCTATATAAGTTGTTGTTGTTCACAGATTGTTCCAATTTGGCAGATTGGGGAGGAGCAGGGGACATGATTTTAAACTATGTAAGAGTAGGAATGGACTGGATGTTAGACAGTTCTTCCTTTCCCAGAGAGCAGTGAGCCTCTGGAATATATTGCCTCCTGGTGTCGTGGGTGCTGATTCTCTGCTTCCAAGAAGAAACTGGACTGGGGCAGAGAGTATAATTTATAAATTACACTTGGTTCATGGTATCTCCTGATTGGTTTCAATCACCCAAGGAGGTTGATGAAGAATTTTCCAGAACATATTTCCAAAATGACGGAAGCCAGATGAAAAACAATAGGAGCAGAGCAGAGATTCAAAGACCACCAGGAGATCAGAGGCCAGATATAAAACAATGGGAACAGAGCAGAGATTGAAGAAGTGTGCCAGGAGTCAAATCAAACAGGAGTAATCAAACAAAGCACAATTGATCAAAAAGTGACATCATAATCAACAGAGGGAGCAGAGGAACAGAAGCTAGGTCAGGATGAATATACTGCTAAACTTTAATTTAATCTAAAATAATAAACTATAAATTATAATCTCAGTTAACCTTGCTACATAATAAAGTACATCAGTACAGGAGAAGCAGCTCACTAGCGAGTAGCCGGTGAGCCTTTATTTATTTAAGCAGTAAGTTTAATTGTCTCATAAATAAAGGAACGGCAGGGCAGCTTGGGCCTATGGAGTGCACATCCTGTTCCATGTGGGAACTCCAGGACGCTTCTCATGTCCTGGATAAGCGTATATGCAGGAAGTGTTGTCAGCTGCAGCAGCTCGAGCTCCAGGTTTTAGAGTTTGAGCAACAGCTGGCATCACCGTGGCACATCAGTGAGGCTGAATGCTACGTGGATAGTATGTTTATAGATGTGATCAAACCGTAGCTTAAGGATATGCAGGCAGAGAGGGAGTAGTTGACCGCCAGACAGTTAGGAAGGATTGGGCAGGTAGTGCAGGAGCCCCCTGAGTCATCTCACTCTCCAACCAATATTACGTTCCAAATACTAAAGAGAGTGATGGTTCATTTGGGGAGTGCAGCCAGAGCCAAGTCCATGGCACCACAGCTGGCTCAGCTGTACGGGAGGGGTGGAGGGGGTGGCAGGAGGAAGGTTGGAAAGCAGTAGTATTAGGGGATTCAGTAGTTAGAGTAACAGACAGGAGTTGAATCCAGGATGGTGTGTTGCTTCCGTGGTGCTAGGGTCAAGGATGTTACTGAGCGGCTGCAGAGCACTCTGAGGGGGGAGGGTGAACAGTCAGCAGTTGTGCTCCATATCAGTGCCAATGACAGAATTTAGAGAGCTAAGTAAAAAAATAGCAAGAAGAACCTCAAAAGTAGCAATCTCTGGATTACTCCCTGTACCACACCTAAGTGACTATAGAAATAGGAGGATAGAGCAGATGAATACGTAGCTGGAGAGATGGCACAGGAGGGAGGGCATTAGATTTGTGGGACATTAGGACAATTGGGGAGATGAGTCCTGTACAGGTCAGATGGGCTGTACCTGTAAAAAGCCAGGATCAAGTTTCTTGCAGGGTGATTTGCTGGTGCTATTGGGGGGAATTTAAACTAAGTTGGCAGGGATGTGGGAACCAGGAGGTAATATTAGAGAGGAACACCAAGGAGCACAGAGAATTGGGAGAGACAGGTAGCACTAGAATAGGAAATAGTAAGTTTTAGGTAGGGTGAGAGTAAGAGGGAATATAATCAGGCCTAAATTAGGGTAACTGTGCATGTATGTAAATATGCAGAGTGTGGTGAATAAGGTTGGTGAGCTGCAGGCACAGATAACCAAATGGCTCAATGAAGGGCAGGACCGGGTACTAAATTTTTCAGGATACAAGGTGTTCAGGAAAACAGGAAAGGAAAGAAAGAAGGAGGGGTATCAGTATTGATCAGGTTAATATTACAATGCTGGAGAGTATGCCCTACAGGAGTCAAGGACAGAATCTATTTGGTTAGAGTTAAGAAACAATAGACATACCATTAACATTGCTGGGTGTGTTCCATTGGCCACCAACTAATGGGAAAGACACAAGGAAAAACAATTGCAAGGAAAGTACAGAGAAATGTTAAAATTATAGAGTAGTTATAATAGGCAGCTTTAGTTATCTTAATATAGGCCGGGATAATAATAGTGTAAAAGGCAGGAAGGGCAAGAGTTTCTAGAGTATGCTCAGGAGAATTTTCTACATCAATATATGTCCAGTCCGATGAGAAAGGAGGGATTGCTGGTCCTGGTTCTGGGAAATGAGGTGAGCCAACTGTATCAAGTGTCAGTAGGGTAATATTTAGGAAACAGTGATCATTATATCATAAGATTTAGGTTGGCACAGAAACGGACAGGGAACAATCCAGAGTGAGAATAATTAATTTGGGGAGGCCAGTCTGGCCCAAATAAATTGGAGTCAAAGATTAACAGGCAAAACTGTAACTGAACAATGTGGTGCCTTTAAAAAAGAAATGGCTTGGGTACAGTCAAGGAACATTCCCACAAAGGGGAAAGATAGGGCAAACAATCAAGAATCCCATGGATGGTGAAAGGGATAGAGATTAAGCAAAAAGGCTACATATTACAGATGTCAGGTGGATTATACAACTTAGAATCAGGCTCAATATCAATGGTTCAGAGGGGAATAAATAATAGATACAAAGAAAGAGTATGACAAGAAATTGGCAACAAACATAAAAGGGTATCCAAAAGTCTTCTATCGCCATATAAATAGTAAAAAGGTGATGGAAGGAGGAGTGGGGCTGATTATTGACCTAAAAGAGTATTTGACCATGGAGGCAGAGGGCATTGCTGAGGTATTAAATGAGTACTTTGCAACTGTTTTTATCAAGGAAGAAGATGCTGCCAAAGTTGTACCAAAAGAGCAGGTAGTTGATGGATTAAAAATTGATAAAGAGAAGATATTGGATAGGCTGGCTGTATTAAAATTGATAAATTACCCAAATCAGATAAAATGCATCCCAGAATACTAAGGGAATTAAAGGTGGAAATTGTGGAGGCACTGGCCATAATTTTCCACTCTTCCTTAGACTCTAGGGTGGTGCCAGAGGACTGAAGAACTGCAAATCTTACACTCTTGTCCAAAAAGGGTATAAAGATAAACGCAGCAACTACAGGCCAGTCAGCTTAACCTCACTAGTGGGGAAACTTTTAGAAATGATGATGACAAAATTAATACAAAAACAAAAATAAAAATACCTGGAAAAACTCAGCAGGTCTGACAGCATCTGCGGAGAGGAATACAGTTAACATTTCGAGTCCGTATGACTCTTCAACAGAACTAAGGAAAAGTAGAAGAGAGGTGAAATATAAGCTGGTTTAAGGGGGGTTGGGACAAGTAGAGCTGGATAGATGGCCAGTGATAGGTGGAGATTGCCAAAAGAAGTCATAGACAAAAGGACAAAGAGGTGTTGACGGTGGTGATATAAGGTAAGAAATGTGCAAATAGGTGACATTAAGGGTAGAAAGCAGGACGAGCAAGGTACAGACAGCCCTAGTGGGGGTGGGGTTGGGGGAAGGGATTGAAATAGGCTAAAAGGTAGAGATAAAACAACGGATGGAAATACATTTAAAAATAATGGAAATAGGTGGGAAAAGAAAAATCTATATAAATTATTGGAAAAAAGGGGGATCGGAAAGGGGGTGGGGATGGAGGAGAGAGTTCATGATCTAAAGTTGTTGAACTCAATATTCAGTCCGGAAGGCTGTAAAGTTCCTAGTCGGAAGATGAAGTGCTGTACCTCCAGTTTGCGTTGAGCTTCACTGGAACATTGTGGCAGGCCAAGGACAGACATGTGGGCATGAGAGCAGGGTGGAGTGTTGAAATGGCAAGCGACAGGGAGGTCTGGGTCATGCTTGCGGACAGATAGTCACTTGGGCAGATGCTAGTTAATTAATGCAAACCAGCACGGATTTGTTGAGGGCAAATCATGTTTAACAATCTAGCTGCAATTTTTTTGAGGAGGTTAGAGGGTGGATGAGGGTAATGCTGTTGACGTGGACTTCCAAAAGGCATTTGATAAAGTGCTGCACAACAGACTTGTGAGCAAAGTTAGAACTTATAGGGGAAAAAAAGGACAATGGCAACATGGAAATGAAATTGGTTGAGTGACAGGAAACAGAGTAATGGTGAACAGTTGATTTTCAGACTGGAGAAAGGTTTATAGCGGGGTTCCACATGAGTTGGTATTAGGACCCCTGCTTATCTTGATATATATTAATGACCTAGACTTGGGTGTACATGGCACATTTTTAAAATTTGCAGACAACACAAAACTTGGAAGCATTGTGAACTGTGAGGAGGATAGTGATAAACTTCGTTAAGACATAGACAGGTTGGTGGAACGGGTGGACAAATGGCAGATGAAATTTAATGCAGAGAAGTGTGAAGTGATTCATTTTGGTAGGAAGAATGAGAAGAGACAGTATAAAATAAAGGGTACAATTTGAAAGGGGGTACAGGAGCAGAGGGACCTGGGTGCATATAAACATAAATCATTGAAGGTGGCAGAGGGTTGAGAGAGCAGTTAATAAAGCACATGGGATCCTAGGCTTTATAAATAGGGACATAAGGTACAAGAGCAAGGAGTTTACGTTAAACTTGTGTGAACACTGATTCAGCTTCAGCTGAAGTATTGCGTCCTGTCTGGGTGTCACACTTTAGGTCGGATGTGAAGACATTGGAGAGGGTGCAGGAAAGTTTCACGAGAATGTTCCAGGAATGAGGAACTTCATCTATGTAGATAGATTGGAGAAGTTGGGATTGTTTTCCTTAGAGAAGCAAAGGTTGAGAGAGGTTTGATGGAGGTGTTCAAAATCATGAGGGGTCTGGACAGAGTAGATAGAGAGAAACTGTTCCTATTGGTAGAAGGATCGAAAACCAGAGGACACCAACTTAAGGTGATCGGCAAAAAAAACAATGGCGACATGAAGAAAGGTTTTTTTTACACGGCGAGTGGTTAGGATCTGGAATGCATTGCCTGAGAGTGTGGTAAAGGCAGATTCATGGCTTCAAAAGACCCATTATCTGAAGAGAAAAGGTTTGCAGGGTTACAGGGAAATGGCAGGGGAGTGGGACTAGGTGAATTGCTCTTGCAGAGAACTGGCAAAGGCATTACGGGCTGAATGGCCTCCTTCTGTGCTATAACCACTGTATTATATATGATTATGGGCTCTGATTTTTTTAATTTTCCTGCTTCTCCTGGGAAAATCCATGGCTGCTGCTCAGACCGGTGAAGTGGGTGTGTGAGGGAAGGGGAGGTGGCAGGAGAGCAGGAGCTGGTGTTAGGAAGTATCCATTAATAATGCTCTTATTCCTATGTTTCCATAAATAATGCACAAGTGGTTCAAGACCCTGTATAGCTCATTTAGACAATCTAAATGTTAATTTAATGACTACCAGGATAATCAGTGAAAAGTCAGTAAAAGATTTGTGTGCCCAAGCCATTATGTTCTCATCATTACCATCCCGACATCCCCATTTCAGATTCATACAAACCTCGGGATTTGTATTAATTGAGCAGCTCTAACACTTTACCTGGTTTCATGACTCTGTAGATCTCTTTGCTCCCAGCTCGTAGATCAGGCCAGAAGTAGTAACAGTTGCAATGAAACACCCTGTCCACCACATTGTCTTCCAAAGGGATGTGTTCTACACTCCCCAGAAACAGTGTCACCTTCCCTGTCTGAATGTCTGCCTGCAACCTCCTGCTGGCTATGTTATACATGTAGTCTGAGTAATCCAGGCCATACAGTTTCCCTCTGGGATGTGTGAGACACCTGGCAGCTTCCTGCAGTCCTAGGCCTGGTCCAAAGCCCACTTCCAGCACCACACTCTCAGGCTGAATGTCACACAGTTTGACAGCATTCACTTCCAGCAACTTATTCTTCTTCTCTAGGAACCGAGTCACCAGCCATCCCCACAGGCCCTGGGTCGGTTTCCTCAGTTGCTGGGTTAGGCGTTCAACAAGCATATTCACGATTAAACTGCAATTAAAATGCTCCTGCTGCTGTATCTGAGCTGTAACCTCACCCCTGTTGTATGATTAACAGGACTGTTGGCCATACAGGGAAAGTGCAATCCGAGCATAAATTTACACATGAAATTAGCCAATCAACTGGGTTTTGTCCATTACGTTAGCAGTAAAAGGTGGAACACTGCCAAGAACATAAACTCACAGCAGCTGAGAGAGAGAGAGAGAGCTAAAGGATATGGCCAGGTTAACAGAGGCTGTGACACATCAGTGCCTGCACCACTCACTATCCCTGTTACAGAATGCAAGCTGACACATCGCTGTAACTGCATCTCATACGAACAAAACTCTCACTTTCTCCAATCTTATTCACAGGCAGCCAGGAACCTGACACCAGCAAGAGAGGAAAGCAAATCTCTAACCTCTCGTGCCCTGTGAGGGAAAAAAATACCTTAAAATATTGCAGAGGGAGGTCCCAGAGCATATCAGAGAGGGCAGGAAGGCATTGAGAATCAAAGAATGGTTATAACACAGAAGGATACCATTCAGCCCACCGTGTCTGTGCTGGCCCTCTGAAGGAGCAATTCACTTGGTGCTACTATCCTTACTTTTCACCATAGGCCTGCATTTTTTCCTTTACAGATAATGGTCCAATCCCCTTTTGAATGCTGCAATTGATCCTGCCTCCGCCACAGTCTCAGGTAATGCATTCCGTCGCTACTTAAAATAGATTTTCTTCATGTTGCTTCTTCTGCTGATTACATGAAATTGGTGTCCTCTGGTTCTCAATCCTGCAAACAATGGGAACAGTTTCTCCCTATCTGCTCTGTCCAGACCACTCATAATTTTGAAACCTTCGCTTCTCCAAAGAAAGTCCCAACTTCTCCACTCTTTCTACATAATTGTTTTTGTTCTATTCACTGAATGTGGGAGTTGCTGGCTAAGCCAGCATTTATTGCCCATCCCTAGTTGCCCTTGAGAAGGTGGTGGTGAGCAGCCTTCTTGAACTGCTGCAGTCCATGTGGTGTAGGTACACCCACAGTGATGTTAGGAGGGGAGTTCCAGGATTTTGACCCAGCGACAGTGAAGGAACGGCAATATATTTCCAAGTCAGGATGGTGAGTGGCTTGGAGGGGAACTTCCAGTTGGTGGTGTTCCCATGTGTCTGCTGCTCTTGTCCTTCTAGATGGTAGAGGTTGTGGGTTTGGAAGGTGTTATCGAAGGAGCCTTGGTGTGTTCCTGCAGTGCATCTTGTAGATGGTACACACTACTGCCACTGTGTGTCGATGGTGGAGGGAATGAATGTTTGCAGATGGAGTGCCAATCAAGCGGGCTGCTTTGTCCTGGATGGTATCAAGATTCTTTGGTGTGTTGAAGCTGCACTCATTCAGGCAAGTGGAGAGTATTTATCACACTCCTGGCTTGTGCCTTGTAGATGGTGGACAGGCTTTGGGGGGGTCAGGAGGTGAGTTACTCACCACAGGATCCATAGCCTCTGACCTGCTCTTGTAGCCACAGTCTTCAGCCACAGCCACAGACTGGTCCAATTCAGTTTTTGGTCAATGGTAACCCCTAGGATGTTGATAATGAGGGTTTGAACAATGATAATGCTTTGAATGTCAAGGGGAGATGGTTAAATTCTCTCTTGTTGGAGATGGTCATTACCTGGCACTTGTGTGGCACAAATGTTACTTGCCACTTGTCAGCCCAAGCCTGAATATTGTCCAGGTCTTGTGCATTTGAACATGGACTGCTTCAGTATCTGAGGAGTCATGAATGGTGCTGAACATTGTGCAATCATCAACGAACCATCATCTGACCTTATGATGGAGGGAAGGTCATTGATGAAGCAGCTGAAGATGGTTGGGCCAAGGACACTACCCTGAGGAACTCCTGCAGTAATGTCCTGGGACTGAGATGATTGACCTCCAACAACCACAACTATTTTCCTTTGTGCTACGTATGACTCCAACCAGCAGAGAGTTTTCCCCTGATTCCCATTGACTCCAGTTTTGCTAGGGCTCCTTGATGCCACACTCGGTCAAATGCTGCCTTGATGTCAAGGGTAGTCACTCTCATATCACTTCTTGAGTTCAGCTCTTTTGTTCATGTTTGGCCTAAGGCGGTAATGAGGTCAGGAGCTAAGTGACCCTGGCAGAACCCAAACTAAGCGTCAGTGAGCAGGTTATTGCTGAGTAAGTGCCACTTCATAACACTGTAAATGACACCTTCCATCACTTAGCTGATGATCGAGAGTAGACTGATGGGGCAGTAATTGGCTGGCTTTTGTGTACAGGACACACCTGGGCAATTTTCCACATTGCTGATAGATGCCAGTGTTGTAGTTGCACTGGAACAGCTTGGCTAGGGGCATGGCTAGTTCTGGAGCACAAGTCTTCAGTACTATTGCTGGAATGTTGTCAGGGCCCATAGTCTTTGCACTATACAGTGCCTTCAGCCGTTTCCTGATATCACGTGGAGTGAATCAAATTGGCTGAAGACTGGCATCTGTGATGCTGGGGACCTCAGGAGGAGGCTGAGATGGATCAAGAAGGAGGCTCCACAAATATACCCCATCCTCAACAATGAGGGAGCCCAGCACATCAGTGCAAAAGACAAGGCTAAAGCATTCACAAATATCTTCAGCCATATGTGCTCAGTGGATGATCCATCTCGGCCTCCTCTGGAGGTCCCCAGCATCACAGATGCCAGTGTTCAGCCAATTCAAATTCAATTCACCCCACATGATATCAGGAAATGGCTGAAGGCACTAAATACTGCAAAGGCTATGGGCCATGACAATATTCCGGCAATCGTGCTGAAGACTTGTGCTCCAGAACTTGCCCGCGCCCCTAGCCAAGCTGTTCCAGTACAGTAATTCCTCACTTAAAGTTGCAGTTGCATTCCTGAAAAGTTCAACTTTAAGTTAAACAACTTTAAGAGGATCAGATTTTCCCATTCAAACCAGTGTGAAAGCTGCAGTTAGGTTCTGTAGGACTCTCCTCATCATAAAAAAGCACTTGCCCGGATCTTCCAAAAAGCATGAATGACAGTCAGATTGCTGCTAAGCTTAAAATTTCCCCAGACTCAACAATGCTGCGCATTTCTTCTGGGGCACTCAGAGCTCTGGCTTTATCAGAAATGTGCAGTGCTGTGTCATTCGGGGAATTCCTTTGGAGCGGAGTAAAGTTGGCGGGAGCACAGGACACATGCCCTTTTTTAGGGCACTAGCTGCTGTATGGTAAGTTTAAATGACCAGTCAAAATGTAAGTGAATGGGTGGATGGTGAGTGAGTGAGTGAGTGAATGGGTATGTGGGCAGCATGTGTAAATGGGGAAGAGGGGAGGTGGTAGGTTGATGAGGTGGTAGGTGGGTAAGTGGTTAATCAGGTTGGGGGTAGTCAGGTGGTCGGGACAGGTGGTTGGGTCTGTTGGAGGGTTAGTCGAGTTGGGTTGTTGGTTGGACAGGGGGTAGTTGGGACGGGTCAAGTTAGGGGGCAAGTCGGGTGCTCGTGAGCGTAATGAAGGGTCTGGTGTGCAGTTATCCGGCAGTGAGATCAGATTTTAATCTGTCTAACATTTCCTGGTAACTTTCCAGCTAAGTAAATTGGAACGGTCCCAAGTCTCCAACACTCACACAGAGTCAGAGATATTGGTGGAGAGTCCTCGGCAGCAGGGGAATTACCCAGCTGAAGTTAAAAGATCCCAGGAAATTCCCATGGAGGTCCTGACATCAGGATTTGCACAAGGTCCCAACGCACGTCTTCCATTGTATGCACAGATACCGGTAGATTCAGCCACACTGAAATATTACATTCTGTAAAACATTGCTAAATTCTTATATTGGTAAGTGAAATAATTTTTATAATGAAATACATTTTAAATATAAAAGAAATATTCCAACTCTTTCTACATTCCTCCTGCTTGCTGCCCTCCCAAACACTGACCCTCCTGGTCACCGCTGATCATCCTCACTGACCCTCCCGGTCACTGCTGATTGTCTTCACTGACCCTCCTGGTCACTGCTGATCCAGCTCACTGTCCCTCCCGGTCACTGCTGATCCTGCTCACTGACCCTCCCCGGTCACTGCTGTTCCTGTTTAATGATCCTCCCGGCCGCTGCTGACCGTGGTCACTGACCATCCCATCTCTGCTGATCCTGCTCACTGACTCTCCCGGTCACTGCTGATCGCCCTCACTGACCCTCCCGGTCAAAGCTCAGCCTGCCCACTGACCTTCCTGGCCACTGCTGATCCTGCTCACTGACCCTCCCGATCACTGCTATTCCTGTTCACTGATCCTCCCGGTCACTGCTGATCCTGCTCACTGACCCTCCCGGTCACTGCTGTTCCTGTTTACTGATCCTCCCTGTCGCTGCTGACCGTGGTCACTGACCATCCCATCTCTGCTGATCCTTCTCACTGATCATCCTGGTCACTGCTGATCCTGCTCACTGACCCTCCCGGTCACTGCTGATCGTCCTCACTGACCCTCCAGGTCACAGCTCAGCCTGCCCACTGACCTTCCCGGTCACTGCTGATCCTGGTCACTGATACTCCCGGTCACTGCTCAGCCTGCCCACTGAGCCTCCCATCACTGCTGACGCTCCTCACTGACCATCCCAAGCACTGCTAATTTGCATCACAGACCCTCATGGTCACTGCTGATCCTGTTCACTGACCCTCCAGGTCACTGCTGATCCTGTTCACTGATCCTCCCGGTCACTGCTGACCGTGGTCACTGACCCTCCTATCACTGCTGATCCTGCCCACTGACGCTGCCAGTCACTATTGATTGTCCAGGTCATTGTTGAATGTCTTCACTGACCCTCCCGGTCACTGTTGATCCTGCTCACTGACCTTCCTGGTCACTGCTGAATGTCTTCACTGACCCTCCCAGTCACTGCTGATTCTGCCCACTGACCCTCCCGGTCACTGCTGACCCTGCTCATTGACTCTCCCATCACAGCTGATCCTACGCACTGACCCTCCCGGTCACTGCTGACCCTGCTCACTGACCCTCCCATCACTGCTGATCCTGCTCACTGACCCTCCCGGTCACTGCTGAATATCTTCACTGACCCTCCTGGTCACTGCTGAATGTCTTCACTGACCATCCGGGTCACTGCTGATCCTGCTCACTGACCCTCCCAGTCACTGCTGAATATCTTCACTGACCCTCCCCGTCACTGCTGATCCTGCTCACTGACCCTCCCGGTCACTGCTGAATGTCTTCACTGTCCCTCCCGGCCACTGCTGATCGTCCTCCTGACCGTCCTGGTCACTGGTGAGGATACTCAATGCTGATCGTCCTCAGTGATCCTCACAGTCACTGCTGACCATGGTCACTGAGCCTCACATCACTGCTGATCCTGATCACTGACTCTCCCGGTCACTGCTGATCCCACTCACTGACCTTCCTGGTCACGGCTGATCCTGCTCATTGACCCCCCCCCCGGTCACTGCTGATTCTGATCACTGACCCTCCCACTTAATGCTGACCCTGCTCACTGAACCTTTTGGTCACTGCTGATTCTGCCCACTGACCCCCCCCAGTCACTGCTGATTCTGATCACTGACCCTCCCGGTCACTGCTCAGCCTGCCCACCGAGCCTCACTGTTGGTGCTGTTCCAGCTCACTGACCCTCCAGGACACTGCTGACCCTGGTCACTGACCCTCCCATCACTGCCGACCCTCCTCACTGACCATCCCGGTCACTGCTAATTTGCCTCACTGATCCTCCCAGTCAATGCTGACCCTGCTCACTGGCAATTTAGGGCACAGCTGGTCCTGCCCACTGACCATCCTGGTCACTGCTGATCATCCTCCTGACCCACCCGGTCACTGGTGATGATACTCGCTGACGCTCCGGGTCAATGCTGATCGTCCTCAGTGATCCTTACGGTCACTACTGAACTTAATCACTGACCCTCCCGTGGTCACTGACCCTCACAGCACTGCTAATCCTGCTCACTGACCCTCCCGGTCACTGCTGATCGTCCTCCTGAAACTGCCGGTCACTGCTGATCCGAATCACTGACCCTCCCATCACTGCTGACCCTCCACGCTGACCATCCCAATCACTGCTGACGCTGCTCACTGATCCTCCCGGTCACTGCTGATCCTGTTCACTGACTCGCGCGGTCACTGCAGATCGCCCTCGCTGACCCTCCCAGTCACTGCTAACGCTGCTCACTGACCCTCCCAGTCACTGCTGGTTGTCCTCAGTGACACTCCCGACCACTGCTGATCCCGGTCACTGAAACTACTGTTCACCGCTGATCATCCTCAATGACCCTCCCGGTCACAGCCGATCCAGCTCACAGACATTCCCGGTCACTTCCAGCCCCACTCACTGACCCTCCTGGTCACTGCTGACCCTGCTCATTGACTCTCCCATCACAGCTGACCCTACTCACTGACCCTCCCAGTCACTTCCAGCCCCACTCACTGACCCTCCCGGTCACTGCTGACCCTGCTCATTGACTCTCCCATCACAGCTGACCCTACACACTGACTCTCCCAGTCACTTCCGGTCCCAGTCACTGACCTTCCCCTGCTCACTGACCCTCCCATTAATGCTGATCCTGCTCACTGACTCTCCCGGTCACTGCTGATCCAGCTCACTGACCCTCCCATTCACTGATGACCCTGCTCACTGACCCTCCTGGCCACTGCTGAATGTCTTCACTGACCCTCCTGGTCACTGCTGACCCTGCTCATTGACTCTCCCATCACAGCTGACCCTACTCACTGACCCTCCCAGTCAACTCCGGTCCCACTCACTGACCCTCCCGGTCACTGCTGACCCTGCTCACTGACCTCCCGGTCACTGCTGATCCCACTCACTGACCCTCCCGTCACTGCCGATCCTGCTCACTGACTCTCCCGGTCACTGCTGATCCAGCTCACTGACCCTCCCATTCACTGATGACCCTGCTCACTGACTCTCCTGGTCACTGCTGAATGTCTTCACTGACCCTCCTGGTCACTGCTGAATGTATTCACTGACCCTCCTGGTCACTGCTGAATGTCTTCACTGACCCTCCGGGTCAGTGCTGTTCCTGCCCACTGACCCTCCTGGTCACTGCTGACCCTGCTCACTGACCCTACCGGTCACTGCTGATCATCTTCACTGACCCTCCTGGTCATTGCTGAATGTCTTTACTGACTCTCCAGGCCACTGCTGATCCTGCTCACAGACCCTTCTGGTCACTGCTGAATGTCTTCACTGACCCTCCTGGCCACTGCTGATCCTGCTCACTGACCCTTCTGGTCACTGCTGAATGTCTTCACTGACCCTCCTGGTCACTGCTGATCCTGCCCACTGACCCTCCCGGTCACTGCTGAATCTGGACACTGGCCCTCCTGGTCACTGCTGTTCGTCCTCCTGACCCTCCTGGTCACTGGTGATGATACTCAATGCTGATCGTCCTCAGTGATCCTCACAGTCACTGCTGAACATGGTCACTGACACACATCACTGCTCATCCTGATCACTGGCCCTCCCGGTCACTGCTGATCCTGCTCACTGATCCTCCCGGTCACTGCTGATCCTGCTCACTGACCCTCCCGATCACTGCCGACCCTGGTTACTGACCCTCCAGTCACTGCTGACCCTCCACACTCAGCATCCCAGTCAATGCTGATTTGCCTCGCTGATCGCCCCGGTCACTGCTGATCCTGTTCACTGGCCCATGCGGTCACTGCATATCACCCTCGCTGACCCTCCAGGTCTCTGCTGATCCTGTTCCCATTTACTGCTCATCCTGCTCACTGACTATCCCCGTCACTGCTGATCCTGTTCACCAACACACCCGGTCACTGCTAATCATCTTCACTGACCCTCCTGGTCACTGCTGACCCTGCTCATTGACTCTCCCATCACAGCTGACCCTACTCACTGACCCTCCCAGTCACCTCCGGTCCCACTCACTGACCCTCCCGGTCACTGCTGACCCTGCTCATTGATTCTCCCATCACAGCTGACCCTACACACTGACTCTCCCAGTCACTTCCGGTCCCAGTCACTGACCTTCCCCTGCTCACTGACCCTCCCATTACTGCTGATCCTGCACACTGACCCTCCCATCACTGCCGATCCTGCTCACTGACCCTCCCGGTCACTGCTGATCCAGCTCACTGACCCTCCCATTCACTGATAACCCTGCTCACTGACCCTCCTGGTCACTGCTGAATGTCCTCACTGACCCTCCTGGTCACTGCTGAATGTCCTCACTGACCCTCCCGGCCACTGCTGATCCTGCTCACTGACCCTCCTGGTCACTGCTGATCCTGCTCACTGACCCTCGTGGTCACTGCTGATCCTTCTCACTCACCCTCCCGGTCACTGCTCAGCATTCCCCTTGACCCTCCCGGTCACAGCTAGTACTGCTCACTGAACCTCCTGCTCACTGCTCATCCTGCTCACTAATATTCCCGGTCAAAGCTGATCCCGCTCACTGACCCCGCCCGGTCACTGCTGATCCCACTCACTGACCCTCCTGGTCACTGCTGATCCCGCTCAATGGCCCTCCCAGTCACTGCTGATTGTCCTCCCTGACCCTCGCGATCACTGCTGACCCTGCTCATTGACTCTCCCATCACAGTTGATCCTACTCACTGACCCTCCCGGTCACTGCTGATCCTATTCCCGTTTACTGCTCATTCTGCTCACTAACCATCCCCGTCACTGCTGATCCTGTTCACTTACCCTCCCGGTCACTGCTGATCCTGTTCACTTACCCTCCCGGCCACTGCTGATCCTGCTCACTGACCCTCATGGTCACTGCTGATCCTGCTCACTGACCCTCCCGGCCACTGCTCAGCATTCCCCTTGACCCTCCCGGTCACAGCTAGTACTGCTCACTGAACCTCCTGGTCACTGCTCATCCTGCTCAATAATATTCCCAGTCACTGCTTATCCGGAATACTGACAGTCCCGGTCAAAGCTGATCCCGCTCACTGACCTCCCGGTCACTGCTGATCCCGCTCACTGACCCTCCTGGTCACTGCTGATCCTGCTCATTGACCCCCCCCCAGTCACTGCTGATTCTGATCATTGACCATCCCACTTAACGCTAACCCTGCTCACTGAACCTTTTGGTCACTGCTGATTCTGCCCACTGACCCTCCCGGTCACTGCTCTGCCTGCCCACTGAGCCTCCCAGTTGGTGCTGTTCCTGCTCACTGACCCTCCAGGACACTGCTGACCCTGCTCACTGACACTCCCATCACTGCTGAGCCTCCTCACTGACCATCCCGGTCACTGCTAATTTGCCTCACTGATCCTCCCAGTCAATGCTGACCCTGCTCACTGGCAATTTTGGTCACTGCTTGTCCTGCCCACTGACCCTCCCGGTCACTTCTGATCATCCTCCTGAGCCTCCTGGTCACTGGTGATGATACGCGCTGACCCTCCTGGTCAATGCTGATCGTCCTCAGTGACCCTCCCGGTCACTGCTGACCCTGCTCATTGACTCTCCCATTACAGTAGATCCTACTCACTGACCGTCCCAGTCACATCCGGTCCCACTCATTGACCCTCCCATCAATGCTGATCCTGATCACTGACCCTCCCGGTCACTGCTGAATATCTTCATTGACCCTCCTGGTCACTGCTGAATGTCTTCACTGACCATCCGGGTCACTGCTGATCCTGCTCACTGACCCTCCTGGTCACTGCTGAATATCTTCACTGACCCTCCTGGTCACTGCTGATCCTGCTCACTGACCCTTCCGGTCACTGCTGATCGTCCTCCTGACCTTCCTGGTCACTGATGAGGATACTCAATGCCGATCGTCCTCAGTGATCCTCACAGTCACTGCTGACCATGGTCACTGACACTCACATCACTGCTCATCCTGATCACTGACTCTCCCGGTCACTGCTGATTCCCGCTCACTGATCCTCCTGGTCATTGCTGATCCTGCTCATTGACCCCCCCCCCCCGGTCACTGCTGATTCTGATCACTGACCCTCCCACTTAACGCTGACACTGCTCACTGAACCTTTTGGTCACTGCTGATTCTGCTCACTGACCCTCCCGGTCACTGCTCAGCCTGCCCACTGAGCCTCCCAGTTGGTGCTGTTCCTGCTCACTGACCCTCCCATCACTGCCGACCCTCCTCACTGACCATCCCGCTCACTGCTAATTTGCCTCACTGATCCTCCCAGTCAATGCTGACCCTGCTCACTGGCAATTTTGGTCACTGCTAGTCCTGCCCACTGACCCTCCCGGTCACTGCTGATCATCCTCCTGACCCACCCGGTCACTGGTGATGATACTCGCTGACCCTCCGGGTCAATGCTGATCGTCCTCAGTGATCCTCACGGTCACTACTGAATTTAATCATTGAACCTCCCGTGGTCACTGACCCTCACAGCACTGCTAATTCTGCTCACTGACCCTCCCGGTCACTGCTGATCATCCTCCTGAACCTGCCGGTCACTGCTGATCCGAATCACTGACCCTCCCATCACTGTTGACCCTCCACGCTGACCATCCCAATCACTGCTGACGCTGCTCACTGATCCTCCCGGTCACTGCTGATCCTGTTCACTAACCCACGCGGTCACTGCAGATCGCCCTCGCTGACCCTCCCAGTCACTGCTAACGCTGCTCACTGACCCTCCCAGTCACTGCTGATAGTCCTCAGTGACACTCCCGACCACTGCTGATCCTGGTCACTGAAACTACTGTTCACCGCTGATCATCCTCAATGACCCTCCCGGTCACTGCCGATCCAGCTCACAGACATTCCCGGTCACTTCCAGCCCCACTCACTGACCCTCCCGGTCACTGCTGACCCTGCTCATTGATTCTCCCATCACAGCTGACCCTACTCACTGACCCTCCCAGTCACTTCCAGCCCCACTCACTGACCATCCCGGTCACTGCTGACCCTGCTCATTGACTCTCCCATCACAGCTGACCCTACTCACTGACCCTCCCAGTCACTTCCGGTCCCACTCACTGACCCTCCCGGTCACTACTGACCTTGCTCATTGACTCTCCCATCACAGCTGACCCTACTCACTGACCCTCCCAGTCACTTCCAGCCCCAGTCACTGACCATCCCGGTCACTGCTGACCCTGCTCATTGACTCTCCCATCACAGCTGACCCTACTCACTGACCCTCCCAGTCACTTCCAGCCCCACTCACTGACCCTCCCGGTCACTGCTGACCCTGCTCATTGACTCTCCCATCACAGCTGACCCTACACACTGACTCTCCCAGTCACTTCCGGTCCCAGTCACTGTCCTTCCCCTGCTCACTGACCCTCCCATTAATGCAGATCCTGCTCAGTGACTCTCCCGGTCACTGCTGATCCAGCTCACTGACCCTCCCATTCACTGATGACCCTGCTCACTGACCCTCCTGGTCACTGCTGAATGTCTTCACTGACCCTCCTGGTCACTGCAGAATGTCCTCACTGACCCTCCTGGTCACCGCTGAATGTTTTCACTGACCCTCCGGGTCACTGCTGTTCCTGCCCACTGACCCGGAGGGTCACTGCTGACCCTGCTCACTGACCCTACCGGTCACTGCTGATCATCTTTACTGACCCTCCTGGTCACTGCTGAATGTCCTCACTGACCCTCCGGGTCACTGCTGAATGTCTTCACTGACCCTCCGGGTCACTGCTGAGTGTCTTCACTGACCCTCCGGGTCACTGCTGACCCTGCTCACTGACCCTACCGGTCACTGCTGATCATCTCACTGACCCTCCTGGTCACTGCTGAATGTCTTTACTGACTCTCCGGGCCCCTGCTGATCCTGCTCACAGACCCTTCTGGTCACTGCTCAATGTCTTCACTGACCCTCCCGGTCACTGCTGATCCTGCTCACTGACCCTCCTGGTCACTGCTGATCCTGCTCACTGACCCTCCTGGTCACTGCTGATCCTGCCCACTGACCCTCCCGGTCACTGCTGAATCTGGACACTGGCCCTCCTGGTCACTGCTGTTTGTCCTCCTGACCCTCCTGGTCACTGGTGATGATACTCAATGCTGATCGTCCTCAGTGATCCTCACAGTCACTGCTGACCATGATCACTGACACACATCACTGCTGATCCTAATCACTGACCCTCCCGGTCACTGCTGATCCTGCTCACTGACCCTCCCGGTCACTGCTGATCCTGCTCACTGACCCTCCCGATCACTGCCGACCCTGGTTACTGACCCTCCCGTCACTGCTGACCCTCCACACTCAGCATCCCAGTCAATGCTGATTTGCCTCAGTGATCGCCCCGGTCACTGCTGATCCTATTCACTGGCCCATGCGGTCACTGCAGATCGCCCTCGCTGACCCTCCAGGTCTCTGCTGATCCTGTTCCCGTTTACTGCTCATCCTGCTCACTAACCCTCCCCATCACTGCTGATCCTGCTCACTGACCCTCCCGGTCACTGCTGATCATCTGCACTGACCCTCCTGGTCACAGCTGACCCTACTCACTGACCCTCCCAGTCACTTCCAGCCCCACTCACTGACCCTCCCGGTCACTGCTGACCCTGCTCATTGATTCTCCCATCACAGCTGACCCTACTCACTGATTCTCCCAGTCAACTCCGGTCCCACTCACTGACCCTCCCGGTCACTGCTGACCCTGCTACTGACCTCCCGGTCACTGCTGATCTCACTGACTGACCCTCCCATCACTGCCGATCCTGCTCACTGACTCTCCCGGTCACTGCTGATCCAGCTCACTGACCCTCCCATTCACTGATGACCCTGCTCACTGACCCTCCTGGTCACTGCTGAATGTATTCACTGACCCTCCTGGTCACTGCTGAATGCCTTCACTGACCCTCCCGGCTACTGCTGATCCTGCTCACTGACCCTCGTGGTCACTGCTGATCCTGCTCACTGACCCTCCCGGCCACTGCTGATCCTGCTCACTGACCCTCATGGTCACTGCTGATCCTGCTCATTCACCCTCCCGGTCACTGCTCAGCATTCCCCTTGACCCTCCCAGTCACAGCTAGTACTGCTCACTGAACCTCCTGGTCACTGCTCATCCTGCTCACTAATATTCCCGGTCAAAGCTGATCCCGCTCACTGACCTCCTGGTCACTGCTGATCCCACTCACTGACCCTCCTGGTCACTGCTGATTCTGCTCATTGACATTCCCGGTCACTGCTGATTGTCCTCACTGACCCTCCCGATCACTGCTGACCCTGCTCATTGACTCTCCCATCACAGTTGATCCTACTCACTGACCCTCCCAGTCATTGCGGTTCCACTCACTGACCCTCCCGGTCACTGCTGATCCTGCACAATGACCCTACCATCACTGCTGATCCAGCTCACTGACCCTCCTGGTCACTGCTGATCCTGCTCACTGACCCTCCTGGTCACTGCTGAATGTCTTCACTGACCCTCCCGGTCACTGCTGAATCTGGACACTGGCCCTCCTGGTCACTGCTGTTCGTCCTCCTGACCCTCCTGGTCACTGGTGATGATACTCAATGCTGATCGTCCTCAGTGATCCTCACAGTCACTGCTGACCATGATCACTGACACACATCACTGCTGATCCTAATCACTGACCGGTCACTGCTGATCCTGCTCACTGACCCTCCCGGTCACTGCTGATCCTGCTCACTGACCCTCCTGATCACTGCCGACCCTGGTTACTGACCCTCCCGTCACTGCTGACCCTCCACACTCAGCATCCCAGTCAATGCTGATTTGCCTCAGTGATCGCCCCGGTCACTGCTGATCCTATTCACTGGCCCATGCGGTCACTGCAGATCGCCCTCGCTGACCCTCCAGGTCTCTGCTGATCCTGTTCCCGTTTACTGCTCATCCTGCTCACTAACCCTCCCCATCACTGCTGATCCTGCTCACTGACCCTCCCGGTCACTGCTGATCATCTGCACTGACCCTCCTGGTCACAGCTGACCCTACTCACTGACCCTCCCAGTCACTTCCAGCCCCACTCACTGACCCTCCCGGTCACTGCTGACCCTGCTCATTGATTCTCCCATCACAGCTGACCCTACTCACTGATCCTCCCAGTCAACTCCGGTCCCACTCACTGACCCTCCCGGTCACTGCTGACCCTGCTCATTGATTCTCCCATCACAGCTGACCCTACTCACTGACCCTCCCAGTCAACTCCGGTCCCACTCACTGACCCTCCCGGTCACTGCTGACCCTGCTACTGACCTCCCGGTCACTGCTGATCTCACTCACTGACCCTCCCATCACTGCCGATCCTGCTCACTGACTCTCCCGGTCACTGCGGATCCAGCTCACTGACCCTCCCATTCACTGATGACCCTGCTCACTGACCCTCCTGGTCACTGCTGAATGTATTCACTGACCCTCCTGGTCACTGCTGAATGCCTTCACTGACCCTCCCGGCTACTGCTGATCCTGCTCACTGACCCTCGTGGTCACTGCTGATCCTGCTCACTGACCCTCCCGGCCACTGCTGATCCTGCTCACTGACCCTCATGGTCACTGCTGATCCTGCTCACTGACCCTCGTGGTCACTGCGATCCTGATCACTGACCCTCGTGGTCACTGCTGATCCTGCACACTTACCCTCGTGGTCACTGCTGATCCTGCTCATTCACCCTCCCGGTCACTGCTCAGCATTCCCCTTGACTCTCCCAGTCACAGCTAGTACTGCTCACTGAACCTCCTGGTCACTGCTCATCCTGCTCACTAATATTCCCGGTCAAAGCTGATCCCGCTCACTGACCTCCCGGTCACTGCTGATCCCACTCACTGACCCTCCTGGTCACTGCTGATTCTGCTCATTGACATTCCCGGTCACTGCTGATTGTCCTCACTGACCCTCCCGATCACTGCTGACCCTGCTCATTGACTCTCCCATCACAGCTGATCCTACTCACTGACCCTCCCAGTCATTGCAGTTCCATTCACTGACCCTCCCAGTCACTGCTGATCCTGCACAATGACCCTACCATCACTGCTGATCCAGCTCACTGACCCTCCTGGTCACTGCTGATCCAGCTCACTGACCCTCCTGGTCACTGCTGAATGTCTTCACTGACCCTCCTGGTCACTGCTGAATTTTGTCACCGACCCTCCTGGTCACTGCTGATCGTCCTCCTGACCCTCCTGGTCACTGGTGATGGTACTCAATGCTGATCGTCCTCAGTGATCCTCACAGTCACTGCTGAACATGGTCACTGACCCTCACATCACTGCTGATCCTGATCACTGTCTCTCATGGTCACTGCTGTTCCTGCTCACTGACCCTCCTGGTCACTGCTGATCCTGCTCACTGACCCTCCCGATCACTGCCGACCCTGGTTACTGACCCTCACGTCACTGCTGACCCTCCACACTCACCATCCCAGTCAATGCTGATTTGCCTTACTGATCGCCCCGGTCACTGCTGATCCTGTTCACTGGCCCATGCGGTCACTGCAGATCGCCCTCGCTGACCCTCCAGGTCTCTGCTGATCCTATTCCCGTTTACTGCTCATTCTGCTCACTAACCATCCCCGTCACTGCTGATCCTGTTCACTGACCCACCCGGTCACTGCTGACCCTACTCACTGACCCTCCCGGCCACTGCTGATCCTGCTCACTGACCCTCGTGGTCACTGATGATCCTGCTCACTGACCCTCCCGGTCACGGCTGAATCTAGTCACTGAACCTCCTGGTCACTGCTGATCGTCGTAATTGCCCTCACGGTCAATGCTCAGCCTGCCCACTGAGCCTCCCAGTTGGTGCAGTTCCTGCTCACTGACCCTCCAGGACACTGCTGACCCTGGTCACTGACCCTCCCATCACTGCTGACCCTCCTCACTGACCATCCCGGTCACTGCTAATTTGCCTCACTGATCATCCCAGTCAATGCTGACCCTGCTCACTGGCAATTTTGGTCACTGCTGGTCCTGCCCACTGACCCTCCCGGTCACTGCTGATCATCCTCCTGACCCTCCTGGTCACTGGTGATGATACTCGCTGACCCTCCTGGTCAATGCTGATCGTCTTCAGTGATCCTCACGGTCACTACTGACTGTGGTCACTGACCCTCACAGCACTGCTGATCATGCTCACTGACCCTCCCGGTCACTGCTGACCCTGCTCACTGACCCTCCCGGTCACTGTGATCGTCCTGCTGAACCTGCCGGTCACTGCTGACCCTGGTCACCGACCCTCCTATCACTGCTGACCCTCCACTCTGACCATCCTAATCACTGCTGATTTGCCTGCCTGATCCACCTGGTCACTGCCGATCCTGCTCACTGACCCTCCCGATCACTGCTGACCCTGCTCATTGACTCTCCCATCACTGCTGATCCAGCTCACTGACCCTCCCATCAATGCTGATCCTGCTCACTGACCCTCCCAGTCACTGCTGATCCAGCTCACTGACCCTCCCGGTCACTGCTGATCCAGCTCACTGACCCTCCTGGTCACCCCTGATTGTCTTCACTGACCCTCCTGGTCACTGCTGATTCCGCTCACTGACCCTCCTGGTCACTACTGATCCTGCTCACTAATACTCCCGGTCACTGCTTATCCGGAATACTGACCCTCCCGGTCACTGCTGATTCTGCTCACTGAACCTCCCGGTCACTGCTCTGCCTGCCCACTGAGCCTCCCAGTTGGTGCTGTTCTTGCTCACTGACCCTCCAGGACACTGCTCACACTGGTCACTGACCCTCCCATCACTGCTGACCCTCCTCACTGACCATCCCGGTCACTGCTAATTTGCCTCACTGATCCTCCCAGTCAATGCTGACCCTGCTCACTGGCAATTATGGTCACTGCTGGTCCTGCCCACTGACCCTCCTGGTCACTGCTGATCATCCTCCTGACCCTCCCGGTCACTGGTGATGATACTCGCTGACCCTCCGGGTCAATGCTCATTGTCCTCTGATCCTCATGGTCACTACTGACCGTGGTCACTGACCCTCCAGGTCACTGCTGACCCTGGTCACTGACCCTCCCATCACTGCTGACCCTCCACGCTGACCATCCCAATCACTGCTGATTTGCCTCACTGATCCTCCCGGTCACTGCTGATCCTGTTCACTGACGCACGCGGTCACCGCAGATTGCCCTCGCTGACCCTCCCAGTCACTGCTAACGCTGCTCACTGACCCTCCCAGTGACTGCTGATTGTCCTCAGTGACACTCCCGACCACTGCTGATCCTGGTCACTGAAACTACTGGTCACCGCTGATCATCCTCAATGACCCTCCCGGTCACTGCCGATCCTGCTCACAGACATTCCCGGTCACTTCCAGCCCCACTCACTGACCCTCCCGGTCACTGCTGACCCTGCACACTGACCCTCCCATCACTGCTGATCCTGCTCACTGACCCTCCTGGTCACTGCTGAATGCCTTCACTGACCCTCCGGGTCACTGCTGATCCTGCCCACTGACCCTCCCGGTCACTGCTGATCCTGCTCATTGACCCTCCCATCACTGCTGATCCTGCTCACTGACCCTCCTGGTCAATGCTGAATGTCTTCACTGACCCTCCGGGTCACTGCTGATCCTGCCCACTGACCCTCCCGGTCACTGCTGATACTGCCCACTGACCCTCCCGGTCACTGCTGATCCTGCCCACTGACCCTCCCGGTCACTGCTGATCCTGCTCACTGACCCTCCTGGTCACTGCTGATCCTGCCCACTGACCCTCCCAGTCACTGCTGGATCTGGTCACTGACCCTCCTGGTCACTGCTGATCGTCCTCCTGATCCCCATGGTCACTGGTGATGGTACTCAATGCTGATCGTCCTCAGTGATCCTCACAGTCACTGCTGACCATGGTCACTGACCCTCACATCACTGCTGATCCTGATCACTGACTCTCCCGGTCACTGCTGACCGTCCTCCTGAACCTCCCGGTCACAGCTGACCCTAGTAACTGACCCTCCCATTACTGCTGACCCTCCACTCTGACCCTCCCAGTCACTGCTGATTTGCCTCACTGATCCTCCCGGTCACTGCTGATCCTGTTCACTGGCCCACGCGGTCAACGCAGATCACCCTCGCTAACCCTCCATGTCTCTGCTGATTCTGTTCCCGTTTACTGCTGATCCTGCTCACTGACCCACTCGGCCACTGCTGATCCTGCTCACTGACCCTCCCGGCCACTGCTGATCCTGCTCACTGACCCTCCCGGTCACTGCTCAGCCTGCCCACTAAGCCTCACAGTTGGTGCTGTTCCTGTTCACTGACCCTCTTGGTCACTGCTCATCCTGCTCACTGACCCACCCGGCCACAGCTGATCCTGCTCACTGACCCTCCTGGTCACTGCTAATCCTGCTCATTGACCCTCCTGGTCACTGCTGAATGTCTTCACTGACCCTCCTGGTCACTGCTGATCCTGCCCATTGACCCTCCCGGTCACTGCTGATCCTGCTCACTGACCCTCCTGGTCACTGCTGATCCTGCTCACTGACCCTCCTGGTCACTGCTGAATGTCTTCACTGACCCTCCTGGTCACTGCTGATCCTGCCCATTGACCCTCCCGGTCACTGCTGAATTTGGTCGCTGACCCTCCTGGCCACTGGTGATGATACTCAATGCTGATCGTCCTCAGTGATCCTCACAGTCACTGCTGACCATGACCACTGACACACATCACTGCTGATCCTAATCACTGACCCTCCAGGTTACTGCTGTTCCTGCTCACTGACTCACCCGGTCACTGCTGATCCTGCTCACTGACCCTCCCGACCACTGCCGACCCTGGTTACTGACCCTCACGTCACTGCTGACCCTCCACACTCACCATCCCAGTCAATGCTGATTTGCCTCACTGATCGCCCCGGTCACTGCTGATCCTGTTCACTGACCCACCCGGTCACTGCTGATCATCTTCACTGACCCTCCCGGTCACTGTGTTCGTCCTCCTGAACCTGCCGGTCACTGCTGACCCGAATCATTGACCCTCCCATCACTGCTGACCCTCCACGCTGACCATCCCAATCACTGCTGATTTGCCTCACTGACCCACTCGGCCATTGCTGATCCTTCTCACTGACCATCCCGGCCACTGCTGATCCTGCTCACTGACCGTCCCACTGCTCAGCATTCCCCTTGACCCTCCCGGTCACAGCTAGTACTGCTCACTGAACCTCCTGGTCACTGGTCATCCTGCTCACTAATATTCCCGGTCAAAGCTGATCCCGCTCACTGACCTCCCGGTCCCTGCTGATCCCGCTCACTGACCTCCCGGTCACTGCTGATTCCGCTTACTGACCTTCCTGGTCACTGCTGATCCTGCTCACTGACCCTCCCGGTCACTGCTCTGCCTGCCCACTGAGCCTCCCAGTTGGTGCTGTTCCTGCTCACTGACCCTCCTGGACACTGCTGACACTGGTCACTGACCCTCCCATCACTGCTGACCCTCCTCACTGACCATCCCAGTCACTGCTAATTTGCCTCACTGATCCTCCAAGTCAATGCTGACCCTGCTCACTGGCAATTTTGGTCACTGCTGGTCCTGCCCACTGACCCTCCCGGTCACTGCTGATCATCCTCCTGACCCTCCTGGTCACTGGTGATGATACTCGCTGACCCTCCTGGTCAATGCTGATCGTCCTCAGTGATCCTCACGGTCACTACTGACCGTGGTCACTGACCCTCACAGCACTGCTGATTCTGCTCACTGACCCTCCCGGTCACTGTGATTGTACTCCTGAACCTGCCGGTCACTGCTGATCCTGGACACTGACCCTCCCATCACTGCTGACCCCCCACGCTGACCATCCCGATCACTGCTGATTTGCCTCCCTGATCCTCGCAGTCAATGCTGATCCTGTTCACTGACCCTCCCATCAATGCCGATCCAGCTCACAGACACTCCCGGTGACTTCTGGTCCCACTCACTGGCCCTCTTGGTCACTGCTGATCCTGCTCACTGACCCTCCTGATCACTGCTGATCCTGCTCATTGACCCCCCCCCACCCGGTCACTTCTGATTCTGATCACTGACCCTCCGACTTAACGCTGACCCTACCGACTGAACCTTTGGGTCACTGCTGATCCTGCTCACTGACCCTCCCTGTCACTGTGAAGCCTGCCCACTGAGCCTCCCAGTTGGTGCTGTTCCTGCTCACTGACCCTCCAGGACACTGCTGACCCTGGTCACTGACCCACCCATCATTGCTGACCCTCCTCACTGACCATCCCGCTCACTGCTAATTTGCCTCACTGATCCTCCCAGTCAATGCTGACCCTGCTCACTGGCAATTTTGGTCACTGCTGGTCCTGCCCACTGACCCTCCCGGTCACTGCTGATCATCCTACTGACCCTCCTGGTCACTGGTGATGATACTCGCTGACCCTCTGGGTCAGTGCTGATCGTCCTCAGTGATCCTCACGGTCACTACTGACCGTGGTCACTGACCCTCACAACACTGCTGACGCTGCTCACTGACCCTCCCATCACTGCCGATCCAGCTCACAGACACTCCCGGTCACTTCCTGTCCCACTCACTGACCCTCTCGGTCACTGCTGACCCTGCTCATTGACTCTCCCATCACAGCTGATCCTACTCACTGACCCTCCCAGTCACCTGCGGTCCCACTCACTGACCCTCCCGGTCACTGCTGACCCTGCACACAGGCCCTCCCATCACTGCTGATCCTGCTCACTGACCCTCCTGGTCACTACTGAAAGTCTTCACTGATCCTCCCGGTCACTGCTGATCCTGTTCACTGACCCTCCAATCACTGCCAATCCAGCTCACAGACACTCCCGGTCACTTCCGGTCCCACTCACTGACCCACCCGGTCACTGCTGATCGTGCTCACTGACCCTCCCATCGCTGCTGATCCTGCTCACTGACCCACCCATCACTGCTGATCCAACTCACTGACCCTCCCGGTCACTGCTGACCCTGCTAACTGACCCTCCTGGTCACTACTGAATGTCTTCACTGACCCTCCTAGTCACTGCTGATTGTCCTGATCCTGGTCACTGAAGCTACTGGTCACCGCTGATCATCCTCAATGACACTCCTGGTCACTGCCGATCCAGCTCACAGACACTCCCGGTCACTTCCGGTCCCACTCACTGACCCTCCTGGTCACTGCTGATCCTGCTCACTGACCCTCGTGGTCACTGCTGATCCTGCTCTCTCACCCTCCTGGTCACTGCTCAGCATTCCCTTTGACCCTCCCGGTCACAGCTAGTACTGCTTACTGAACCTCCTGGTCACTGCTGATCCTGCTCACTAATACTCCCGGTCACTGCT
The DNA here is from genome assembly GCF_964194155.1 of Cetorhinus maximus. Classification (NCBI taxonomy): domain Eukaryota; kingdom Metazoa; phylum Chordata; class Chondrichthyes; order Lamniformes; family Cetorhinidae; genus Cetorhinus; species Cetorhinus maximus. Next base: position 52,491,739 of record NC_135886.1, read on the forward strand.
TATCCGGAATACTGACAGTCCCGGTCACTGCTGATCCCGCTCATTGACTCCCCCCTACCCGGTCACTTCTGATACTGATCACTGACCCTCCCACTTAACGCTGACCCTGCTCACTGGCAATTTTGGTCACTGCTGGGCCTGCCCACTGACCCTCCCGGTCACTGCTGATCATCCTCCTGACCCTCCTGGTCACTGGTGATGATACTCGCTGACGCTCCTGGTCAATGCTGATTGTCCTCAGTGATCCTCACGGTCACTACTGACCGTGGTCACTGACCCTCACAGCACTGCTGATCCTGCTCACTGACCTTTCCGGTCACTGCTGATCCTGCTCACTGACCCTCCCGGTCACTGCTGATCCTGATCACTGACCCTCCCGGTCACTGCTGATCCTGCTCACTGACCCTCCCGGTCACTGCTGATCGTCCTCCTAAGCTTCCCGGTCACTGCTGACCCTGCTCATTGACTCTCCCGGTCACTGTGAAGCCTGCCCACTGAGCCTCCCAGTTGATGCTGTTCCTGCTCACTGACCCTCCAGGACACTGCTGACCCTGGTCACTGACCCTCCCATCATTGCTGACCCTCCTCACTGACCATCCCGCTCACTGCTAATTTGCCTCACTGATCCTCCCAGTCAATGCTGACCCTGCTCACTGACAATTTTGGTCACTGCTGGTCCTGCCCACTGACCCTCCCGGTCCCTGCTGATCATCCTCCTGACCCTCCTTGTCACTGGTGATGATACTCAATGCTGATCGTCCTCAGTGATCCTCACAGTCACTGCTGACCATGGTCACTGACCCTCACATCACTGCTGATCCTGATCACTGACTCTCCTGGTCACTGCTGACCACCCTCCAGAACATCCAGGTCACCGCTGACCCTAGTAACTGACCCTCCCATCACTGCTGACCCTCCACACTGACCATCCCGGTCACTGCTGATTTGCCCCACTGATCCTCCCGGTCACTGCTGATCCTGCTCACTGACCATCTTGGTCACGGTTGATTGTCCTCACTAACCACCCCCGCCCCGTCATTGCTGACCCTGCTCACCGACCCTCCTGGTCACAGCTGATCCAGCTCACTGACCCTCCTGGTCACTGCTGATCTTGCTGAATGACCCTCCCAGTCACTGCTGTTGCTGTTCACTGATCCACCCGGTCACTACTGACGTGTTCACTGACCCTCCCGGTCACTACTGACGTGTTCACTGACCCTCCTGGTCACTGCTGATCCTGCCCACTGACCCTCCCAGTCACTGCTGATGTTGCTCACTGACCCTCCTGGTCACTGCTGATCCTGCTCACAGACCCTCCCGGTCACTGCTGACCCTGGTCAATGACCCTCCCATCACTGCTGACACTCCTCACTGACCCTCCTGGTCACTGCTGTTCCCGTTTACTGATCCTCCTGGTCACTGCTGACTGTGTTCACTTACCCTCCCATCACGGCTGTTGCTGCTGACTGACCATTCTGGAAACTGCTGATTATCCTCACTGACCCTCCCGGTCACTGCTGACCCTGGTCACTGACCCTCCCATCACTGCTGCCCCTCCTCACTCAACATCCCGGTCACTGCTGATTTGCCTCACTGACCCTCCCGGTCACTGTTGATCCTGATCACTGACCCTCCCGGTCACTGTTGATCCTGATCACTGAGCCTCCTGGTCAATGCTGATCATCCTATTGACCCTCCCGTTCACTGCTGATTCTGCTCACAGAGTCTCCCGGTCACTGCTCAGCCTGCTAACTGACTCACCTGGTCACTGCTGTTGCTGCTCACTGACCCTGCCGGTCACTGCTGATCCTGCTTGCTGACCCTCCCATCACTGCTGACCCTCCTCACTCACCATTCTGGTCACTGCTGATTTGCCTCACTGATCCCCCCGGTCACTGCTGATCCTGGTCACTGAGCCTCCCGGTCACTGCTGATCCTGGTCACTGAGCCTCCCAGTCAATGCTGATTGTCCTCGCTGGCCCTCCGGGTAACTGCTGATCCTGCTCACTGACCCTCCCGGTCACCGCGGATCCTCCTCATTTACCCTCCCAGTCACTGCTGATCCTGCTCACTGACCCTCTCAGTCACTGCTGATCCTGCTCACTGACCCTCCCAGTCACTGCTGATCCTGCTCACTGACCCTCCCAGTCACTGCTGGTCCTGCTCACTGACCCTCCCGGTCACTGCTGATCCAGCTCACTGACCCTCCCGGTCACTGCTGATCCTGGTCACTGACCCTCCCGGTCACTGCTGATCCTGCTCACTGACCCTCCCAGTCGCTGCTGATCCTGCTCACTGACTCTCCTGGTCACTGTGGTTCCTGCCTGTCGATCCTCCCAGTCTGCTGCAAATCTTCTCACCGAGCCTCCCACACTCCGTCTGTCCGACTTTCCACTTCCCTCTTCCAAACCCTTGCTGGGAGCACGGGCTCTGGAAATGAGCTTTGAGAGCCTGGAAGACCCATTTCAACCTGCACAATAATCCTCATGCTGGGAAGGCAGTGAGACGGAGAACTGGTAAGAATGAGTGTCAGCAAGGGTGAGGGCCGGCAAGACCGACGAGCAGTGAAGGGGAGGATCGGCGGGAGCGAGGGGCTGTGAGGGTGAGTGTCAGCGATGACTGGCGGGGGTTGGCAGTGCCTGGGAAGCTCAATGAGCAGGAGGAACTGTTGGTCAGTCATGTGACCCTGTGTCAGTCAAGATGCAAAACAATTTTAAACTCCCAATGCCAAATGCGACTCTGGGCTTTATCAGTGACCTTCCCTCCATCATAAGGTCAGAAGTGGGGATGTTCACTGATGATTGCACAATTTCCACCACCATTCACGACTCCTCAGATACTGAAGCAGTCCATGTCCAAATGCAGCAAGACCTGGATAATATCCAGGCTTGGGCTGACAAGTGGCAAGTAACATTCACACCACACAAGTGCCAGGCAATGACCATCTCCAACAAGAAAGAATCTAACCATCATCCCTTGATGTTCAATGGGACCATCGCTGAATCTCCCACTATCAACATCCTGGGGATTACCATTGACCAGAAACTGAACTGGATCAGCCCTATGAATGTTGTGGCTACTAGAGCAGGTCAAAGGCTGGGAATTCTTTTATTTATTCTTTCATGGTATGTGGGTGTCGCTGGCTAGCAGTGTGTGATGGAATACTCCCCAATTCCCTGGATGAGTGCAGCTCCAACAACACTCAAGAAGCTTGACACCATCCAGGACAAAGCAGCCTGCTTGATTGGCACCCCACCCACAAACATTCACTCCCTCCATTAGAGTAGCAGCAGTGTGCACCATCTATAAGATGCATTGCAGGAATTCACCAAGGCTCCTTAGACAGCACCTTCCAAACCCATAGCCACTACCATCTAGAAGGACAAGGGCAGCAGATAGATGGGAACATCAACATCTGGAAGTTCCCCTCCAAGTCACTCACCATCCTGCCTTGGAAATACATCATCGTGCCTTCACTGTCACAGGGTCAATATATACAGTTAGAGTGGTGTAAGGTGCTGGTGGCCTTCCTTGGACTGAAGCAGTGAAGAAACGATGGCTGGTCGCACTATTGCAGAATGGTGGTCATTAATAAAACCCTACGCTATTGCTTATCGGGAATTATGGCCGGGTATAGCTATCACGGCTGCCTTGTTCTACAAGATATCATATGGAGGTAAAAAGACAGTAAAAGACCAAATCTTCCACTCAAGGACATTCATACCAGTGCTGTGTACATGGACTTGTGCTAGAATCATGTGAACGACCGCTGAATGAAATGGGTTACAGGAGAATGACCATCATCTGGAAGCATACTGTGTGTTTTGTTCAAACTTATACAATGTTTATGAAATTATAGCAATAAATGTTGCTTTGAAAATACACAAAAAAAATTCCTGGAACTCCCTCCCTAACAGCACAATAGGTGTACCTACACCACCTGGACTGCAGCAGTTCAAGAAAGCGGCTCACCACCACCTTTTCAAAGGCAACTAGGGATGGGCAACGTATGCCGATGTTGCCAGCGACGTTCACATCCCAGGAACAAATTAAAACATTTTCTGATCAAACCTCCTGTTGCAATTGTTGAGAGTATTTTTTGAACATTGTCAACAGCTGGAACACTAAAGGTGAGCCTTGCTCACACCTTCCTGATTGCCCTCTGGGTGGTGCTGCTGTTCACAGATGTCTGGAATCTGCCACATCAGTGAATCAATTTAAAGGGACAATCTTTCTTTCTAACTGAATGTAATTTAAAGGTACGAGGGACAATTGGAGAAAAACGCTTACACAAATTTCCACTTTTAAGATTATCATCCAGGGATATCCCAACAGTTCATGTGAGTATCAGAACCAGGAATCAGTCTTCTGTCTGAGCTGAAAGGGTCAAGGTGCAACAACTGGCTTCAGTGCTGTGGATTTGGCAAAAAGCAGTCAGCCAGTGCTCACACTCCTCAATGTTATCTAGTGACTCTCTGCTGGAATGCCCAGATCGCGAGTTTGCTGCCCCATGAAAGTGAATAGTCTGATGGCACACTGTCTGGATTTATACCTGTAGAATGGCCGCTTTGGATGTGAAACCATATTCCAGCATTCTTGAGTTCTTGGTCAGTGGGCGGCTGGAGGAGGGATGGTGTAGAGAAGGGAAGAGGGGAGAAAATTGTCAAATATCATAGAACTGAATGAAAAAGGTAAGGGAAAAAGTCAGTAAGCAGGCTTGAAAAAATGTAAGAATACCAGGCTGGAACAAAATGAAACTGTATATTTTACATTGGGAGGCCTAGGTGAACAGACAGATACACTACCCTGCCAAGTCTGAACAGACTCCCAGTGTTTCTGGCACTGCTGTTTCCACTCCCTTTTCCCAAGAGTCTGGTGATGTTGCTCAGTGATCGATAGCCACAGTGAAGGTCAAATGGCAGCCCTCTGGGAGCTTGCTGTGCACAAATTGTCTGCTGTTCTTCCTGCATTGAAACAGTGTCGACAAAGGTGCTCCACTGTCTGTAAAACATTTTGGGAGACCTTGAGGATGTGAAAGGCGCCATAGAAATGTAAGTCTTTCTTTTTATGGGCCAAGGGCAGCCAGCAGGGATGAGATGATAATTTGTCAAAGAACAACAAAGAAATTGGAGTGGGGTATGAAACAGGGCAACTCCAGCCAAGTAGATTATAGAGCGGGCACAGGACAGTGATAGGCCTAATAGCAAGTGAAGAAATCAGGACAGGGAGTGGAGGTTGGGACAAGGATAATCCTGAGACAATTAAAGAAACCCAGGGTGGGATTTATTCTTGTGTGATACAATAATTTATATTGAACATACATGGCATTTGAAGTACGGAGGCCACGATGTAGGAAAATGTGTCAGGTTTTTATAATATGGATGTATCAAATGTTTCTTTACAGAATCACAGAATTGTTACAGCACAGAAGGAGGCCGTTCAGCCCATCCTGTCTGCACTGGCTCTCTGAATGAGCAATTCATCTAGTGCCACTCCCTGCCTTCTCCCTGTAACCCTGCACATTCTTCCTTTTCAGATAACAGACTAATTCCTTCTTGACTTCTTCGATTGAACCTGCCTCCACCAAACTCTCAGGCAGCACATTCCAGACCCCAACTACTTACTGCGTAAAATAGACTTTTCCTCATATTGCTTTTGCTTCTTTTGCCAATTAATTTAAATTTGTGCCCTCTCATGCTCAATCCTTTCACCACTGGGAACAGTTTCTCCCTACCTATTCTGTCCAGGCCCGTCATGATTTTGAACACCTCTATCAAATCCCCTCTCAACCTTCTTTTCTCCAAGGGAAACAGTCACAGCTTCTCCAATCTTTCTTCATAACTGAAGTCCCTCATTCTGGAACCATTCTCGTGCATCTTTTCTGCACTCTCTCTAATGCCTTCACGTTTTTCCTAAAGTGTGGTGCCCAGAACTAGTGACTTATATAAGTTCAACATAACCTCCCTGCTCTTGCACTCTCTGCCCCTATTAATAAAGCCTAAGACACTGCATGCTGTATTAAACATACTCTCAGCCTGTCCTGTCACTTTTAATGACTTTTGCACATATACACTCAGGTCCCTCTGCTCATGCATCCCATTTAGAGTTGCACCCTTTATTTTATATTGTCTCTCCGTGTACTTCCTACCAAAATGAATCGCCTCACATTTCCCTGCATTGAACTTCATCTTGCACCTGTCCACCCATTTCCCCAACTTGTCTATGTCCTTTTGAAGTTCTACACTGTCCTCACAATTCACAATGCTTCCAAGTTTTGTATCATTCACAAATTTTGAAATTGTGCCCTGGGCACCAAGGTCCAGGTCAGTAATATATATCAGGAAAAGCAAGGGTCCCAACACCGACCCCTGGGGAACTCCACTACAAACCTTCCTCAAGTCTTAAAAGCATCCGTTAATCGCTACTCTGTTTCCTGTCACTCAGCCAATTTTGTATCCATGTTGCTACTGTCTCTTTTATTCCAGGAGCTATAACTTTCCTCACAAGTCTGTTGTGCGGCACTTTATCAAATACCTTGTGGAAGTCCATGTCCCTGGACAGGGAGCACGTGGTGTCTGCCGGCACCATCAAGGCCTTCCCTGCTCGGTGGGCACCACGGGGACTAGGGTACTTTATAGACCCTTTTGAGCACATTTTGATTTAATGTTTGTAAGTTTCCTTTGAATTTTGTCTTTTGTTTTTGCCATTTCCCTTTCAAAGAATCACACAGTGCAGAAGAGGCCCTTTGGCCCATCGAGTCTGCATCAACACATGAGAAACACCTGACCTACCTACCTAATCCCATTTACCAGCACTTGGCCCATAGCCTTGAATGTTATGACGTGCTAAGTGCTCATCTAGGTACTTTTTAAAGGATGTGAGGCAACCCGCCTCCAACACCCTCCCAGGCAGCGCATTCCAGACCGTCACCACCCTCTGGGTAAAAAAGTTTTTCCTCACATCCCCCCTAAACCACTGCCCCTCACCTTGAACTTGTGTCCCCTCGTGACTGACCCTTCAGCTAAGGGGAACAGCTGCTCCCTATCCACCCTGTCCATGCCCCTCATAATCTTGTACACCTCGATCAGGTCGCCCCTCAGTCTTCTCTGCTCCAACGAAAACAACACAAGTCTATCCAACCTCTTCATAACTTAAATGTTTCATCCCAGGCAACATCCTGGTGAACTCCTCTGCACCCCCTCCAGTGCAATCACATCCTTCCTATAATGTGGCGACTAAAATTGCACACAGTACTCCAGCTGTGGCCTCACCAAGGTTCTATACAACTCCAACATGACCTCCCTACTTTTGTAATTTTAAGGGGCTCCTTTTACTTTGTCCCTGATTTTGTTAATTTAGTTTAATTGTTTTGGCTCAAAGGAGTTAACACTACATCAACAGCATTCCCCTCATCAAACCTCTCTGTTGCCTTTACAGTTTTTGTATGTATGCACTTAGATTATTACAATTGTTCCCTGATTATAAAGCATTAATCCATTATAATATATCTTTATATTTCTGGAGCATAATTCCCTTCTAAGTCATGTTCACAGTAAAAGAGTGGTTCTGGAAGCAGTCCCTCATTGCCTAGGAAATATAGTGTGATATGTATGGGATAGTGTCTCACATTATTATAATGCCCACATAATAGACAGCAGGTACTATGTGAGTAGTCCAGCACTTTCTACTGTCCACTCCAAATCGGAGTAATTATTATGTTATCCAGTCATAAGGTTCAGGCTAAAACTTTGTGTTGTGTATTTACAAGCAATTACACATAAGCATTAGGTACAGTGAATAACTACAGTACAAAAGCTAATTTACACAAATCTATCCCAAAGATAAGGCCCTACAATTTTATAGCTTTTTCTAAACCCCTGTAACTGCATCTCCAGTGAAACATCATTTGCCAAAAATTTCCGCTAAGCCCACCGAAGAATAAGGCGGCCTTGCTGGGAACAGGCTGTTAAAGCAAGGAACTTGGGGGGAAAATCTTCAACTCTTATCCAGCTCACTAGGATTCTGCACATAGCCCTGAGCACTAAGGACCACAGACATGATGATAATTACAGGAATCTGACTCATGCCACTGAATCTTGAAGCCTGAAACAATAAACAGCAGCTTTCGAACTTGAGTGAAATTTCTTTCATATTAGTTGGGATCTTCAGCTGGACTGTGCTCCATAGACATGTCCACTCACAATGAGAACAATGCCTTTCTCCACCAATAATATCCATCACATACATTCCCAGGAGGCATTCTGAGCAAAGTAGGAAGCTCCCATCAGAGAGGTTAGAGTTAATTTCCATACCATTATGAGAAGGAGAGATGTTATATAGACATCCCCACTGAAGTGTTTCTATCAGATCGCATCTATTCATTAAAGAACCAATGTGTACCAAGCATTGAGCATTGCTCAGCAGCAATTGGGTGGGAGTGCTGATTTAAAATGTTCCTTTGGACATCACAGTTCTCCTCTTTTACTGTAGTTTATTTTGTTGCTGATTGTGGGACTAAGCAGGTAGCTCCACTTGTTTCGCTGAGTGTTTCTCAGTAAGTGGACATTGGTAGCATTTGCTGCACAGCCCCAGCTGCCCTGAGACAGAGGGGGTGCTAGGCTGTCTTCTACAGTAGATTGAAACAACCGAGTGGCTTGCTAGCTCAGTTAAAAATCAATCGCATTGGTGTGGGACTGAAGTTACATATCAACCCAACCAGGTTAAGTCATTAGTGATAAAAACAAAAAGCTAAAAGCTACTGCGGATGCTGGAAATCCAAAACAAAAACAGAATTACCTGGAAAAACTCAGCAGGTCAGGCAGCATCGGTGGAGAAGAAATCAGTTGACGTTTCGAGTCCTCATGACCCTTCGGCAGAACTGAAGTATAGTTAGGAGAGAGGTGAAATATAAGCTGGTCTAAGGTGGGGGGCCGGGGGAGAGAGAAGTTGAGGGTGGGGTGATTGTGGGGATAAGCAAGCAGTGATAGGAGAAGATAATCAAAAGATGTCACAGACAAAAGGATCATAGAGGTGTTGAAGGTGGTGATATTATCTAAGGATCGTTCCCTCTGGGACACCCTGGTCCACTCCTCCATCACCCCCTACTCCTCAACCCCCACCTATGGCACCTCCCCATGCCCACGCAGAAGATGCAACACCTGCCCCTTCACTTCCTCTCTCCTCACCGTCCAAGGGCACAAACACTCCTTTCAAGTGAAGCAGCATTTCACTTGCATTTCCCTTAACTTAGTCTACTGCATTCGTTGCTCCCAATGCGGTCTCCTCTACATTGGAGAGACCAAACGCAAACTGGGCGACCGCTTTGCAGAACACCTGCGGTCTGTCCGCAAGAAAGACCCAAACCTCCCTGTCGCTTGCAATTTTAACACTCCACCCTGTTCTCTTGCCCACATGTCTGTCCTTGGCTTGCTGCATTGTTCCAGTGAAGCCCAACGCAAACTGGAGGAACAGCACCTCATCTTCCGACTGGGCACTTTACAGCCTTCCGGGCTGAATATTGAATTCAACAACTTTAGATCTTAAACTCCCCCTCCCCCCATCCCCACCCCGTTTCTCCCCCCTCCCCCCTTTTTTTTTCAATAATTTATATAGATTCTTCTTTTCCCACCTATTTCCATTATTTTTAAATCTAAAACTAAAACTTTGTTAGTCTTTCCACCCCACCCCAACTAGAGCTGTACCTTGAGTGTCCTGCCTTCCATTCTTAATTAGCACTTTTCTTAGATAATATCACCACCTTCAACACCTCTTTGATCCTTTTGTCTGTGACATCTTTTGATTATCTTCTCCTATCACTGCTTGCTTATCCCCACAATCACCCCACCCTCAAGTTCTCTCCCCCCGCCCCCCACCTTAGACCAGCTTATATTTCACCTCTCTCCTAACTATACTTCAGTTCTGCCGAAGGGTCGTGAGGACTCGAAACGTCAACTGATTTCTTCTCCACCGATGCTGCCAGACCTGCTGAGTTTTTCCAGGTAATTCTGTTTTTGTTTAAGTCATTAGTGAACCAGTTTTACAAGAAGCTGACTGATTGGTATTTTTACAGAAAGTTTCAATTTCTCAAGCTGCCACGATGGGTTTTGAAATGAGTTGCTCTAGAGGCAGAATTTTACATCCCGTGGGTGGACACAAGCCTGACCTGATCGGGCATAAAACAGCGCGCGATGATGTTGAGTGAGGGTCATGACGTTATCGCACACTCATGTGATATTTTGGTCGGCGGGCGTGCGCGAGAGTCGGCAGTGCGCCTACTAACAATTAAGGGGCCTTTAAGACCAATTAAGACCATTAATGTATTCATTAAGAGTGATTTTTCGCTGTCCGTCCAAGCTTACGGATGGTGGGCGTGCGAGTCGGCCAGGCGGCTTTTGGATTTTTGTGGAAACCTCATCCACAGGGCAGAATGAGGTTTCCGACATTAATTTTGAAAAAAATGTTTTGACATGATTTTTAGATGTATATGTGCATGTGAGTGAGTCCCATGTGGGGACATTTTTTTCAGACTTTCCAAATCTTTATTTTTGATTTTTTAATTTTTCAGCTCCCTGCCTTCAGGGAGTTTTCATTGTGCACCCCCCTCACGCCCACGCTGATTTCAGCGCTCGCCCTCCTCCCGCATCCCTCCCATCCTCCCCACCCAGGCAGCGCTGAGCCTTTCGGTACGCGTTTCATGCTGGCTGCCCGTTAATCTGCCAGCCACTGTGAAATCACAGCCGGGGGGCCCGTTTGCCAGTCGCTCCCAGGCCTGCCCACAGCTCCTGCCCAACGACCCGAAAATCCTGCCCTAGGTGATTATTCATGTAGTTACATATTGACCAACCTGCCCACTGACACTTGGGTATGACCACCAATGATGTTCTATTTTATACAGGTGTCTCATATTTCTCCTAAATACTTCTCCAACTTCACTTCTTTCTTTGTAGAATCTGATATCCACCTGACTTTGCACTTGTTGCTGTAATACATACCCCTCTCCCAGGTTGTCTGGATTCTGACAGCTTCTCCTTCTCTGAATTAATCTCGGGACGGGGATTCCCCTGAAATCAGCAAAGTCCGATATCGGGTGGGTAAATCGGCATTTGACTCGCCAAAGGCAATGGTGTAATTTCACCCCGTACTGCGTGGAACATTGCGGGTTTCACGTCGGGTCACTGGCAGGGCAGCCTCAGATTCACCTGCCCCGCTGGGAACTGATGGCTGCCAAAGGGAGGAAACATGCTGCCCCCAGATTTAGCGACGCCTCCCTTGGGCACTTACTGGATGCTGTGGAGGACCGCTGTGATGTCCTCTACCCCTGCTCTGCGCAAAGACCAGCAAGCAAGCTTACCAATCCAGCATGGGAGGCAGTGGCAGCAGTGGTCAGTCCAAACGCCCTGCAAAAGAAAACAGCTACTCAGTGCCAAAAGGGGATGAATGATCTCCTCCATTCCACCAGGGTAAGTAACTCTTCTCATCACTCTCAACTCACACACACACAAACCCATCACACATCCACTGGGATCTCACTCATTGACAGTTCAAGGGACATCACCATTCACTCTCTCACACACATCTTCATCTGCCCTGCAGATTGTGTCCTCATCCCGTCCATGGCACCACTCACCACCCACTCATGCCAGGCATCCTTATCATCTGGCCAGGCAGGGACCTGCTTACTCTCTCTCCATCTTCAGAAAGGACAAGCTGGCAAACCACAAAAAGGAGAGGTTGCAGACCGGTGGAGGAATGCCTGGCATCAAGGTCCTCACAGACTTTGAAAATAGAGTCATCCAGCTGGCCGGCGAGGATCTGGACCGTCCCTGTGCTGACAGTGAGGTCACCGGTGCTCAACCAAGTGAAGATCCAGCAGTGCAACATCCATCAGACAACCATGCTGTGAGTAATGTGTCCTGTTTCACAAGCCACTGCCATTCACTAATTATCTCCCCTTGCTTTCACAGGCACATCTGGGGAACGGTCAAGGGGTCCACGAGCCAGGTCCTCGACTCAAGCCCCGAAGGCACCTCGTAAAAAGAATCTGATGACACCTCACTGAAGACCCGTCACAGCGCTCACCCACATCCTCACCCACACTCTCCTAGATCTAGAGTAGCCTCAGGGTCATAATCTGGTGAGCACATCACACTGTCTGATCCAGAACAGGTGGAGGCAGGTACATCCTAGGACCCTGGCATTTGGAGGGCTGCTGGAGGCCAGAAATCTGCTTAGTCTGTGTCAGATGATGAGCCTGTGGACTTGGTCACATCACAGTTGCTGGAGCTGCAAAGGCAAGCTCAGGAACATCAGGAAGGGATGTCCACTGCACTCCTTAGATTGCAAGGTACGATGGAGGAATCCGTCCATCTTCAGTCTGAGGTGATAGCACCGGCATGTCAACGCACCGAGGTCAACACTGGCAGGATGGTGGCCGCCATGGAGACCTTGGTCCAGGACATTGGTCCCTCTCCGCTGCGCGGGCCGAACTCCATCGCTGAGGCACTTGCTGGCATCCATCAGCGTCAACGCGAGAGGGGGGCAGGGCATCTCGAGTTCGCCCCAGCTGCCCCTTCCTCTCAAGGAGTCAGCCAGGGGCCCTGAGGCACCCATAGGGAGGAGGATCAGCAGGTGTACACCCTGAGGCCATCCATCCAGGTGACTCTGGGAGTGTCCGGCCCATCCAAACCCCCTCTTCCTGTGACTACAACAGCTCCAGCTCCACAGGCCGAGGAGGGTGTCACTGCCACACAGCAGGACCCCAAAAGCAGGCCGGGGCCCCCCAGGTCTCAGCCCTCCAGAGGACGCCCGCCAAGGTCATCACAGACATGGTGTAGCAGTCAGCAGGCTGCTTCCACCTCTGCTGTGGATGACCGGGGAGCACCAAGATGTAGCAGCAGGGTTAGAAAGATCAAGACGATTTAGTCGTACAGCCTGGGCACGGGTGTTAATCACTTGTACGTAATGTTGACCATTGTAAATACACTCTCAAGAATGTCTCCTTGTCTATGGCTCCTTGTTTTATTGAGCAGTGCTTGTGTCACTCAGATGTGAAACCTTGATTCCTGCACAAAACTAAGGCCAGTGTTGCAGTCCAGGGCCCCTCCCCTGTCCACAGTGTAACCTTCTGAAAACAGCGATTACCCAGCTTCACAGTCACTGTCCCGATTAGTGACGTGTGCACCTCCATGTGGCTTGTGTTTGCTGCAAGAATCTCGTACCCAAGCGTCACTGGGTCCCGTGATTTCTCTGTGTGCTCTCAGCACCTGAGAGGCAGGGCTGTCCCCCCCATCTCGACACCATTCCTGACAGGTAAAGGTGAGGTTCTGAAGGGAACAGATGATGAAACCTGAAAAAGGATCAAGCGCTGTTAAAGTCCATGTGGCTGCTGTATCTCAGCAGCGTCTCGATGAAATGAGCTTCTTCACAGAGCGTGTGTGCACTGCCCTCAGCCAGACAGGTGTCAGACCTTACCAGATGCAATGTGAAGATCTCAGGAGTGTCCTCACTGCATCTCGTCATCATCCTCCTGGAATCTTGTGGCAATGAGGGCCTCACAACTACGCCTGCCTTGTCTGACCAGTGCAGTGGCCTCAACACCTGCACCCTCGCCTTCCAGGACCTCATCTCCCTCATCCCTTCAACTGCGTCCTCACCGGAGGAGACGTGCAGCTCTTCCATCTCCTCGTCATCCAGGGCCTCGCCCCTCTGCATCGGCAGGTTGTGTAATGTGCAGCAAGCCCATGATGATGCGTGACACCCTCTGGGGAGTGTATGGAGTGCTCCGCCTGATCTGTCCAGGCACCGGAAGCTCATTTTCAGGATGCCAATGGTGTGTTCCACCAAACTCCAGGTTGCAGCATGAGCCTCATTGTACCTTCTCTCACCAGGAGTCTGAGGCCGCCACATGGGTGTCATCAGCCACGCCCTCTGTGGGTAGCCCTTGTCCCCAAGGAGCCAATCCTGCATCCTGTGTGGACCCTGGAAGATGTCAGGGATCTGAAACCAGCTGAGGATGTATGAGTCATTCCGGCGTATCTTGCACACGCCTGTATGATCTGTTTGTTATGGTCGCAGACTAGCTGGACTTTGAGAGAGTGGAAGCCTTTACAGTTCACAAACTGGACTGCTTGTTGCCAGGGAGATTTAAGAGCCATGTGGGTGCAGTCAATGGCACCCTGCACCTGTGGGAATCCGGAAATCTCAGCAAATCCCAGCTCTCTTGCTTCCTGGTTTGTCTGATCCCTGTCGAAATTGACAAAGGTGTGTGCCTTGGCAAAAATGGCATCCTCTTGGATACATGTGTGAGTGGAGGCTAGTGAGATCCTGCAAAGGTCCCCAGTGGAGGCTTGGAAAGAGCCACTGTCATAGAAATTGAGCGTGACAGTAACTTTAACTGCCACTGGCAGTGGATGCCCTCCGAGTCCTTGTGGTGCCAAATCCTGCAGAAGGTGGCATATGTGAGTGACCCATCCCCCTGACATGCGCAGGCGTCGGCGACACTGGTTCTCGCTCATCTACAGGTAGCACATGCGCCATCTGTAGACCCTGGGTCTAGTGATGCACCTATGAGCGACGGCTCTGTGGGTTCATCCTCTCCGTGCGGAGAAGGCTGTGCTGCCCCTTGGTCTTCATGGTTCTGCCCCTCACTTTGGTGAGCCAGGCGCTTCTGTCACATTCTTCTCTCCTGCCCATAAGACTCCATGTTCCTGATGGTCTCCTCACTGCCGTATCAAAGAGAGAAATGAGAGTCAGCAATTGTCTCCTAAGGACCTTCTTGGTCAAGTCATGGCCTGCGGCCGCCGCTCAAGACCCCTTAAGGCATGTTGGAGAGCCCAGGCCACCACATGGATGCCCAGTGTTTAGTGCCCATGATGGTTCACCATGTCCACACCCAGCACTGCCCCACACCACATGACCGAGTGGCAGCAGCTCCGGCCACTCGACTGCCTCCTGAACTCTCATCTCAGGTGCAGGCATTTTCCTAACCTGCACTCCAAGGCTTCGCAGTTTGCTTGGACAATGAGGATAACTTTAATGTCAGCTGAAACATAATGCAGGGGATTAGGAGTGCGCCCCTCCGTCAGTGTTCCATGGCCACCTTTCCCAAGGGGATCCTCAGGCTTGCCCAGTCACTCAATGGCTCTGCAGCACCATCGCACTCATTCGAGTTTGAAGTGTGTGCGCACGGGGTTAACAGTAGAGGAGCGATCATTGGCACTGTGAGGAATTAGCGCTGCTTGAGTCGGCACAATTGTTTGACAAGGCTGACTCCAAACCTGTCAACTGAGCTCAAGCTAAACAATCTCAACTGTGGAGAGTGCTCGTCTTTGACATGTTTTTCCATTTGCCTGGCCATTTTCCTCCCCCCCAACCCCGCTCTACCCTCCTGGCATGTGTTAGTGTGCAACCTTCAGCCTGTGCTGCCTTGACATTCCCCTTGCACTGTAGCCCTTGCCCTGAGGTTCCTTACCTCCCTTCTCTCCAGCACTGTTGCCCTGGCCCTGAACTCCCCTTCTCTCCAGCACTGTTGCCCTGGCCCTGAACTCCCCTTCTCTCCGGCACTGTTGCCCTGGCCCTGAACTCCCCTTCTCTCCGGCAATGTTGCCCTGGCCCAGAACTCCCCTTCTCTCCGGCAATGTTGCCCTGGCCCTGAACTCCCCTTCTCTCAGGCAATGTTGCCCTGGCCCTGAACTCCCCTTCTCTCCGGCAATGTTGCCCTAGCCCTGAACTCCCCTTCTCTCCAGCACTGTTGCCCTGGCCCTGAACTCCCCTTCTCTCCGGCACTGTAGCCCTGGCCCTGAACTCCCCTTCTCTCCAGCACTGTTGCCCTGACCCTGAACTCCCCTTCTCTCCGGCAATGTTGCCCTGGCCCTGAACTCCCCTTCTCTCCGGCACTGTTGCCCTAGCCCTGAACTCCCCTTCTCTCCGGAACTGTTGCTCTAGCCCTGAACTCCCCTTCTCTCCGGCACTGTTGCCCTGGCCCTGAACTCCCCTTCTCTCCGGCAATGTTGCCCTAGCCCTGAACTCCCCTTTTCTCCGGCACTGTTGCCCTGGCCCTGAACTCCCATTCTCTCCGGCAATGTTGCCCTGGCCCTGAACTCCCCTTCTCTCCGGCACTGTTGCCCTAGCCCTGAACTCCCCTTCTCTCCGGCACAGTTGCCCTAGCCCTGAACTCCCCTTCTCTCCGGCACTGTTGCTCTAGCCCTGAACTCCCCTTCTCTCCGGCACTGTTTCCCTGGCCCTGAACTCCCCTTCTCTCCAGCAATGTTGCCCTGGCCCTGAACTCCCCTTCTCTCCGGCACTGTTGCCCTGGCCCTGAACTCCCCTTCTCTCGGGCACTGTTGCCCTGGCCCTGACCTCCCCTTCTCTCCAGCAATGTTGCCCTGGCCCTGAACTCCCCTTCTCTCCGGCAATGTTGCCCTGGCCCAGAACTCCCCTTCTCTCCGGCAATGTTGCCCTGGCCCTGAACTCCCCTTCTCTCCGGCAATGTTGCCCTGGCCCTGAACTCCCCTTCTCTCCGGCAATGTTGCCCTGGCCCTGAACTCCCCTTCTCTCCAGCAATGTTGCCCTAGCCCTTCTCTCCGGCACTGTAGCCCTGGCCCTGAACTCCCCTTCTCTCCAGCACTGTTGCCCTGACCCTGAACTCCCCTTTTCTCCGGCACTGTTGCCCTGGCCCTGAACTCCCCTTCTCTCCGGAACTGTTGCCCTAGCCCTGAACTCCCCTTCTCTCCGGCACTGTTGCTCTAGCCCTGAACTCCCCTTCTCTTCGGCACTGTTGCCCTGGCCCTGAACTCCCCTTCTCTCCGGCAATGTTGCCCTGGCCCTGAACTCCCCTTTTCTCCGGCACTGTTGCCCTGGCCCTGAACTCCCATTCTCTCCGGCAATGTTGCCCTGGCCCTGAACTCCCCTTCTCTCCGGCACTGTTGCCCTAGCCCTGAACTCCCCTTCTCTCCGGCACAGTTGCCCTGGCCCTGAACTCCCCTTCTCTCCGGCACTGTTGCTCTAGCCCTGAACTCCCCTTCTCTCCGGCACTGTTTCCCTGGCCCTGAACTCCCCTTCTCTCCAGCAATGTTGCCCTGGCCCTGAACTCCCCTTCTCTCCGGCACTGTTGCCCTGGCCCTGACCTCCCCTTCTCTCCAGCAATGTTGCCCTGGACCTGAACTCCCCTTCTCTCCAGCAATGTTGCCCTAGCCCTGAACTCCCCTTCTCTCGGGCACTGTTGCCCTGGCCCTGACCTCCCCTTCTCTCTGGCACTGTTGCCCTGGCCCTGAACTCCCCTTCTCCCCGGCAATGTTGCCCTGGCCCTGAACTCCCCTTCTCCCCAGCAATGTTGCTCTAGCCCTGAACTCCCCTTCTCTCCGGCACTGTTGCCCTGGCCCTGAACTCCCCTTCTCTCCAGCACTGTTGCCCTTGCCCTGAACTCCCCTTCTCTCCGGCACTGTTGCTCTGGCCCTGAACTCCCCTTCTCCCCGGCACTGTTGCCCTGGCCCTGAACTCCCCTTCTCCCCAGCAATGTTGCCCTGGCCCTGAACTCCCCTTCTCTCCAGCAATGTTGCCCTGGCCCTGAACTCCCCTTCTCTCCAGCAATGTTGCCCTGGCCCTGAACTCGCCTTCTCTCCGGCACTGTTGCCCTAGCCCAGAACTCCCCTTCTCTCCGGCAATGTTGCCCTGGCCCTGAACTCCCCTTCTCTCCGGCAATGTTGCTCTAGCCCTGAACTCCCCTTCTCTCCGGCACTGTTGCTCTAGCCCTGAACTCCCCTTCTCTCCGGCACTGTTGCCCTAGCCCTGAACTCCCCTTCTCTCCGGCACTGTTGCCCTGGCCCTGAACTCCCCTTCTCTCCGGCACTGCTGCCCTGGCCCTGAACTCCCCTTCTCTCCGGCAATGTTGCTCTAGCCATGAACTCCCCTTCTCTCCGGCACTGTTGCCCTGGCCCTGAACTCCCCTTCACTCCGGCAATGTTGCTCTAGCCATGAACTCCCCTTCTCTCCGGCAATGTTGCCCTAGCCCTGAACTCCCCTTCTCTCCGGCAATGTTGCCCTGGCCCTGAACTCCCCTTCTCTCTGGCACTGTTGCCCTAGCCCTGAACTCCCCTTCTCTCTGGCACTGTTGCCCTGGCACTGAACTTCCCTTCTCTCCGGCACTGTTGCCCAGGCCCTGAACTCCCTTTTCTCCGGCACTGTTGCCCTGGCCCTGAACTCCCCTTCTCTCCGGCACTGTTGCCCTGGCCCTGAACTTCCCTTCTCTCCGGCACTGTTGCCCTGGCCCTGAACTCCCCTTCTCTCCGGCACTGTTGCTCTAGCCCTGAACTCCCCTTCTCTCCAGCACTGTTGCTCTAGCCCTGAACTCCCCTTCTCTCCAGCACTGCTGCTCTAGCCCTGAACTCCCCTTCTCTCCGGCACTGTTGCCCTAGCCCTGAACTCCCCTTCTCTCCGGCACGGTTGCCCTAGCCCTGAACTCCCCTTCTCTCAGGCACTGTTGCCCTGGCCCTGAACTCCCCTTCTCTCCAGCACTGTTGCCCTGGCCCTGAACTCCCCTTCTCTCCGGCACTGTTGCTCTAGCCCTGAACTCCCCTTCTCTCCGGCACTGTTGCTCTAGCCCTGAACTCCCCTTCTCTCCGGCAATTTTGCCCTGGCCCTGAACTCCCCTTCTCTCCGGCACTGTTGCCCTGGCCCTGAACTCCCCTTCTCTCCGGCACTGTTGCCCTGGCCCTGGCACCAATGCCAGCCACAAAGAAGTCGCTGTGGAGAGTTGACTGTGACTGCCCCCAAATCTGCAGAGCCGCTTCTTTGCTTTGGGATCCTTGTGAGTGCTGCACTAATTTGTGTGCACTCACCTCTGAGTTCCCCTCGTAGTTCAGGTCGACAGGTTCACGACTTTCAAAGGCAGTTGTAAATCACGCCGTTCTAAAATCATGCCGACGTGGGATTTAAATTTGACGTGGGGGCGTGATTCTGGTGTGTGGCCACAATAATTAGATGCAAATGTATTCAAATTAAGTCATTGATGCTCAATGGCAGGAAATGCGGCCCTCCATTGATGGAGGGAGGTAACAATCGCTTCCTCGATTTACATCACTAGGAAACTTGCCTATGGCCTTCTCATGAGATTTTCCGATCTCGTCAATGAACAAGCCCATCACAATTGAGTGTGTAAAATCCCGGCCGAGGTCTTTGGCACAGTTTCTGTAGAACTGACCTATTTGGTGTTTGGATCTATGGCTTCTCTTCTTTACCACTTCATTAGTGTCTCTTTCACTGGCTTCAGAAATAAGTGCTACGATATGGCATGTGATATTTGCCAGGCTGACCAAATCCCAAGGGGAAACTTGGCCACGCTATCAGAACGATTTTGCAATTTCTATTTATTACGTGAAGGTATGTACACTGAAGTCAGAAGTAATGAGTCCACTACCACATTTGCAGATTTAAAAGATTAAATTAAAACAGTTATTAACAAAAGAAAAGAAAACTTAAACTCGCAAGATTACAGTTACACAGTTAAGAACAAAGAACAAAGAAAAGTACAGCACAGGAACAGGCCCTTCGGCCCTCCAAGCCTGCGCCGATCATATTGCCTGTCAAACTAAAACATTTTGCACTTCCGGGATCCGTATCCCTCTATTCCCATCCTATTCATGTATTTGTCAAGCTGCCTCTTAAACACCACTATCGTACCTGCTTCCACCACCTCCTCTGGCAGCGAATTCCAGGCACTCACGACCCTTTGCGTAAAAAAACTTGCCCTGCACATCTCCTCTATAGTTTTCTCCTCTCACCTTAAATCTATGTCCCCTAGTAATTGACTCTTCCACCCTGGGAAAAAGCTTCTGACTATCTACTCTGTCCATGCCACTCATAATTTTGTAAATATCTATCAAGTCGCCCCTCAATCTCCGTCACTCTAGTGAGAACAATCTGAGTTTCTCCAACCTCTCCTCATAGCTATTAACATACAGACCAGGCAGCATTCTGGTAAACCTCCTCTGCACCCTCTCCAACACCTCCATATCCTTCTGGTAATGTGGCGACCAGAATTGTATGCAATATTCCAAGTGTGGCCTAACCAAGGTTCTATACAGCTGCAGCATGACTTCCCAGCTTTTATACTCAATACCCCTGCCAATGAAGGCAAGCATGCCATATGCCTTCCTAACTACCTTATCCACCTGCGTTGCCACTTTCAGTGACCTGTGGACCTGTACACCCAGATCCCTCTGCCTGTCGATGCACTTAAGGGTTCTGCCATTTACTGTATAATTCCTGCCTGTATTAGACCTTCCAAAATGCATTACCTCGCAGTTGTCCGGATTAAACTCCATCTGCCATTTCTCCGCCCAAGTCTCCAACCGATCTATATCCCGTTGTATCCTTTGACAATCCTCTTCACTATCTGCAACTCCTCCAACCTTAGTGTCATCTGCAAACTTACTAATTAGCCCAGTTACATTTTTCTCCAAATCATTTATGTATACTACAAACAGCAAAGGTCCCAGCACTGATCCCTGCGGAACTCCACTAGTCACAGCTCTCCATTCAGAAAAGCACCCTTCCACTGCTACCCTCTGTCTTCTATGACCAAGCCAATTCCGTGTCCATCTTGCCAGCTCACCTCTGATCCCGTGCGACTTTACCTTCTGTACCAGTCTGCCATGAGGGACCTTATCAAAGGCCTTACTGAAATCCATGTATATAACATCCACTGCCCTTCCATTGTCGATCATCTTTGTCACTTCCTCGAAAAACTCGAACAAGTTAGTGAGACACGACCTCCCCTTCACAAAACCATGCTGCCTCTCGCTAATACGCCCATTTGCTTCCAAATGGTAGTAAATCCTGTCACAATGTGTTGTTTCTCTGTCTTTCTGCTATTTAGAATGTCATCTAAGAAGCACAGTCCCTATCAGCCCACTTAATACCTGACCCATGACACTCTGGAGCAAGAAGATACCCTAAATGGTATCCTTTCATTCCGGTACAATCCTTTGTGTGTATGAATGGTCAGAAGTTCCTTGCTCTTGTCAGTTAATTCTAATTGCAAGTATGAATCCATTAATAAGGAACTGAAATTCAAAATCCAATCTAGCAGAATCAATATGGTTTTATGAAATGGAAATTGTGTTTGACAAATTTATTAGAGTTATCTGAGGATGTAACAAGCAGGATGGATAAAGGAGAATTAGTAGATGTGGTGTATTTGGATTTCCAAAGGGCACTCAGTAATGTGCCACATCAAAGGTGATAAGAGCTCATGGAGTTGGGGAAAATATATTAATGTGGATATAGGATTGGCTAGCTAATGGAAAACAGAGTGTCGGGATAAATAGATTATTTTCAAGTTGGCAAACTGCAACTAGTGAGTGCCACAGGGATCAGTGCTGGGGCCTCAACCATTTACAATCTTGGTTAATGATTTGGATTGAGGGACTGAGTGTATTGTAGTTGAATTTGGTGATGATACAAAGATAGGTAGGGAAGCAAGCTGTGAGCAGAACACAAAGAGTCTGCAAAGGGATATAGAGACAAACAAGTGCAGCTTTGGAACTGAGTGCATACCTGGGAGTTTAGTGAGTGGAGGGGGGGGTTTAAAGTGTTAATCTTGTTCTTGAAAAATCTAGCTAGTTTGTAATTAGCAGGAACTGGAAAGTACTGTGTAAGTAGACTAAGTTTCTTTCTTCCAGCCTTAGGCAGGGTAAACACACTCTGCTGAGACAGCTGAGTAGTTAATTAACTAACTGGTCGAATCTGTTTTCTCTAGCTCTAGTTCAGTTTACTATAAATTCAGGGCTCTATTGTGCAGCTAAGACGCACAGGTGCAGCTTTGGAACTGAGTGTATACCTAGGAGTTTGGTGAGTGGGGGAGTTGGGGGAAGGAGGTGTTCCTTTCCTTTTGCTTTTCTCTCTTTCTCACCCTGTAGGATTTGGTTCTTACAGGGAAAGGAGCTATCTGTTTGCTGAGTATCTGGTAAGTGGTTAAGGTCTGTTCCAGTCCTAAGTTTTAAAACACTGCGACGCATCAGAAAGGGGAAAAGTTACTTGGATGATTTGTACCAGGAGGCAGTCACACCACTTAGGATAGGGTCTTCTGGTTTGGTCAATGCTCAGGGACAGGAGAGGGTGACTGCGAGTGAGGCAGGTAAGGGGAGGAGGACAGGAGTGCAGAGGCAATTGTCCAATAGGTTTGAGGTTCCCTCAACTTGTTTGGATGAGAGTGGAGGTTATAGGAACATAGGGACAGGAGAAGGCCATTCAGCCCATTGAACCTGCTCTACCATTCAATATGATCATGGCTGATTGAATACTTCAATGCCTTTTACTCATACTATTCCCATAACCCTTTACGTTATTGTTAATCAGAAATCTATCAATCTCTACCTTAAACATACTCAATGACTGAGCTTCCACAGCCCTCTGGGGTAGAGAATTCCAAAGATTCAAAACTCTCTGAGTAAAGAAATTTCTCCTCATCTCAGTCCTAAGTGGCTTCCCTCTTATTTTGAAATTGTGTCCTCTGGTCCTAGACTCCCCAACCAGGGGAAACATCTTACCTGCATCTACCCTGCCTATTCCTTTAAGTATTTTGTCAGTTTCAATGAGATCACCTCTCATTCTTCGAAACTCTAGTGAATACAGGCCCTGTTTCCCCAATCTCTCTTCATAAGACAGTCCTGCTATCCCCGGAACAAGTCTGGTGAACCTTCGTTGCACTCCCTCCATGGCAATAACATCCTTTTTGAGGTAAGGGCACCAAAACTGCACACAGTACTCCAGGTGTGATCTAACCAAGCTTCTATACAATTGAAGCAAGACTTCACTACTCCTGTACTCAAATCCTCTTATGATAAAGGCTAACATTCCATTAGCCTTCCTAATTGCCTGCTGCACCTGCATGTTAGCTTTCAATGACTTATGGACAAGGACACCCAGGTCCCTTTGTACATCTACACTTCCTAATCTCTTAACATTTACGAAATACTCTACACATCTTTTCCTTCTACCAAAGTGGATAACCTTATATTTTTCCACATTATATTCCATCTGCCATGTTCTTGGCCACTTACTAAGTCTGTTCAAATCCTCCTGTAGCTGCTTTACATCTTCCTCACAACATACATTCCTACCTAGCTTTGTATCATCCGCGAACTTGAAATATTACATTTGTTCTCCACCTCCAAGTCTTTGATATATATTGTGAACAGCTGGGGGCCGAATACTGATCCCTGCGGTACCCCACTAGTCATAGCCTGCCAACGCGAGAATGACCCCTTTATTCCTACTCTCTGTTTTCTGCCTGTTAATCAATCCTTAATCCATGCCAGTATATTACCTCCTATCCCATGTGCTTTTATTTTGCTAATCAACCTCCTGTGGGGAACTTTGTCAAAAGCCTTCTGAAAATCCAAGTATACTACGTCAATCGACTCTCCTTTATCAATTTTGTTTGTAACATACTCAAAAAACCAAAAAACTCCAACAAGTTTGTCAAACATGATTTCCCATTCGCAAATCCATGCTGACTATTCCCAGATCATGATTATCCAAGTATCCATTTATCACATCCTTTATAATAGATTCTAGCATTTTCCCTACTACTGATGTGAGGTTAAGAGGTCTGTAATTCCCTGTTTTCTCTCTCCCTCCCTTCTTAAATAGTGGGGGGACATTTGCTACCTTCCAATCCTCAGGAACCACTCCAGAATTTATAGAATTTTGGAAAATTATCACCAATGCATCCACTCTCTCTATAGCAACCTCTTTCAACACTCTGGGGTGCAGAATATCAGGTCCCGGGGACTTATCAACTTTTAATCCCATTAATTTCACCAATACAACCTTCTCACTAATACTAATTTCCTGCAACTCCTTATTCTTCCTAGTCCCTTGGATCTCTAAATCTGGGAGATTTCCTGTATCTTCCTTAGTGAAAATAGACACAAAGGAAATCATTTAGGGCTGCAGAGTGGATGAGCTAACTGGCCATGGCACCTTGGTACAGGAAGCCATTCAAGTGGGGGAAGCAAAAAGGAATGTAGTGGTAGCAGGGTACAGTATAGTGAGGGGGATTGACACTGTTCTCTGCAGCAAAGAGTGAGACTCTAGACGGTTGTGTGGGAGATGTGGGAAGATGTGGTAAACCAAACAGTAGAGAAAAAGAATGAGAGAAAGGTATTAATGTGGGAAATGGTAAACAGACCATGACAGGAAGGAACAGAGAATGCAGGGAGTACAAATCTAAGAGTAAATCAGCAAATACGGTTAGCAGTTACAAAAATAATAAAACGATAAAACTAAAGGCTCTGTATCTGAATGCACATTTAATCTGCATATAGACTAGGAAAATCAGATGGGCAAAGGTAGCCTAGATGAGGAATTCATAGAATGTCTTTGGGATAATTTCTTAGAACAGCATGTTTTGGCACCAACCAGAGAGCAGGCTATACTAGACCTGATATTATGCAATGAGATAGGATTAATTAATGACCTCATAGTGAAGGCACCCCTAGGTAGCAGCAATCATAATATGATTGAATTTTACATTTGGTTCGAGGGAGAAAAGAATGAAAGCACAGCTAGCTGATGTGAACTGGCAAATGAGGTTAAGGGATAGGTCAATAGAGATGCAGTGGCAGACATTTAAAGAGATATTTTAGAATACACCGAATAGATACATTCCAACGAGAAAGAAAAATTCCAAGGGAAGGGCCATCCATGGTTAACTAAAAACATTAAAAATAGCAACAAACTTAAAAAAAAGCACATAATTGTGCAAACATGGATGGCAGGACAGAAGCTTGAACAGAATATAAAAATCAGCAAAAAATGACCATAAGATTGAGAAGGAAGGAAAATTTAGAGTACGAGAGAAAGCTAGGTAGAAATATAAAGACAGGTAGTAAGAGTTTCTATAGATATTTAAGAAAGAAGATTTAACAAAGTGAGCGTTGGTTGTATAGAAAATGAGGCTGGTGAATTAATAATAAAAAATAAGGAGGTGGCAGATGAATTGAACTGGTATTTTGCATTGGCTTTCACTATCGAGGATACAAGTAACATCCCAGAAATAGCTATAAATCAGGAATTGGAAGGGAGGGAGGAACTCGGGAAAATTACAATCACCAGGGAACTGGTACTGAGAAAATTGTTGAATATTGCAGGTTGACAAATCCCCAGGTCTGGATGGACTTCACCCTAAGGCCTTGAAAGAAGTGGCTAGTGAGATAGTTGATGCATTGGTTTTAATTTTCCAAAATTCCCTAGATTCGGGAAAGGTTCCATTAGATTGGAAGATAGTAAATGTAATTCGTTTATTCAAAAAGGGAGGAAGACAGAAATCAGGAAACTATAGGCCAGTTAGTTTAACGTCTGTCATAGGGAAAATATAAGAAGCTATTATCAAAGACATTATAGCAGAGCACTTGGAAAGATTTAGGGTAATCAGGCAGAGTCAACATGGTTTTGTGAAACGGAAATCATGTTTAACCAATTTATTGGAGTTCTTTGAAGAAGTAGCATATGCTGTGGAAGTGGTGAATGTACTGTACTTGGATTTCCAGAAGGCATTTGATAAGGTGCCACATCAAAGGTGATTGCGAAAAATAAAAGCTCATGGTGCAAGGGCATAACATATTGGCATGGATAGAAGATTGGCTGGCTAACAGGAAGCAGAGAGTTGGCATAAATTTTTTTTTCTGGTTGGCAGGATATCACATCCACACGAGTGGTGTGCCACAGGGATCAGTGCTGGGGCCTCAACTTTTTACAATTTATATAAATCACTTGGATGAAGGGACAGATGGTATGGTTGACACAAAGATAGGTAGGATTGTAAGATGTGAAGAGGATATAAGGAGGCTACAAATGGCTATAGATAGGTTAAGTGAGTGGGCAAAGATCTGGCAAATGGAATATAATGTGGAAAAGAGTGAAATTGTCCATTTTGGCAGGAAGAATAAAAAAGAAGCTTATTATCTAAATGGTGAGAGATTGCAGAGCTCTGAGATGCAGAGGGACTGGGTGTCCTAGTGCATGAATCGCAAAAGGTTAGTATGCAGGTACAGCAAATAATTAGCAAAGCTAATAGAATGTTATTATTTATTGTGAGGGGAATTGAATACAAAAGTAGGGAGCTAATGCTTCAGTTATAGAGCATTGGTGAGACCACATCTGGAGTACCATGTACAGTATTGGTCTCCTTATTTAAGGAAGGATGTAAATGCATTGGAAGCAGTTCAGATAGGGTTTAATAACCTAATACCTGGATTGGGTAGGTTGCCTTATGAGGAAAAGTTGGACAGACTAGGTTTATATCTGTTGGAGTTTAGAAGAGTAAGAGGCAGCTTGATTGAAACATATAAGATCCTGAGGTGTCTTGACAGGGTGGATGTGGAGAGGACGTTTCCTCTTGTGGGAGAATGTAGTACTAGGGGGTCACTGTTTAAAATAAGGGGTCGCTCATTTAAGACAGAGATGAGGAGAATTCTTTTCCCCCAGGGAATTGTGAGTCTTTGGAACTCTCTTCCTCAAAAGATGGTGGAAGCAATAGGCAGGATGGGCAAATGGAATGTTGGCTAATTTTGGTGATGGACCTGGTGATGGAGTATAAAAGCAGGGAAGTCCTGCTACAATTGGACAGGGCATTGATAAAACCACAGCTAGAGTACTGCGTACAGTTTTATCTAAGGAGGGCTATACTTGCAATAGTTGTAGTTCAGAGAAGGTTCACTAGGCTGACTCTTGGCATGAAGGGGTTGTCTTATGAGAAAACGTTGAGCAGCTTGGGCCTGTACTCATTGGAGTTTAGAAGAATGAGAGATCTTATTGAAGCATGTAAGATTCTGAGGAGGCTTGACACAGTCTATGCTGAGACAATGTTTCCCGTCATGGTGGAATCTGGAACTAGGGGTACAGTTTCAAAATAAGGGGTCGTTCATTCAAGACAGAGATGCGGAGGAATTTCTTCTCTCAGGGGTAATTAATCTTTGGAATTCTCTATCCCAGAGAGCAGTGGAGGCTGGGCCATTGAAAATATTCAAGGCTGAGTTAGACAGATTTCTGATCTACAAGGGAGTCAAGGGTTAAGGGGGGTAGGGGGGGTCAGGCAGGAAAGTAGAGTTCTTACTGAATGACAGAGAAGATTTGAGTAGCCAAAAAGCCCAGTCCTGCTCCTATTTCCGATATTCTTATATATTTATGCATGTGACAGATCTATCTTATTGAATATCTTTCCTTTTGCTAAATTAGAAAACAAATTATCACTGCTAGGAGGTGGGTAAGTATCATTCTCGATCGCCTTATTTACCATTTGCTTATACTCTCTACAAATCCGAATAGACCCATCTGCTTTCTGAACTACCACAATAGGTGCAAGTCATTCACTGCTCTTCAGCTTTCTAATTGCCCCTGTTCTTTATAATTTATTCAGCTCTTCACTTAATGCTTCTAACTGTGCCAAGCCTTGCAAAATATCGACTGTACATTGTCCTTTTTCTTAACTTCGCCCTCGTGATGCCTAATTTTATCATTTGGTCCTCTTTGCTCAAAGATCACTGTTGTGCTCTCTTCACACTTCCTCTATGTCAGATGTACTCTTACTGTAAATAACTCGGCCCAGTTTAACCATATCTTCATAAGCCAATTCCTTCCCATCAGGGAGACTTTTTCCCTTTAACTAATACCAATGACAAGTAATAGGATGTATCATCATATTCCACTCCAACACTAACTTCGCCTAACACTGGAATACTGATTTTGGCATTAGTCAGTTTCACACCAGTTTTGAGTAATGGAATTTGTCTTACGGATTTCTTGTGCCAGGCTCCAGAGATAACAGACACAGTTGCAGCTGTATCAACAATGAAAGTAATTGTGAAACTTTGACTTTCATTTCTACTGTGGGTGCTGGAATTATATCTTCAGCCCTGTTACTCTTATCTTCCATGTGCTGTTTCTCTTGGTCTCTGACTGAGCACAGCTCTTGATCTTCCTGCTCAATAACCTCAGCTTTTGTTTCCATATCTATCCTAGACACGTTTGAGGACTTCCAGGATCCTGATCCAGTGTTGGATCTACCATGACCTCGACCTGATGCTTGACTGCGAACCGACGCTAGCGTTTGGATGGTTGGTGGCTACCATGGCAACGATAACATCTGAACTTCTGACTCTGAGACTGCATACTTTGCTGCCATGGTCTGGATCCCACCAAATTCTTTGGAATTTCCAACCCCACAAGGCTGTGGATGCGCCATCAGTGAATATATTTAAGGTTGAGATAGACAGATTTCTGGTCTCTCAGAATCAAGGGATATGGGGAGCAGGCAGGAACATGGAGTCGAAGCCCAAGATCAGCCTTCATCGTACTGAAAGTCGGAACAGGCTCAACAGGCTGCATTGTCTTCTCCTGCTCCTCTTCCTTATGTTCTTAAATCGGTGGAGCTTACCTGCTGGTTTGGGGAAAAAAAACTCTTTTGCAATTGGCAGCTATCTCTTTCTGCTATTTCCTTGGCTGTGGCCCATCACAGACCTCCTTCCATATCAGCTTATTGCCTTTACTCAAAAGCTTGGCCTGGATTGTATTGTTTGTTAGACCTCCTACAAACTTGTCTCTAAGGTTGATTTCTAGGTTTATGTCATATCCACAGGGACAAGTTTCTTCAACCCAAAAATATAATCCACTACAGTCTCACTTGACAAATGTTTCCTTTAATGGAATGTAACACTCTGTGCAATCTCATTCTCGGTCGTCCAGAATCTCACTAGTTTCACCGTATTTCATAGTACTGTGAGCTGTCTGGTTAGACATTACAAAACACATCATGGTGAGGAAAGCCTTATTCTCATTGCCTATTTTATTTGCTTTCACCCAAATGTGAAGTCTTTGTTCATAAGTATTCCAGTCCTCTTTGTTGGACTGAATTTCCCCATTGACCCCAAATATGCATTTGTACCATTTTTCCATTCAATTACATACAGCACTGAGTCTAAAATCATACTTGATCACAATTCCTACAACTGTGATGCACAAATGTAATATTATCCACGCAACATTACGTATGCTGACTCAGTGAGTTATTCACAAAATGTGACATATAGTCGGAGTAATTTTTTGAAATGCTCAAAACATTCTCAAGTTTAACTTTAGGAATTCCAAAAGGTGTGTCACAATGTTCTCCAGTTCTTGATTATTCAAATGGAACATAAAAAAACCATTCCATCCCTTCCTCCTTGCCAACTTTGTGCTGTTTTGGACTGGAAATAACTCACACAGAGGCTCGACTTAATCATGTTGCCACACACTTAATTCACACTGCCAACAAAGAGGGCAGTATCACCATATGGTCAACTCTCACAGTCTGAATGTTTCCAATCTGTGACCTGTCTGACCAACGTTGCGATGAATGTTGGAGATATTCATCAAAATCTGTATCAGACAGGTCACAGAGCTGAAACATTAATCCCGTTCCTATGCCCACAGATGCTGTATGATCTGCTGAGTGTTTCCAGCATTTTCTGCTTTTATCCCAGACTCCCTGCATCTGCAGCATTTTGCTGTTGTATTCGTGTTTAATCCACCTGCCACTCCTCTTGCAGGAATGCCCAACTTGAAGAAATACTGTTCTTCTCTCTGATAGCTCTGATGAAAGGTCAGAGACCGGAAAGGTTAACTCTGTTTCTCTCTCCACAGTTACTGCCTTTTCCAGCTCCCTCTAGGTGGGAGAAATGTTGAGACTTCCTGGTGTTTGGTGTTCGGGGGGAGGAGTTTGTTCGTCTTGAGTTTATTGATATGGGAGTTTCTGTTGGTGCAGAATCATTTACTCCGCTGCTGCCTGCTCCATGAATCCTGTCCCCTGGCTCTGAAAAGGTGTGGGTCCCGAGGAGAAATGACTGAGTTAAACCACAACAGTTACCTTCCAAACCTCGACATTAGCCCGCCTATCTGTTCAAAATTTCGAAAAGCAGTTACCCAATTAAAAAGTGGCCAGTCACAAGTATTATCTGTGCAAATGCAGCCCATTTCTTGGTCACATCCCTAATAACGTGTTGACCTAATGATTTCTTTCGCTGATTCATGGTTCAGGTAACCAGCTTTACCTGTTTCAGTGTTAGCGCCGTTCCCTAAGGAAGTGTCCCTCCCTCTCACATCTCTTCTCCAAATCCGCTGCTTTCGCTTTGGTTTCCCGGAAGAATTCGGATGCGGGCGATGTGAGTGGAATCGGGGCTGGCGACTTTCCTCCTCTCTCTCTCGGCCTGTGTCCGCTTTTCATGTGAGGCGTGTTTGTCCGGGGGGGTTGCGGATCCGCACAGCTTTCCTGTGCTGCCTGAAGTTGCGGAGAGACCATGACAGATTGTGAGACACGCTGCAGGCTCCAGGTAAGCGGAGAGAGCCAGCGGCAGCTGCCCGGACAGCGGATCTGCAAATCTGCAACCCCAACGCAAAATGCTGCAAATCCTCAGCAGGTCCGGCAGCGTCTGCGGAGAGCGAGAGACAGAGATAACCCTGACCCTTCGGCAGTGTAGGACAAATCTAACTTCAGTCAGCGGGAGCGACCTGTCCCTGTGCCCCTGTCCCTGTGCCCCCTTCTGCCCCTGTGCCCCCTCTGCCCCCGCTGCCCCTGTGACCCCTGTCCCTGTACCCCCTGTCCCTGTGCCCCCTGTCCCTGTACCCCCTGTCCCTGTGCCCCCTCTGCCCCTGTACCCCCTGTCCCTGCCCCCTTCTGCCCCTGTGCCACCTCTGCCCCTGTGCCCCCTCTGCCCCTGCGACCCCTGTCCCTGTACCCCCTGTCCCTGTGCCCCCTGTCCCTGTGCCCCCTGTCCCTATACCCCCTGTCCCTGTGCCCCCTCTGCCCCTGTACCCCCTGTCCCTGCCCCCTTCTGCCCCTGTGCCCCCCTGCCCCTGTGCCCCTGTCCCTGTACCCCCTTTATCCCTGTGCCCCCCTGTCCCTGTACCCCCTGCCCCTGTACCCCCTGTCCCTGTGCCCCATGCCCCTGTACCCCCTGTCCCTGCCCCCTTCTACCCCCCTGTCCCTGTACCCTCTGCCCCTGTGCCCCCTTTCCCTGTGCCCCCTGTCCCTGTGCCCCCTGTCCCTGCCCCCTGTCCCTGTGCCCCCCTGTCCCTGTGCCCCCCCACCCTGTACCCCCTGTCCCTGTGCACCCCTGTGCCTGTGCCCCCCGTCCCTGTACCCCCTGTCCCTGTACCCCCTGTCCCTGTGCCCCCCTGTCCCTGTGCCCCCTCTGTCCCTGTGCCCCCCTGTCCCTGTGCCCCCTCTGTCCCTGTGTCCCCTGTCCCTGTGCCCCCTGCCCCTGTGCCCCCTCTGTCCCTGTGCCCCCTCTGTCCCTGTGCCCCCTGCCCCTGTGCCCCCTCTGTCCCTGTACCCCCATCCCTGTGCCCCCTGTCCCTGTGCCCCCTCTGCCCCTGTGCCCCCTGTCCCTGTGCCCCCTGCCCCTATGCCCCCTGCCCCTGTGCCCCCCTGTCCCTGTGCCCCCTCTGCCCCTGTGCCCTCTGTCCCCACCCCCTTCTGCCCCTGTACCCTGTGTCCCCACCCCCTTCTGCCCCTGTACCCTGTGTCCCCACCCCCCCCTCTGCCCCTGTACCCCCTGTCCCCACCCCCTTCTGCCCCTGTACTCCCTGTCCCCACCCCCTTCTGCCCCTGTACTCCCTGTCCCCACCCCCTTCTGCCCCTGTACCCTCTGTCCCCACCCCCTTCTGCCCCTGTACCCTCTGTCCCCACCCCCTTCTGCCCCTGTACAATGTGTCCCCACCCCCTTCTGCCCCTGTACCCTCTGTCCCCACCCCCTTCTGCCCCTGTACCCTCTGTCCCCGCCCCCTTCTGCCCCTGTACCCTCTGTCCCCACCCCCTTCTGCCCCTGTACCCTGTGTCCCCACCCTCTTCTGCCCCTGTACCCTCTGTCCCCACCACCCTTCTGCCCCTGTGACCCCTGTCCCCGCCCCCTTCTGCCCCTGTGACCCCTGTCCCCACCCCTTTCTGCCCCTGTGACCCCTGTCCCCGCCCCCTTCTGCCCCTGTACCTGCCCCTTCTTCCCCCATACACCCTGTTCTTGTGCCCCCTGCCCTCTTCTACCCCTGTACCCCCTGCCCCTGGACCTCCTGTCCCTGTATCCCCTACAGTCCCTGTACCCCGAGTCCCTGCCCCCTTCTGTCCCTGTACCCCCCTGCCCCTGGACCTCCATCTCTATTCCTGACCCCCCTGCCCCTAGAACCCGCCCACGTCCTGGACTGCCCCTCTGTATCCCTGTCCTCAGAACCCTCAATCTGTCCCTGATCACGCCCCTGCCTCTGCCCATGGACTATTCCACACACACACACACCCACATACAGGGACCACCCCGTCCCCAGACTCCTTGGGTCCCGGAGTTAAAGACACTTGAATCTGATTTAAATGCACCAAGTCACACAAGGAAAGAGCTATCACATGTAAATCCAATGTTGAGAACTGTAATGTCACTGTAAGGAAGGTTGTCTGTGTGCTGTTAGTTGTATTCTATATTTAAATGGATATTGAAGTGGGCTCATGCAGTCTAACTGAAACTTGCAGAGGGAAGTCCTGAGCTCAGCATTTATCCTGGTTCAGATTTTCAAACAGGATGCAGGGGGAAGTGGCACGACTGGTGTTCAGGCGAGGAACTGGGCACTTCCTATCTGAGCAGGAGCTGTCATGGTGAGTCAATCCAAGAGAGCAGGAACTGACTTGGTACATCCATACCCTCTACATCTGCAAGAGCTGAGGCCAAAATCAGATGAATCTTCAATCTCATTCTCCGGCCTTATTCACTCTCCCACTGCTCCTCTATAATGCCCCTACTATGAGGTCTATTCCTCCTCTGTGTAGCTCTATGTGTTTACCCCATACAGTCTAACTTGCCAGTAAAACAAAGGCATGGGCTGAAGGACTGACAGGTTTCAGATTTACAGATTACAACTTGGATATTTTCAAAGAGGGTTTTTGAAGGCAGGGGTTTCTTGATGTGGAGGATCTGACTAATCCCATGAACGCACAAATCCTGAAAACTCCCCTTGACCCAGTGGACCTGGAGGATTTCACAGTCGAGCTGCTCTGATTCTCGAGACTCGGATTTTAGCACAGTGCTGGGGAAGTGTTCCATTATCTGAGGTCCTGCCATTCAGATCACTCTTTAAATTAAGCCCCTGTCTACCTGTTCATGTAGAAATATGAGATCGTCTCTTTGAAGAACAGGGGAGAAATTCTCCTCATGCCCTCGTTAACATTCCTCCTCAGCAAACACCATCAAATAACGGATTATCTAGTCTGTCATCTCATTCGGGTTTGTGGGATCTTTCTGTGGAAAAATTGTCTGCTGCACTTTCTTAAAGAACAGCAGCAATTCCATTTAAAAAGCAAAATATTGTTAGCAGTGAAGCATCATGGGATGTCTTGAGATTGTGAAAGGTGCTATGTAAATGCAAGTTTATTTGTTCTTTTGTACTGCCGCAATGTAAATGTTTTTTTATTCTTTCATGCGATGTGTGCGTGGCTGGGTGGGCCAGCATTTATTGTCCATCCCTAATTACCCTTGAGAAGATAGTGATGAGCTGCCTTCTTGAACCACTGCAGTCCACGATGTATAGGTACACCCACAGTGCTGTTAGGGAGGGAGTTCCAGGATTTTGACTCAGCGACAGTGAAGGAACAGCGATATATTTCCAAATCAGGATGGTGTGTGGCTTGGAGGGGAACTTCCAGGTGGTGGTGTTCCCATTTACCTGCTGCCCTTGACTTTCTAGTTAGTAGAGGTCATGGGTTTGGAAGGTGCTGTCGAAGGATCCTTGGTGAGTTCCTGCAGTGCATCTTGTAGATGGTACACACTGCTGCTACTGTGCGTTGGTGATGGAGGGACTGAATGTAGAAAATAAATAGGAGAAGGAGTAGTCCATATGACCCATCAAGCCTGCTCCGCCATTCAATACAATCATGGCTTCAACTCCACTTTTCTGCCCGCTCCTCATATCCCTTGATTCCCTGAGAGACCAAAAACTAAATGTATTCAACGATGGAGCTTCTACAACCCTCTAGGGTAGAGAATTCCAAAGATTCACAACCCTTTGAGTGAAGAAATTTCTCCCCATCTCACTCCAAAATGATTGACCCCTTACCATGAGACTGTGCATCGAGTTTTAGATATCTCAGTGCAGTGAAACAACCCTGAATCTACCTGCCGAGCCCCTTCAGAATCTTTACTGTTTCAATGACATCACCTCTCATTCCTCTAAACTCCAGAGAATGTGGACCCAATTTTCTCAGCCTTTCATCTTAGGACAACCCTCTCATCCCAGGCACCAATACTAGTGAACGTTCCCTTTACTGCCTCCAATGTAAGTATATCCTTCCTTAAACATAGAGGCCAAAGTTTCACACAGTATTCCACATGGGGCAGTGCTTATATACCATCATACCCAGCAGTGCATGCAGCCATCACTGAGAATGCTGATCTCCTCACTGCACTTGCTTGTCTTCAGTTCACTAACATCTTTTATATTGCTCTTGGGATGTGCTCATTCTTGGCACGGTTGACATTTATTGCCCCAGGGCTTGATACAATGGAATGGTTTGCTCCTCCACTTCAGAGACTGGTTAAGAGTCATCTTCGTTGGTGTGGGACAGGCAGGATAAAGACAACATGATTCTTTCCCTAAAGAACATTAATGAACAGCTTTTTAAACAGAATTCAGACTGTCAAGTAACCATGGTAGGATTTGAATTCATGTGGTTGGATTAACAGTGCACTATTACAATTATTATGCTACTAGACCCCTATGTGACAACTTGAGAAGTGTGAGATTGACCAGAAGGGCATGTATGTACTGATTGCCTTGGTTCTGCAGGATGAGACTATGAGCTGGATGGTCCTGTGGTCTTTGGGATCCCGGCCTCGGGACTAAATGGGGGTCCTAAGCCCACACTTGCCACGAGAAAGCCCAGTGGAGCAATCTTCCTGGAGGCAGCCTCCTAATTGGCCGGCTCCATGCTCACCATTCAATTAAAAACAGCACTGGGCTCTTGATGCTGCAGGGCCAGTTAGAGGTGGGTGCTCCTGAGGCAGACCAGGGACCTTGAGGCTCCCTCAACATGGACATGCACTCTCTGGCCTTCAAAGCTGTAAGGGAATAAAAGGATCCAAGCCGCCAGGTACATGTGAATGGAGAGGGAAGGCCTATACTGGATTGATCTCAGCCCCGATTGTGACATTTTGTGCCCACAGCCCACTCTTTGTGTAATGGTACTTGCAGATCTGATGTGCTCGCCCCCCCAACCAACCATCCCATTGCCCTGGCCTGCCACAAGGAAGTTGCCTCCATTGAGCTGGAAGCCTCCAGCAAAATGTTGGCAAAGCTGCAAGATTGGGGCTTGAACTATGCCAGTTGGCATCCCAACTTGGCTTCCCTCCTATTTTCCCAGACGCCACTCCACACCTCCCCACCCCGGCCTTCAAACCCATCTGCATGGGACTGGGAAAATTCATCCCCATGATGTTGTTATACGCCAGTTTGACTGGAGGAATCCCTGTTAATTTGATTGACAGGTGCTGGACTCAGACATAAATAGATCAATTTCATTTGTAAAGGAATAAGGATTGAATATTGGCAGGCGGTACTCATGGGTTGTTTGTTTTCATTCACTGGGAGGGTAGTGTGGGGTGGGGGCGGGGGTGGGGGGGAGATGACAGTTAACCATGCAGCATTCCACATGTAGTCCAGGTGTGATTGTAATGGTACGCACTGGTTTTTATTAAGCTCCAGAAACAGTCATCAAATTTGGATTTCTGTTTCCCCAGGAAGAGCAAGTATGTGAAGTGCCAACCTGCAGCCCAATGCCAAGGGCAGGCTCCCCCCAAGTTCAGCCTAGACCAGTCACCACCGTCTACAGTCACTCTCAGGGTGAACTCAGCCACTTGCCCAGGAAATTGAGTAAGTATTGATTGTGTAATCTTTGCACATCAACATCATTGCTGCATGAGCGTGTGCCATCTGGAGCTGATGAGATGCCACAGTGTAACCCACTTTGTAAAGTTTTACCTCATGTTCCAGTTGCACCCATGTCCCAGTCTGAAAAATAACCAAGGGCCCAATTCTACCTGACACTATCAGATCCGTGATTGTATGACTTGTGTGTGTGTCAGTGTATATGTGTCAGTGGTTGTATAGGTGTGTCAGTGTGTGGGTGTATGTGTGTCAGTCTGAAAAATAACCAAGGGCCCAATTCTACATGACACTGTCACATCTGGCCAATATCACCAGAAATAAATATTCCATATATCCTGCACATATGTCATATGTACACAAATGTGTACCCCATGTGTTGTAATCTGTTCACATGCATATACTCACCCTGTATGTTGTAATGTGTATGCAGGCATCCACTCCCATGTGTAGTAATGTGTATGCAGGTGCATACTCCCATCATGTGTTGTGATGTGTGTACAAGTATGTACCCCCATTGTGTGTTGTGATATGTACATAGGCATCTACTCCAACATATGGTAATATGTGTGCAGTTGTGTACTCCATTGCGTGTAGTAATGTGTACAAAGGCATGAACTCCCATTGTGTGTTGTGATGTGTACAAAGGTATGTACTCTAGTGTGTTGTAATGTGTACATTGGAGTGTACAATTCCTTTTATTACACTGGAGGAAGTGGTGTTGAATAGCAGGCCTCAGTTGCTGGGAATTCTCTAAGCAGGCCATTCACAGACAGTCAAACATTGCTGTAAAATAGTCAGGCAGGCTCAGTGAGAACGCACCATGAATTTCTGTTGTGTGACTTTGATGAGAGAGGCTCCCCATTCAGGAGCACAAGGTTGCTGTATTTGGAGTGTTTTACTTACCTGCTGATTATGATCTATTTGGCACAGGAGCTTTTATTGGATATGTAGAGCAATCATTGTGGCTGTCCTTCCAGCTTTACCTGATTGATAATCCAGCTTCAGTGCTGTTTCCTACTCTTGTAGGGAGCCAAAAATGGGCTTCGCTCTCCTGTCTCTGCTTGTCATCACCTTCCAGTGTTTTTGATCAGCCTCTCGCCTGGGTGGTTCATATTTGTAGCAACTGAATCTTTTGTGTACATTAAGGAGGCTTCCACGCTTAAGGATTCTCATCTGAAGCTCTGCACTACTTTACATATTCCTCCCTTTCTCTGAATAGTTACCTCCCAGGGAATGAACTGGTTATGCCTGTTACTCCTATCCTTTGCCTGCACAGTGACAGTGCCAATGCTACACATGGATGGTATTTGAAGCGCTGCATTTGGCTCTGACATCCCACAGTAGGAAGGAGAAAATAGGCCAGGTTACCTTCTCCTATTTCCTACCTAGAGATATCTGCTAGAATGGGACAGTGAGGCACTGCACAGTTGAATAAGGACTTATGGTCAAGATCTCCACATGAAAAATGGTCACTTGGATGAGAGATGAAAAGGTGACTAACACCTGTGACTCGCACCTTAGCAAGGGGTCAACACTTGCATGAGAGGAGGGAGAGGGAAACAAACTGACCAGAGGAGTTGCATTTGCTGTTGGAAAGCATGTTCTAAAAATGAATGGGATGAAACATTAATTCCCTCCACCACTGATGTACAGTGGCAGCAGTGTGTGTCATATACACTGGGGCACCCCATCTGATTTGCTGCCTTCATGTTGGTGAGCTGTCGATTTGGAATTGTGTTTTGTGCTGACAGCTTACCATCAAAATTAGCATGAGGACAAAGGAACCATGTCCATTTTGACTCACACCAACTTCTTTAGGCTCCTAGAGCCCACATGATTGCCACTCAAAGTGAAAATCACGTCCACAGTGACAGATAACAGGGTGGTCGGCAGTTCTGTGAGATCGGAGTTTAGGAAGCAAGAGGTGGATCGCATGGGTTGGGGAAGGGGAGAGGAGTGGGATAAGCTGCCTGAGGTGCTGGGTCAAAGGCGGCAAGTAGGTATGGGGGAGGAGAATATCAAGAGGGGTCAAACCCAATCAAGCCAGCAGCAGCAGGCTGCAGTTTTAATGAGGGGCCAGAAGGAACATTCCTGCTTTTCTTGTATCCACATCCAGGGATTTATAATATTTTATTATTTAACCTTTTAGTGCAGCCACTAGTGGTCCCTTAAAAATATGTTTTTTCCTGACGTGTGGTTCAATTTGCCAAAGGAGTCTGAAGCAGACATTAAGCCCTTGATTTGTGAAAACAATGAATCCAATTTCT
Organism: Cetorhinus maximus; assembly: GCF_964194155.1. Taxonomy (NCBI): domain Eukaryota; kingdom Metazoa; phylum Chordata; class Chondrichthyes; order Lamniformes; family Cetorhinidae; genus Cetorhinus; species Cetorhinus maximus. The sequence continues at coordinate 52,529,958 of NC_135886.1, forward strand.
GTTTTAGGAGGACTACCTGGGTGATTGCATGGCATTCTATCCAATATAGTGTGTGTAGTGTTCAATAGTTTTGTTTCATCTGTGTTTGATTATGCTACTCCTTGTACACTTGCTTGATTGCTTAAGCCTGTGGGCGGAGCTAGAGAGTTAAGAAATATGAGAAAGTTTCAGAAAGGGGCTGGGGTTCCCTACAGAGACCGTGTGTGTTGAAATTCCTGTAACTTCTGAGATCTTTTAAAGCTCTGTAAATAAACCGTTTGGATTTAGAACTAGAATCACCTCTGCATTCCTCTGAGATAAAATATACGGCAATCAGTGAATACATAACAGAGTGTAGCAGACTTGTAGCATGAACTTATTGCACACACACTGCACGCCATATTGGACGCTCAATATTCATTTCTCACCTGAATTACAGGAATTACATATTCAAATTTCTAGAGCTTCACCTTTAATTAAAGATGCCAAAATTTGCCTTTCACAGATGCTGAACAAACTGTCCTGTAATTACCTGGGTTTGCTCTGTCTCCCTTTATTACTAAGGATAATTACACTGCTTACTCTCCAGTCCTCCAGCATGCATGCAATCTTAGTACAATAAAACAGAAAATGCTGGAAATACTCAGCAGGTCAGGCAGCATCTGTGGAGAGAGATAGAATTAATGTTTCAGGTCAATGACCGACCACAGACTTGGAGCGTTAACTCTATTTCTCTCCACAGGCGCTGCCTGACCTGCTGAGTATTTCCAGTTTTTTCTGATTTCATTTCAAATTTTCAACATTCACAGTATTTTGCTTTTGCACTCTTAGTACAACCTGAAATTTCACTTCTCAGTCCTTTGCTGTCTCTTCCCCATTTCCTTCACATTTCTCAGATTTATTCCATCGCACCCTGACACATTGCCCTCCATTAGCATAACAAACTTCTAAAATCTTTCCTTTTACTTATTACATTATTTCTCATCCAAGTTTTAGCCAATTAAGGATTTACCTTTGCCAGTATTCTTTTTCATCATAAACCCTTAAGTAATTACTTTTTTTTATTCTTTCACGGGATGTGTGTATTGCTGGAAAGGTCAGCATGTGTTGCCAATCCCTAATTGCCCTTGAAAAGATGGTGGTGAGCTGCCTTCTTGAATCGCTGCAGCTGCTGTGGTGTAGGTACCCCCACAGTGCTGTTAGGGAGGGAGTTCCAGGATTTTGACCCAGCGACAGAAAAGGAACGATGATAGATTACCAAGTCAAGATGGTGAGTGGCTTGGAGGTGAACTTACAGTTGGTGGTGTTCCCATCTATCTGCTGCCTTTGTCCTTCCAGGTAGTAGAGATCACGGGTTTGGAATGTGTTTGGAAGACACTTTGTGAGATGTTGTAGTACATCTTGTAGATGGTGCACACTGCTGCAACTGTGCATTGGTGGTGGAGGGTGTGAATGTTTACAGTGGTAAATCAAGCGGGTTGCTTGGTCCTGGATGGTGTCCAGCTTCTTGAGTGTTTTTGGAGCCACATTCATCCAGGCAAGTGGAGAGCAAACCATTACAATCCTAACTTGCGCCTTATAGATGGTGGACAAGCTTTGTGGAGACAGGAGGTAAGCTACTCACCACAGAATTCCCAGCCATTGATCTGCTCTTGTAACTACTGTATTTACATGGCTGGTCCAGTTCAGTTTCTGGTCAATGGTAACCCTCAGGATGTTGATAATGTTGGATTCAGTAATGGTAATGCCTTTGAATATCAAAAGGAGATGGTTGTTGGAGATGGTCGTTGCCTGGCACTTGTGTAGCACAAATGTTACTTGCCACCTATCAGCCGAAGCCTGGATAATATCCAGGTCTTGCTGCATTTGGACATGGACTGCTTCAGCATCTGAGGAGTCATGAATGGTGCTGAACATTGTGTAATCATCAGTGAACATCCCCACTTCTGACCTCATGTTGGAGGGAAGGTCATTGATGAAGCAGCTGAAGATGGTTGGGCTGAAGACACTACCCTGAGGAGCTCCTGCAGTGGTGTCCTGGAGCTGAGATGACTGACCTCCTTCAACCACAACCATCTTTGTGCTTGGTATGACTCCAAGCAGCGTAGAGTTTTCCCCTGATTCCCATTGACTCCAGTTTTTCTAGGGCTCCTTGATGCCACTCTCGGTCAAATGCGGCCTTGATGTCAAGGGCAGTCACTCTCACCTCAGCTCGCATCCCTGCCAATTTCCTGTTAACCTTTCTCCTTGCATTCAACGATTATCTTTATTGATTTATTTGTAGAATAATTTACAGTTCCTTTTTAATATTTCACCTTGCATCCCTTGTTCTTCTCTTAACACTTTGCCTTATTTTCTTGTATTCTCTCTCATTTTGCTTAGACCTGTGTACCCACATATCATTTCTTTACCTATATATCATATCTATATCTATATACCCTATATATCAGACCTATATACCTATATGTCATACCTATACTTATATATCGGACATATATACCTATATACCATACCTATTTACCTTTTTATCACACCTAAACCTATATCAGATTGATATACCTATGTACGTACCTATACTTATATATCAGGCCTATATATCAGACCTATATACTTACATACGATACCTATATATCAGACCTATATACTTACATATCATACCTATATATTGTTCCTCTACCTATATATCATACCTAGGGTGGAATCGTCTCAGGTTTGCACTATGTGTGGTAGCAGGCGGGAAATACGTTTCTTTACCCACTGGCTGCAATGGCTGGTTTTTGTGCCATATCGGCCCATTCCTGCCTTATTAATTATGCAGCCACATGAAACGTGTGTCTTGCTGGCAGGCAGCCTCTGATTTTCCTGCCACACTGTTACCTCACTGCTTCCTCACTCAGGGTGCCATATTTAAACTGCAGCCGTGTGCACATTCCTCAATGCTTACAGTGCAGGACTGCTCTGGTGAAGACACGACCCCAAAAGCCAAGAAAAATGCAGCCCCCAATTCAGTGATGCATCCCTGAGACGCCTTCTGGATGTGGTGGAGGCCCGCCATGATGCCCTCAACCTTCGCTCTGGCCGCAGGAGGCCCATCAGTCTCACCACTCTGGCCTGGGAGGCGGTGGCAGAGGTGGTCAGTGCCAACGCTGCACACGAGGTCGACTATCCAGTGCAGATAATGGATGAATGATCTTATCCATGCCACCAGGGCAAGGCAACCATCTCATTACCCTAAACTCACACACTCACAAGGCCATCACACATTCACTGGCATCTCACTCACTGCCAGCTCAAGGGACATCACCACTCACTCTCTCACACACACACCCTCACATCTCCATCTGGCCTCATCTCCTCTGGAGACTGCCTCTTCAGCCCTCACCACCTTGAGGCCATTTGCACAGATCAACATGTGCCCCCACACACACCCTGGGATATCCCCCAGCCCCAGTACAGCACTCATCCTGCAGCCTCTTCCCTTGTCTGAGGCCACTTCTCCCCCTTCCCCAAGCAAGCCTGAGCCCTGCAGCCATTGAAAAGCTACCCCGGTCTTACAGCTGGTCTGGTAGGTAGTGACCTGCCCGTGAGCCCCCCTGAAAGTGATGTGGTGCTGTCTGTGAAGCCTGGAGCTGATGACCGCGAGTGCTGCCTGAAGCAAGATCAGCAAACAAACCTCGAGGTCCCCAGTGAAGAGCAGCTTGCCAGGTGCACGTTGCTTATGTACAGTTGTGAAACACGTCGGCGATCCTGGATGATCCAGCGAGGTGGGGATGGTTCCGACGAGCAGGGCTTATAATAAGATGCTAAAGTGTTGAAATTAGGCTCCTGACGTGCGGGGCGGGAAGCACGTTCCGCCATTGACAGGCGGAGTAGACAATTGCAAACTGGGTTCACAACGGCATGAAACCCATTTTTGGCCTTCTCGTCACATTGTACCCCCCACGTCCGCCATGACGCCCAACATCATTGGGGCCAGAATTACATAGATATCAGACCAATGTACCTGTATATCAGGTCAATATACCTATATATCATACCTTCTTTTAAATTCATTCAAGGGATGTGGGCATCACTGGCTAGGCCAGCATTTATTGCCCATTCCTAGTTGCCCTTGATAAGGTGGTGGTGAGCTGTCTTCTTGAACCGCTGCAGTCCATGTGGTGTAGGTACACCCACAGTACTGTTAGGGAGGGAGTTCCAGAATTTTGACCCAGCGACAGTGAAGGAACGGCGATATATTTCTAAGTGAGGATGGTGAATGGCTTGGAGGGGAACTTGCAAGTGGTGATGTCCTTTGTATCTGTTGCCCTTGTCCACCTAGATGGTAGTAGTTGTGGGTTTGGAAGGTGCTGTCGAAGGAGCCTTGGTGAGTTCTTGTAGTGCATCTTGTAGATGGTCCACACTGCTGCTACTGTCCATCGGTGGTGGAGGGAGTGAATGTTTATGGATGGGGTGCCAATCAAGTGGGCTGCTTTGTCCTGGATGGTGTCAAGATTCTTGAGTATTGTTGGAGCCAGGCAAGGGGAGAGTACTCCATCACACTCCTGACTTGTCCCTTGTAGATGGTGGACAGACTTTGGGGAGTCAGGAGGTGAATTATTTGCCACAGGATTCCTAGCCCCTGACCTGCTCTTGTAGGCACTGTATTTATATGGCTAGTCCAGTTTCTAGTCAGTCAATGGGAACCCCCAGGATGTTGGTAGAGGAGAGTTCAGCAATGGTAATGCGTTTGAACATCAAGCGGCGATGGTTAGATTCTCTCTTGTTGGAGATGGTCATTACCTGGCACTTCTGTGGCACAAATGTTATTTGCCTGGGTATTGTCCAGGTCTTGCTGCATTTGGACATGGACTGCTTCGTATCTGAGGAGTTGCGAATGGTGCTGAACATTGTGCAATCATCAGTGAACATCCCCGCTTCTGACCTCATGATGGAGGGAAGGTCATTGATGAAGCAGCTGAAGATGGTTGGCTCTAGGACACTACCCTGAGGAACTCCTGCAGTGATGTCCTAGAGCTGAGGTGATTGACCTCCAATAACCACAACCATCTTCCTTTGTGCTAGGTGTGACCCCAAGCAGCAGAGAGTTTTCCTCCATTTAAATTCCCCCATTGACTCCAGTTTTGCTAGGGCTCCTTGATGCTGTCAAATTCTGTCTTGATATCAAGGGCAGTCACTCTCACCTCACCTATACCTATATATCCTACCTATTCCTACATATCAGGCTGATATATCTATATATCATACCTACACCTACATATCAGACCGATATACCTATATATCATATCTGTACCTACAGCTGGCCTTACAAACATGGGAACCAAAGACATTGATATTCATCCATGTAACCTTGAAACTTGAAGCCATCTCCTTTATAATGGCATCTATTTATTCAGAATATTTGCAATTTACTGTTGACCATATCCCAGTCTTGGTCTACAGTGCTGTGTTTATCAGAGAGTGTCAGAATGTGGCTATAGTTGATTGCTGCATAGTTTCTCAAGTTTGGTATTAACCTAGTCACAATATATGTGATGCCTTTACAATTGTAACATGGGCGTACAACATTGTTTAACAGTGAAACTTGGAAACGTTTCAAGCAGGAAGTTGCTGCAATCAGCAGAAGCCCTTTTTGTCAGACCAATAGATCCAGATTTCACCTGGCTTGGGCTAAGGAGCTTGTATATGCAGGTCTGCTTTTTATATACCAGGCCTTTGGCACTGGCTTTCACGGTAACACTGGCTACCAGAGAGACATCAGCTCACAAAGGATACTGGTTCACAAGTGGGCACTGGTTCACACCTGGGCACCAGTTCTGTTGCCTGTGTTCTAACTCACCCATCACTCCTGTGTTCGCCGTCCTACACTGGCATCCAGATAAGATTTTAAAATTCTCATCCTTGTGTTCAAATCCCTCCATGGCCTTGCCTCTCTGTAACCTCCTCTATCCCATCGACCCTCAGGTATCTGTGGCCCGTTTAAGAATTTCAGATTCTAATCATTCCACCACAGGTGGCTGTGCCTTCAGCTTCCGGGAACTCTGGAATTCCTTCCATAAACCCCTCAGCCCCTTTTTCATCCTATAAGTTGCTCCTTGAATCCTATCTCTTTGACCAAGCTTTTGGGTCATCTTCCTGAATATCTCCTTGCATACACCAATGTCAAATGTTGCTTTATAACCCTCCTGTGAATCATTTGGGGTGTTTTATTATGTTAAAGTCAGTCAGCAACATCCAGGCTTTATAAATCTATTTCAGCCTTGTGAGAGTCGGGTTCTCTATGGAACCTTCTACAGGTCCAAGAGGAAGAGGGATAGGGATCCAGACAGTAACCCATTTGTTAACCTCCAGCCAAAGGACTATGTCCAGGATTTTCCAGCCCCATTGTGGCGGGACCCACCATGGGAGATTTGGCAGCTTAGCCAAAAATCCATTGATGTTTGGAGGGACTGGATGATCCCGGCGGCGATGGGGGTGGAAAATCCCACCCCATGTGACATATATGGCGTCTCATTCACTGACACTAATTTTTAGTCTTTATTGTCTTCTGACTTTTAAAAAGAAAGCTTCACATTTTAGATGATTAGAATGGCCCATCTCCATTTTCATTAGTTTCTCCCCCATTCTTATCGTTAAATAGATACTCATTTTCAAAGTTATAACCCCCTTCACCCCCAATTAACCCTTGGCTGCCTCCAGGCAACAATACAAACCATTCCTTGATGGTTGCTACCTGCTCCATCATCTCTGCCAGTGTTGTTGTGTGGCAGCCACTCAGAGTAACTTGAGCTGATTCACTTGCTCTATTTTTCTCTCCCTGGTTGTAGGTGTTGCCTCCTTCCCTGGAGTGTGTTGAGTTTTAGTGTAGAAGCTGCTTCCTACTGTTCCCACACGAAATACCCAACAATTTCAAGCTCTTTCAGTGGCTCATATGTAGACCCAACAAGAGAAATCTCTTTTGTTTTAAACTCCTGAAGGAGTGCTGGACACGCCCAGTGGATTGGGAGTTTCCAGCTCCAAGCAGGTAAATGAGCAGGTTGGGTTTATGCCAGGTGCTGACATTTACTTGGCAAGGTAAGAGCATTGCAACATTGAGATGTGAAAGGAACAGCAAAGGATTAACCAAGACATTCATTTGAATCTGGCGAGTACCTTCTTACACAACCGAGAAATGTAATGTATAGGCAAGGAGACAATAGAATCAAAGTGAACGGCATGTGCCCTGATCCATGAACCCACAGCAAAGCCCTCAATGTGGCCCATGTGGGGGTTACCAGAATTGACTCAACTCCTGAAACTCAAATCCACAGCAGAGTTATAGAGATTAAAGCCAACATCACGAGGAGAACTAGACTAAGCTCATCCCAATTTCCCACTCAACCTTAGCATGAATTATTTGGGTAATTATTCCCCTCCTAGCCATAATGGCAGATCCAAGTCTGATGATAGCTGTCATGAAGATCTGATTCGTGGCATCAAGCTCCCCAAAGCCTCAACTCAGCAAGTGAGTAGCTAAATCATTTAGACTGGGATGGTACAAGGATCAAATTCTGTTATGTGATCTCAACCAGGCAGTGCTCAATGTCCCTGATTTAGAGAAGTGAAAATTGCCACTCCCGATTGCTATCCAGTCATTCATGCTGGAACAGTGGCCATCTGGTGAGGTCAAGATTGGGCACAACCTGTTAGAACTCCTATGTGGAAAATGGTGGTTTGGCCAAGAAGCCAGGCATCACAAGAGAATAAATGTTCTCTTTTTTTATTTGTTCATGGGATGTGGGCATCACTGACAAGACCAACATTTATTGCCCATCCCTAATTGCCCTTGATAAGGTGATGGTGAGCTGCCTTCTTGAACCGCTGCAGCCTGTGTAGTGTAGGTACACCCACAGTGCTGTTAGGTAGGGAGTTCCAGGATTTTTACCCAGCGACAGTGAAGGAACGGTGATATATTTCCAAGTCAGGACGGTGAGTGACTTGGAGGGTAACCTCCAGGTGGTGATGTCCCCATCTATTTGTTGCCCTGGTTCATCTTGGTAGCAGAGATCACGGGTTTGGAAGGTGCTGTCTAAGGAGCCTTGGTGAATTCCTGCAGTGCATCTTATAGATGGTACACGCTGCTGCTACTGTGCATCAGTGGTGGAGGGAGCGAATGTTTGTGGATGTGGTGCCAATCAAGCGGGCTGCTTTGTCCTGGATGGTGTCAAGCTTCTTGAGTGTTGTTGGAGCTGCACTCATCCAGGCAAGTGGAGAGTATTCATCACATTCCTGACTTGTGCCTTGGAGATGGTGAACAGGCTTTGGGGCATCAGGAGGTGAGTTACTCGCATCAGAAGAGGATTTTGAAGGGTTGACTGGGCCTGGTTTGCCTTTGTTGTTTCCAATGGCTAGGGTGGTGCCGGGTGGTCGGTCCATTTTTTTTTCTTTTTAGACTCTTTTTGTAGCTGCCTGATCATTTCAGCTGCCTAGTCCATTTCAGAGGGAGGTTTAAAGTCTGGAATCACATGGAAGCCAGATGGGGAAGGTTGGCAGATTTCCTTTGCTAAAGGACATTAATGAAGCAGGTGAGGTTTTTAAACAATATGGTAGTTTCATGGTCACCATTACTGAGACAGGCTTTTTATTTCAGAGTTATTTAGTTCACTTAATTTCAATTCCCAGCTGCCATGATAGGGTTTGAATTCATTTCCCTGGAACATTCGTCCACACTTCTGGATTAAGAACTGGTAACATAACCAATGTGCCACCATTCCATTTGGATTGCCCTGGAAGAGTAAATGTGACCCATTGTCTTGTTCCAATGGAGTGTCATGACTTGATGTCATTGCATCAAAGTCTTTTCCCTGTCTTGGGAATGATACATTTAATGTTAGTGTAAGTACATCTTGGATGCTCCTGTAATAGTGGTTGTGCTGTTGATCTGTAGAAACCCAGCCTTCTCTCTGGAGCAAGACAGATGTCACACAGTGGCTGAAATGGGCAGAGAGAGAATATTCCCTGTGTTACATTGAGGAAAACAAGTTTGAAATGAATGGAAAGGCCCTCTGTCTGCTCACCAAGGATGACTTCCGGTACCGTTCTCCCAGTTCAGGTAAGAACCGCTCAGTGTTTCACTGGGAATTTGCTGCAACACAAGCTTAGGATATAGCATGCTTATGCAAAAAGTAGCACAGTGTACCAGTCTGGGATATATCAGGTATATGTTGAAAGTAGCACAGTGCACCAGTCTGGGATATATTGGGTATATGGGGAAAAGAGATCCTTATACCAGTCTGGGATGTATTGGGTATACGCAGAAAGTAGCACAGTGTACCAGTCTGGGATATATTGGGTATGTGGGGAAAAGAGATCCATGTACCAGTCTGGGATATATCGGCTATATGCGGAAAGTAGCACATTGTACCAATCTGGGATATATTGGGCATATGGGCAAAAGGATCACATTGTACCAGTCTGGGATTTATTGGGTATATGGGGGAAGGAGTTCCATGTACCAGTCTCAGATGTATTGGGTATGTGCAGAAAGCAACACAGTGTATCAGTCAGGGATATATTGGGTATATGGAAAAAGGATCACATTGTACCAGTCTGGGGTATATTGGGGAAATGCAGAAAGTAGGTCAGTGTACCAGTCCAGTATATATTGGGTATATGGGGAAAACATACAGTGTTCCAGTCTGGAATATATCGGGGTATACGGGGAAAGCAGCACGGTGTACCAGTCTGGAACATATTGGATATTTGGGGAAAGGAGACCCGTGTACCAGTCTGGGGTATGCAGAAAGTAGCACAGTTTACCAGTCTGGGCTATATGATGTATATAGGGAAAGGAGATCCACATACCAGTGTGGGATATATTGGGTATATGCAGACAGTAGCACAGTGTACCAGTCTGGGATATATCAGGTATATGGGGATGACAGTTCTGTGTACCAGACGGGGATTTGACGATAATTATTCTCTGAAAGCAGCTCAAAGTACTTCACAGAGAAATAAAAAACAACAAACCAAAGAAGCTGAAATTCCAGAGTTTGGCCCTGGCTATTGAAAATACAATCACTGGCATTGGGCTTGCATGAGAGACCAGCTATAGGAGCTGAGAGTTCAGGGGTGGGAGAGGGTATGGGTTAGGGGTGGGAGGGGGTATGGGTTGGGGTGGGAGAAGGTTGCATTAAATCACTGGAGAAAGTTAAAGAGACAGGGGCATAACCATGGAAGGATTTAAACACAAGGATGAAAATTTTAAGCTTGAGGCATGGCATACTAAGAGCCAATGTTGGGCAGTGAAGGCAGGGGTGAAGGGTAAGCCAAACTTAGTGTGAATTAAGATGCAGGCAGGTGGAAGATGGGAGGCTGCCCGGAAGAGCTTTGGAATAGTTGAGTTTGGAGGTGACTAAAGCATGAATGAATATTTCAGAGGCAGATGGTCTGAGGCAGAGGTGGAAACAGTAACAATATTATAAGACGGAGGTAGATAGGCTTTGTAATGCAGAGGATTATGGGGTTTGAAGTCAGTTCGGGTTAAATAGGATGCCAACGTTACAAGCAGCTTGGTTGAATCCAAGAGCGTGGCTGGAGAGGGGGAGGGAATTTGTGGTGGAGGGACCTAAACTATGGTTTTGGACTTATCAGTGCTTAACTGGAAGAAACTGCAGCTCATCCAATGTCGGACAAGCAGCCTGACAACACAGAGACAGCGGAGGGGTTGTGAGTGGTGATGGAGAGGTAGCACAGGGTCATATCAGTGTAGTATGGAAGCTGATTCATGCCTGATGATGTTGCCAAGGTGGAACATGTAGGTGAGGAAAAGGAGGGGGATCCTTGGTAGACTTCCAAGGTGACCTGATCTGGTTAAGAGTAGGATCTGGTAAGTGCAGTCCCACAAAGGTAGACAATTCAGGAGGATGATGTGATCGGCTATTGAAAGGCTGAAGAGATTGCCAAGAACAAGTGGAGATAATGGGTGGAATTTTCCGTCCCTGTTGGCATCGGGTGTCATGGTAGGCGTGAGTGGACAATATGGCGGGAAGGCTGAAAATTGGTTTCACGAAATTGTGAAGCCAGTTTGCAAATGTCCGCTCCATCCATCAATGGTGGGTCGCGTTTCCCGCCACCGGACATCGGGAATGTCATTTCAATATATCTGCATATCATTATAAGCCCTGCTCACCGGAATCATCCCCCATGCTGGATCATCCGAGCATCACGCCAATGTGTTTCACAACAGCATATATAAGGTGTGCACCTGGCGAGCTGAACTTCGAGGGGAACTCTGAGGTGAGCGCTCACTAACGTTGCGCAGTGCTTGTGAGGGTCGCCTGTTTGACTTCAAGGTTGCATTCAGGCAAGGGCACAGGCAAGTCGCTTTTTCCCAGCTGGGTTACAGGTGGTGCCAGGGCAAGGGCTTCACTGTGTCTGAGGCGAGTGTGGGGGGGGACGCAAGGGCTTCACTGTGTCTGAGGCGAGTTTGGGGGGAACGCAAGGGCTTCACTATGCCTGAGATGAGTTTGGGGGGGGCGCAAGGGCTTCACTGTGTCTGAGGCGAGTTTGGGGGGGCGCAAGGGCTTCACTGTGTCTGAGGCAAGTTTGGGGGGTGCAAGGGCTTCACTGTGTCTGAGGCGAGTTTGGGGGGCGCGCAAGGGCTTCACTGTGTCTGAGGCAAGTTTGGGGGGCGCAAGGGCTTCACTGTGTCTGAGGCGGGTTTGGGGGGGGGCGCAAGGGCTTCACTGTGTCTGAGGCGGGTTTGGGGGGGGCGCAAGGGCTTCACTGTGTCTGAGGCGAGTTGGGAGGGAGAACTGCTACACTGTGATTGAGGAGAGTTGGGGGTGGAAGAGCTGCACTGTGATTGAGGCGAGCTGGGGAGAGGGGGGCAAGGCTGCATGGTCTGATGGTGGTGCACAAGCACGTGCGGTGGAGGTGGGGAGGGAAGCGGCCATGCATTAGAGAACCCCCTGTATAAAGTGACCATTCCCCCGCAGCTGAGACAGTTCAGGCACAGCCACATTGACATGCTTACAGTTGGGCCTCTAGCTTATCCGCCCACTCAAGCAACGCAGAGGCATGAAAATGCCACCAAATGCTCCAGAGCTTTTCATCTCTCGGGCACAGACTGCAAACTAATGAGCATTTTAGTGGACTGCAGAGCAATTGACTGGGCACATTGTACAATCTCCTTGCTAAAGCTGGCCATGGAGCAGTCACTGGTGGAGGTGCTCACAGCCCCTTGCAATGTCAGCATCCCGGTTTGGACCAATCTCCCCCATGGTTCAAGCTAACAGTGCAGCCTCGCAGTGTGGGGTAGGAGAATGCCTGTTCCTGAGCTGAGAGCACAGCAGGCAGTCCAATGGACAAAGCTGCTGCCAATCGGTCAGGTGGTGTGGGGCGGAGGTGGGTGGGGTTTCGGGCAGCCATGCAGCGCACTAAACTCTGGTCATTCAAGTGGTGGCCAGCACTCTCCAGGAAGCATTAGGAGGCCTTCAGACTTAACAGAGAGAGGTTTTTAGTATACCCAATGCTAACCCACATGTCTCTCTCTTTCATTCTGCAGGAGGAGTACATCAGGAGCATGGAGCCTGGTGACCCAGTTGTGTGCCCCATGCTTACAGAGAGCGGAGATGAAGGAGAAGAGAGCGACGGAGGCGCCTGGCTGGGCAGAGGGAGGAGCAGCACCCTCAGGAAGAAGAGGGCTCCAGCACACGCCACCGAAGATCCACAGCGAGCCGCTGCTGGTTGGTGCCTAGCTAGACACAGGGTCTATAGATGCTGCATATCATTCCTGCAGATGACCAAGAACCAGTGTCGCTGAAGACTGCATGTCCAGGGAACGGGTCAGTCACATCTGCCAGCTGCTGTAGGATTTGGCACCACGGGGACATGGAGGGCATCCACTGCCAGTGGCCGTGAAAGTGACCGTGGTGCTCAATTTTTACACCAGTGGCTCCTTTCAGGGCTCCACAGTGTGACCTCTGTGGGATATCACAAGCCTCCATCCACAAATACATCCATGAGGTCACGGATGCCATCTTTGTGAAGGCTCACAACTTTGTGCATTTTGCCCAGAATCAGGAAAGCCAGGAAGCAAGAGCACTGGGATTTGCCCAGATCTCAGGTGCATGGTGTCATCGACTGCACTCATGCACTCAAATGTATCTTGCAGGTCTGCACATGATTCCCAAGGAGTGTCCACAACTCCTACATTCTCAGTAGATCTCAGACTTCTGATGTTCTCCAGGGTCCACAGAGGCTGCAGGGTTGGCTCCTCAGGGACAAGGGCTACCCACAGAGGCCGTGGCTGATGACACCCGTGTGGCGGCCTCAGACTGCAGCAGAGCGAAGGAATAATGAGGCTCATGCTGTAACTCACAGCTTGGTGGAGCAGACCATCGGGATGCTGAAGATGAGGTTCCGGTGCCTGGACCGGTCTGGTGGAGCCTGCAATACCGTCCACAGAGGATGTCACGCATCATCATCACCTGCTGCACCCATTACAACCTAGCACTGCAACGGGGAGAGGAGCTGGCTGAGGAGGAAGTGGAGGAGCTGCACATCTCCTCCAATCAATGGGGATGAGGGAGGGGAGGTCCTCGGAGGCAACGATGAAAGCGATGAGGCCATTGCACTGGCCATACAAGGCAGGTGCGCTCAGGAGGCCCTCATAGCTGCTAGATTCATAGAGAATGATGATGACATGCAGTGAGGAGACACCATAGATCCTCACATTGCATCTGTGAATGTTTGACTCTGGTCTGGCTGATGGCAGCGCACATACCCTCTGTGATAATGCTCCTGTCATGGAGACACAGCAGATACCCATAGTCCCTACATTCCAGGACAATGGATAATGATGACATGCAGTGGGGACACTCGATAGATCCTCACATAGCTTGTGTGAATGTCTGACTCCTGTCTGGCTGATGGCACCTCGCTTGCGCTCTGTGAACAGGATCATATCATGCAGATGCAGGGGGGAAACTTTAACTTGTCCTGATCCTATGACATCCTTTGTGAGCCGAACCCCTCAGGACCACACTGTCATCAGACACAGGTGCTGATGAGATGGGGGGTCAGCCCCACCTCAAAGGTGCTGGGAGCACAGAGAGTGCCGCCAGCCCACGACATTCTGGCAGCAATGAAAAGCCCCATTGAGGTGCAGATATTACTGATGTGTCCAGTGACAGTGAAGGCGCATCATCAGTGTGCTGGGAGGGTTGCACAAATCACAGAGAAGTGGCCCTGGACTGAGACACCTGCCTTTATCTTGTGCAGAAAGGTTTCACATCTGAGCGACACGACACTGCTCATCAGGACAAGGAGCCACAGGCAGGGAGACATTCTTGCGAATTCTTTTACAATGGTCAACATTATGTACAAGTGATTAACACCTGTGCCCAACCACATCTTCTTAACTTCCCTAACCCTGCCGCTACATCTTGGTGCTCCCTGGACATCCACAGCGGAGGTGGAGGCAGCCTGCTGACTGTGACGCCCTGTCTGTGATGGCCTTGGCCGGCATCCTCTGGGGGGCCGAGACCTGGAGGGCCCCGGCCTGCGTTCGGGGTCCTGCTGTGTGGCAGTGACACCTTCCTCGGCCTGCAAAGCTGGATCTGCTGTGGTCACAGGAAGAGGGGATCTGGATGGGCTGGACACTCCCGAAGTCACCTGGGTGGATGTCCCCGGGGTGTGCACCTGCTGATCCTCCTCCCTATGGGTGCCCGAGGGCCCCTGGCTGACTCCGTAAGGAGAAGGGGAAGCTGGAGTGAGATTGAGTTGCCTCACATCTCAATCACGTTGACACTGTTGGAGGCCAACTATGGCGTCAGCGATGGAGTTGAGCCTGAGCAGCAGTGCAGGAGCAATATCCTGGACCAAGGTCTCCATGGTGGCTGCCATCCTGCCAGTGTTGACCTCGGTGCGTTGCGATGCCGGCACTATCACCTTAGACTGAAGGTGGAAGGACTCCTCCATTGTGCCTTGCAATCTGAGGAGTGCAGCGGACATCCCTTCCTGATGATCCTGAGCTTGCCTTTGCAGCTCCAGCAACTGTGACATGACCGAGTCCAGAGGCTTGTCATCTGATTCTGACTCAGCAACGTTCTGGCCTCCAGCAGTCCTCCGAGTGCCAGGGACCTGGGAAGTCCCTGCCTCTGCCTGCTGTGGATCAGACAGTGTGATGTGGTCACCAGATTGTGATCCCAAGGCCACTCTAAAGCTAGGTCCTACCGAGGTGTGTGTCTCTGCACTGGTGGAGGGTGTGGGTGAGCGCTGTAACAGAACTTCAATGAAGGTGTCATCAGATTCCTTTTCTGAAGTTTCTTTGGGGCTTGAGTCAAGGATCTGGCTCGTGGATCCTCTCGGCTGCTTCCCAGATGTGCCTGTGAAAGCAAGGGGAGATAATTAGTGCATGGCAGTGGCTTGTGAAACAGGACACATCACTCACAGCATGTTTGTCTGATGGATGTTGCACTGCTGGATCCTCACTTGGTTGAGCCCCACCAACTTCACCATCAGCACAGGACCGGTCCCGGTCATCACCGGCCAGCTGGATGGCTCTATTTTCAACGTCTGTGAGGACCTTGATTTCAGGCATTCTTCCGCCAGTCTGCAACCTCTGCAAGCTGTGTGCCAGCTTGTCTTGCACAAATACAGATGGAGAGAGTGTAAGCAGGACACCTGCCAGGCCAGATGATAAGGATGCCTGGCATGTGTGGGTGGTGAGTGGTCCCACGGACAGGATGAAGACATGATCTGCAGGGCAAATGAAGGTGAGTGTGAGAGAGTGAATGGTGATGTCCCTTGAACTCATAGTGAGTGAGATCCCTGTGGATATGTGATGGGTTTGTGTGTGTGTGAGTTGAGAGTGATGAGAAGAGTGACTTACCCTGGTGGAACAGAGGAGATCATTCATCCCCTTCCTGCACTGAGTGGCTGTCCTCTTTTGCAGCGCGTTGGCGCTGACCACCGTTGCCTCTGTCTCCCATGCTGGATTGGTGATCTTGCCTGCTGGCTTTCGCCCTGAACAGGAGTAGAGGACATCGCAGCGGGCCTCCCCTGTGTCCAGGAGGCATTCAAGGGAGGCGTCGCTAAGTTTGCGGGCAGCATCCCTTTGGCAGCCATCGGTTCCCAGTAGCTTCCTATCCCTTGAAGAGAGCTAGCTCTGTGCAGGGGCAGCCTTTAAATACGACGCCTGGATTACTGAAGGTCTGAGGTGATGGCGGGGTGGGCAAATCAGAGGCCACTCTGCCAGCGACCTGGCGTGTTTCCCGGGAATGCATGATTAATGAGGTGGGATTGGGACAATACCGCACAAAACCCCGCCAATCCGGCCAGTGGGTAAAATGTGCTTTTTCCTTCCCACTACTGCACTTAATGCAAATCTGGGAGAATTCCGCCCAATATGGCACAGTCACAAAAAATGTCATTTGTGATTTTAGACACGTCTTTCAATACACTAGGAGGGAGCAAATACCAGATTGGCGTGATTCAAGCAATGTTGATAGGAATTCAAATGTGCAAGGCTCGGATATATCTTGTATTTTGGAATAGGAGCCCCTTGTAACAACCTGAGATACACAACATTTCTAGGGGTAGGAACTCCAATCTTCTATAAAGCAGTACCATTGAGCATTCTACCCTGAGAACCAAAGGAGGGACAATAAATTAAAGGGGGCTTTCTCTGATTGACCCTGTGCTCCCACCAATGGCTGGTTCTAGACAATGCTCCAGAGCCAAAATGGTGGAGATCCAGGAAGAGATCACCTGTTTACCCATAGGATCGGGCATGGGGTGAGGAATGGGAGGAAAGGAGGGATGTTTCTTTACTTTGCACCGAAGAAGACCATTATTTAACAAAGGCACAACTGTCTATGGTTGTCTAAGAGTGTGTCAGTGGAAGGGAATCGACCCTATAACTCAGCTGTTTCTACAGCCTTCTAGTATCTTACCCAAGGATCATTCTTTATGTGAATCTTGATAACGTGCCTGTAGGCTATTCCTCCATGAAGACAATACCCCATCTGAAGCACAGTGATTGGTTCAGAGTTTATGATGTAGGCCAGCAATGCTTGCCTTGACTTTGAATCTGTAGCTTTTAAAGGCTTTCCTGCACAGATCAGCTGCAAGCGTTGAGACAATTCTATTGATAATGTTGAAAAAATCCAGAAATCCTTGAATAGAAAGGGTTTGATCAGTTTTCTCTTTTTAGGGGATGTGCTGTATGAAATACTTCAACAGATCAATAACTACAGGAGCTTTGCACAAAGGAATTCCATCATGAACCCAGCAGCAGAAAAGGCCATCCACTCCCCACATGTAACTCTGCACAGAACATTCAGAGGTATGATGTCAATGTCCTTTGGGCAACCGGTTGGGTCACCTGAATCCTAATATCAATTACAGCATGGCAACATGTCAATGTACAGCATCCAGTCAGGTCTGTTTTTTAATTCTTTCATGAGATGTGAGTGTCACTGTGGCAAGACTAGGCATTTGTTGCCCATCCCTAATTACCCTTGAACTGCAGTCAACCACGTTGCCGTGGTTCTGGAGGCCAGACCAGTTAAGGATAACAGATTTCCATCCCTAAAGGGCATTAATGAGCCAAATGGGTTTTTACAACAATCGATGACAGTTTTATAGCCCGAGACTATTTTAATTCCTGATATTACTCCAGCACCATCTCCCTATCATATCCTCACTATGTATGGCACACTCACCCCTAGTAAATGTGAACAGAGGGATTCTACCACGGATCCTGAGGGAGAAGTAGGAAGAAATAGTAGAAGGCACAGTAATTGTTCTATGAGGTTGCATTGAGAGTTATACATACCAGAGGACTGGAGAGTGAGCAGTGTGACACTCATTGTTCAAAGGGGACACAGGGCAAACACTAGTAATTACAGGCCAGTTAGTTTAAATTCTCTGGTCAGTAACATTTTTAAATCTTTAATTACAGACAAAATTCCTAAAATTCTAGGTGAATGGAAAATAATAGGAGCAGTCAACACAGAGTTCAGAAAGGAAGATTGTGCCTGACAAATCAGAGAGTGTCTTTGAGGAAGTGACATATATGGTGGGCAGGGAAAATGCAGTGGATATGGTAAATATGGACTTAAGAAAGTCTTTGCCAAGGTACAACACAGGAAGCTACGAGAGAAGATTAAGGGATTATGGAGTTAGGGAAAAGGTAACAAATTTGGCTCAAAAACTGGTTAGAATGTTGGAAACAGAGTACAAGTTACTTTCTGGGTGGTTCAAAGTGTGTAGTGAAGCACAGGGTTGCAGAAATGGTAGATTTTGCATTTTAAAGAAAGTAGTTATACTTTGCTGTTAAACTGGATGAGTGGAAGAACCAAGGGATTTGAGGCTCAGGTTCACAAGACATTAAAAGCAGCCCCTCAAGTGGATCAGGTCATTAAAAAAATGAATGGAATAATGGGTTCTATGGTAAGAGGTATATTAATATATGAATCTTAATATATGAATATTTGAATATTAATGCCAAGATGTAATGGTTGTCATCAAGAAAGTTTAGTAAAGCACATTTGGATTATTGTGTGTAGGACTGCACACTATAGGAGGGATGTGGAGGCAATAGAGAAAATATGATGCAGATTTACCAGGATGCTGCCTGACATGAGGAAATATAAAATGGGGCTGTTTTTATCGGTTGAGACAATGTTAAAGTGTGGTTAGAAGTGTCTAAAATTGAAATTATGAAGAGTTAATTGAGTGGACGAGAGAAAGGTGTCCTCAATACCAATTAAAACTCTCTATACTGCACTCGATACCTCCCCTCTAATCATTAGAACTTAACATTTTCTAATCTTTCCTTATGCTTACTTCTGTCACATTGGAGATCATTCCTGTTGCTCTTTTGTGCAACCTATGAGATAAATAAATTTCTTTTTTAACTGTGGTGACAAGAATAGTGTGGGTGTCTTTGCCGCCTGTCATCTAAGATTGCAATTAGCCAGACCAGAGCAGAAATTGAGTGGGTAAGTGCCTCAATTAATTTTGACCACCACCTTCCCACCCCACTCATCCCCAATCTCCCCCCATCTCCCCCCACACCTCTGCCTAGCAAAGACAGTGATGAGGGTGGGGTGATTTTAAAATAAACCCCTGGTCTCAAATAGATTTGCATAGCCTGAGGATGAGGAAAATCTGCCACAAAGGCAAGGTTGTTGCTTGCAGCATACCCATGTTGGGACAGCCATTACAGATAAGGACTCCATCTTTATTTCCTTCTTGCACTGGCAACTTTGCTGCATTGTTGCTGGAGTTCAATCAAACTACTTTCAAACTGATAAGGAATGTTTCAAACAAAGGTGAGACTTTCCTATCAAAGTCTGCTACAGGGAATACCGTGAGGTAACATTCCACCTGGGCCCTCACATCAACACAAAAGAATTTAGCAACCAAAGTTTCCACTTTAAAAATCCTAGTGCGCGAGCGTAGCTATAAATTCACACAAAACTCCACATCATAGGAATTCTTATAATTTGGAGCATGGTTAGGTCTTGTTCCATCACAACAGTGACAGAAACAGTGAGAGAAGGAGCCAGAGGATCAAACCTCTGTTATGGCACAGCTGATGGTAAATGCTGAGTTGTTCAAATCCCAAAGGGAAACTTGAAACAACTGCCGCAACTTGTTTGGTAATTTGTATACATTTTGAGATGTGTGCCCTGAATTCAGTAGTAATAAGACCACCAATTCTTACAGGTTATTACAAAACTAGATTAAACATTTATTAACAAGAAAAATGATTTTTAAGCACATACATGTGTCTACAAATTACTACTATGATAACTTCTAAAGGCCCCTACTTAATCTGACCCTCAGTTACACTTTCATTAGGGAACAGTAAGGCACGTAGATTTAAAAGACCCAGGCAAAGAAACATGATACCCTGAACAGTCAAATTCAAAGTGAGTTTTCTTAACTTCGGTTCTTTGTCGACAGCAGCTTGAGGCTTAGATGCTGGAGTCTTTTCACACTTGTTAGATCTTAGAATTCCTGCCCTTACACTCAGTCCTCTCTCCTTTATACATATTTTCCCCTTTTAATGCAAATTCCCATTGTTTCACTATGGGCGGAATTTTCTGAGCCCGCTGGCATGATAGGTGGCATGAGCGGAAAATATGGCACATCCTGTTTCATGATGGCATGAAAGCAGGTTGTGATCGTCCGCACAGCCCGACAACGGCGGGCCACGTTTTCTGCCATCGGTCAGCAGGGAGCTAATTGTAATACATCAACATATAATTAAAAGGCCATCCCGCCAGGCTCTTGGATCCCCGCCGTATTGTCCATCCGCGTCAGCGGGAAAGCACGTCGATGTGTTTCACAACAGCACACAGGCCACGTGCACTTGGCAGCCTTCAGTTTGGGGGAACTGAGGTGAGTGAGCAGCAACGTTCTCCATAGCTCGCCTTTTGTTTACAGGCCTCAGGGCCGTCGGGGGCAACTGCTGGCCAACATCGGAGGCAACTGCTGAGGGGGGTGTCCGGGAGTGGGGGTGGCTGGGGGTAGGGGGGGTGGGGGGGGGGGGTGGGGTTGTGTCCAGGGGCAAGTGCTGGCCAGCCTCGTAGGCAACTGCTGAAGGGGAGGAGGGGTATCAAGTGCTGCCCTGGTGCTGCATCCCGCACACAGGCATTTGAGGTGGGGGTCAGAGTAAGCGAGGGAAATGGCCACATATTAGGGACACCTGTATAAACTGACCATGCCTCTGCAACTGAGACAGATCAGGTGCAGTCACAGTGATATGATTGGGGTCAGGTTCCTAGCCTGCCTGCCCATGCAAGCAACGTGGTGGCACCAAAGGGCCACCAAGCGCTCCATACCTTACCCTCCCCCACCCCTCACAGCCCCACCCTCCCGCACAGACCACCACCACTTTATTGGACGGCGGAGCAATTGGACTGCACACGTTGTACAGACTCCTCGCCAACGCTGGCCATGTAGCAGTCACTGCTGGAGGTGCTCACAGCCCCTTGTAATCTTAGTGACCCGGTTAGGAGCTGTGTTCCCATGTCACAGGGTGACAGGGCAGCCATGCTGCGCACTCATCTCTGGCCATTAAAGGGGTGACCGGCACTCTCCGGGAAGCGTTAAGGGGCAGTCACACAGGGCCAGGAAAGGTGCTAAGTACACCCATCCTACCCACGTCTCTCTCTCTTTCATGCTGCAGGAGGACCATGTCAGGATCATGGATCCTGGTGACCTAGCTGTATGCCTGATGGCCTCCAGAGAGCGTAGAAGATGGAGGAGAGAGCGACTGAGGAACCTGGCTGCACAGAAGCAGGAGCAGCAACCCCATGAAGAAGGGGCAGCAGGGGCTCCCACACACGCTGCCCAGGAGCGACAGTGAGCCGTGGCTGGTCAGCGCCTAGCGACACCCACAGTCTATAGACACCGCCTGCCATTCCTGCAGATGACTGAGAACCAGTGTCACCAATGACTGAACACGTCTAGGGACCTGGTCACTCACATCTGCCACTTACTACGGGACTTGGCGCCAAGGGGACATGGAGAGCATCCACTGCCAGTGGCTGTGAAAGTGACCATGGTGCTCAATTTCTATGCCAGTGGTTCCTTTCAGGGCTCCACAGGTGACCCCTGTGGGATTTCACAATCCACCACCCACAAATGCATCCATGAGGTCACGGATGCCATCTTCTCCATGGCACACAACTTTGTGCATTTTGCCCGGGACCAGGACAGCCAGGATGCAAGGGCCATTGGATTCGCCCTGATCTTGGGATTCACACAGGTTCAGGGTGTGATTGACTGCATTCATGTGGTGCTCAGGTCTCCATCGCTACACACAGTGGACTTCATCAACTGCAAGGGCTTCCACTCACTGTGCAGCTGGTATACGAACACCAGAAACGCATCCTGCAGGTCTATGCACGGTTTCCAGGGAGTGTCCACGACACCTACATCCTGAGTCGCTCTCAGATCCCTGCAGTCTTCCAGGGTTCACGGAGGCTGTAGGGTTGGCTCCTTGGGGACAAGGGCTACCCACAGAGGCCATGGCTGATGACACCTGTGTAGCGGCCTCAGACTGCAGCAGAGTGAAGGTATAACGAGGCTCATGCTGTAACTCGCAACTTGGTGGAGCAAACCATCGGGATGCTGAAGATGCGGTTCTGGTGCCTGGACCGATCTGGTGGAGCCTGCAATACAGTCCACAGAGGGTGTCACACATCATCATCACCTGCTGTGCCCTTTACAACCTGGCGCTGCAATGGGGAGAGGAGCTGGCTGAGGAGCTGGAGGTCTCCTCCGATGAGGAGGACGCTGACGGGGATGAGGGTGAGGGAGTCCTCAATGATGACGTTGATGGGGATGACGTCCTCACACTGGCCAGACGAGGCAGGCGCGCTCAGGAGATCCTCATAGCTGCCAGATTTGTGGAGAATGATGACGATATGCCCCATAGATCTTCACATCGCAGTTGTGAACATTTGACTCCAGTCTGGCTTATCTCAGCACCAATACCCTCTGTGAGAATGCTCCTGTCACGGAGATGTAGTGAAGGCCCAATAGTTGCTCGATCACAGGAGGATGTTGATAACATGCAGTGAGGACACTCCATAGATTTTCACATAGCCTCTGAGAATGTCTGACTCCTGTCTGGCCGAGGACAGCTCGCTTGCGCTCCATGATCAGGGTCACCTCAGAGACGCAGCCATGAAACTTCAGATACATCTGATGGTGTGTCCACCTTCAGCACCTCAGCCCTTCAAGAGCTGATGCACAGCATCACTGGTCACAGGTGCTGGTGTGATGGGGGCCAGTCCCACCTTAAAGGTGCTGAGAGCACACGGAGAGAATGAGGGAACTCTGTGGCACCTGCCCACTACATTCTGGCAGCGATGACCAGCACTGCCAAGGTGCAGGCATCGGTAATGTGTCCAGGGAGTGTGAGGCTGGACCATCACTGTGGTCTGAAGGCTGCACAGAGCACAGGGAAGAGGCCCTGGACTGAGATACCTGCCTTTATCTTGTGAAGAAAGGTTTCACATCTGAGTGACATGAACACTGCTCATCAGAACAAAGAGCCACAGGCAGGGAGACATTCTTAGGAGTTTATTGACAATAGTGAACAGTATGTACAAGTGATCAACACCCATGGCCAGACTGTTTACCTAACTTCCCTAACCCTGCCGCTACATCTTGGTGCTCCCTGGACATCCACAGCGGAGGTGGAGGCAGCCTGCTGACTCTGACACCCTGTCTGTGATGACCTTGGCGGGAGTCCTTTAGAGGGCCGAGACTTGGAGGGCTCCGGCCTGCTTTCAGGGTCCTGCTGTGTGGCAGTGACACCCTCCTTGGCCTGTGGAGCTGGAGCTGCTGGGGTCACAGGGAGAGGGGATTCGGACGGGCCGGTCACTCCCCGGCACACCTGGGTGGTTGGCCCCGGGGTGTGCACCTGTTGATCCTCCTCCCTAGGGGTGCCCGAGGGCCCCTGGCTGACTCCGTGAGGAGAAGGGGAAGCTGGAGTGAGATCGAGCTGCCCAGCACCCCTCTCGTGTACACACTGTTGGAGGCCAACTATGCATCAGCGATGGAGTTTAGCCCGCACAGTAGTGCAGGAGTGATGTCCTGGGCCAAGGTCTCCATGGTGGCTGCCAGTGTTGACCTCGGTGCGTTGCGATGCCGGCGCTATCACCTCAGCCTGAAGATGGATGGACTCCTCCATCATGCCTTGCAATCTGAGGAATGCAGCAGACATCCCTTCCTGATGTTCCCGAGCTTGCCTTTGCAGCTCCAGCAACTGAGACATGACCGAGTCCAGAGGCTCATCATCTGACTCGGACTCAGCAACCTTTCTGGCCTCCAGCAGTCCTCTGAGTGCTGGGGACCTGGGAAGTCCCTGCCTCTGCTTGCTGTGGATTAGAAAGTATGATGTGCTCACCAGATTGTGGTCCCGAGGTTACTCTAAAGCTAGGTCCCACCAAAGTGTGTGTCTCTGCGCTGGTGGAGGGTGTGGGTGAGCGCTGTAACGGGACTTCAGGGAGAGTGCCTTCAGATTCCTCTTTAGAGTTTTCTTCGGGGCTTAATTGGAGGCCTTGGGTCATGGACTCTGTCGGCTGCTTCCAGATGTGCCTGCAAAAGCAAGGGGAGATAATTAGTGCATGGCAGTGGCCTGTGAAAGAGGACACATCACTCACAGCATGGTTGTCTGATGGATGTTGCACTGCTGGATCCTCACTTGGTAGAGCAGCACCGATCTCACCATCAGCACAGGACTGGTCCCAGTTATCGCCAGCCAGCTGGATGACTCTGTTTTCAAATTCTGTCAGAACTTTGATCTCTGGCATTCCTCCACCTGTCTGTGACCTTTCCCTCCTGTTGTGAGCCAGTTTGTCCTGCATGGATAGAGATGGGGAGAGTGTATCACGACGACTGCCGGGCCAGATGATAAGTATGTCTGGCCTGTGTGGGTGGTGAGTGGTCCCATGGACGGGATGAGGACAATGATGGCATGTGTGAAAGAGTGAATGGTGATGTCCCTTGAACTGGCAGTGAGTGAGGGCCCTGTGGATGTGTGACGGGTTTGTGAGTGCGTGAGTAATGAGCGATGAAAAGAGTGACTTACCCTGGCAGAACGGAGGAGATTCTTCACCCTTCTGCGGCACTGGGTGGCTGTCCTCTGCAGGGCGTTTGCGCTGACCAGCGCTGCCACCGCCTCCCAAGCCGGGTTGGTGACTTTGCTACCCATCCTGCGGCCAGAGCGGGGGTAGAGCACATCCCGGCGGGCCTCCATGGCATCCAGCAGTCGCTTGAGGGACCCATTGTTGAAGTGGAGGCCTCAGTCATTTTCCTTTGTTGGCCATGTCTCCCGGGCAGCGGTGGTGAGCTGGTGGTGATGAATGCTTTGCTGGCGGCTGCCTCTTAAAGATGGCGGCCAGCATGATGCAACAGCGGGGTGATGATGGGTGGGCAAGTCAGAGCCCACTCACCATTGAAAGGGCGTGTTTCATGGGAGTGAATAAATAATGAGGCGGACTCGGGACAATACAGTGTGAAAAGCCACCGTTTTTGTCGGCGGGCAGGACTCTATTTTACCTCTCATTGTACTAAGTTTTACCAGTAATCTTCAGGAAAAATAAACACACTGTTTCTAAACTTCACCTGGCTAGGCAATACATTTCACCCCTCCTTTGAAAGCAATGTAGTCTGGTTTATTTAAAAGTGCAAATGTTCCCTTGACACCTATGTTTACCTGCTTAACATTTCCAACCTAGCTCATCTTCTACCACATCAAAGCCTTCAGAGCAGCTGCCTTTAATCCAATTAAGACACACACACACACACACACACACAGACAAATACAGACACAGATACTGACAAATACAGACACAGATACTGACATTTTACAATAAATTCCAATAACATTATGAGAATTATTATATTGTCCTGACAACCCCCTCCTTATTAAAAAATGAACCATCGTAATTTAAAAAGACAGCTTCATTTTTATTAACCCATCTTATACTATTTCCTATACTTATCTATATACTTACAGTATTGCACTACTAAATGCATGCATTAGCATAACAATATATATATACAAACCCTTTGTATCAACAGAAATCATTTCAGTTCAGTGCCCAGGTTTTAAATGTCCAATTTTCCCTTTAAGCTTCAACTCTTGATATTGCATCTGCAATCAGATTTTTTCATCCTACTACATGTATAATCTGTAGATTAAATGGTTGCAGTAATAAACTCCACCTGAATAGCCGTGCACTTCCATCTTGAAATTTGTACAGAAACTGTAAAGGATTGTGGTCTGTATAAACAATTGTTTCTGATGAATTGTTTGCAACATAAATCTTAAAATGCTGCAACGCTAACATCAAACCCAAAGTCTCCTTTTTGATCATTGAATATCTTCTCTGTTGTACATTCAACTTCCATAAAAAGTTCCCTATCGGTTTTTCAATTCCAGTTTCATCTTCTTGTAACAGTACAGCCCCAGTGCCTATATCACTTGCATCAACGGCTAACTTAAATTTCTTGGCGTAATTGGGCACTGCCAAAACTGGTGTTGTAGTTAATACAGTTTTCAAACTGTCAAATGACTTCTGACCCTCCAGTGTCCATTGAAACTTCTTGTTCTTTTTTAATAGTTCAGTCAGTGGAGCAACCACTTGGCTAAAATTTGGTACAAATTTCTGATAAAACCCACTCATGCCCAGAAATCTCAAAACTTCTCATTTTGTTGTAGGCACTGGGAAATCCACGATAGCCTTGAATTTCACACCTCTCAGAGCCACCTTACCATGCCCAATGGTTTGGCCTAGATACGTAACTTGCGCTTTTGCAAATTCACTTTTAGCCAAGTTAGCTTCTTGTAATCAAGTAAATGCTCCTCCTATGTATGTCTGAAAACTATTAAGTTGTCAATATAAACAGTACAATTGCTCAGACCTGCAATTACTTTGTTTGTCAGTCTTTGAAATGTAGCAGGCACATTTTTCATACCAAACGGCATGAGGTTAAACTGATATAGTCCATCTGGCATCACAAAAGCCGATATCTCCTTTGCTCTCTCCTATAGTGGTACTTGCCATATCCTTTTAGTAAGTCAATCTTTGTGATAAATTTTGCTTGTCCCACTTTCTCAATACAATCTTCCAACCGTGGTATAGGATATGAATCCGCTTTTGTCATCGCATTTGCCTTTCGATAATCCACACACAGTCTTTGTGTTCAATTTGGTTTTGGTACCAGTACAATAGGCAAACTCCAGTTACTGCAACTAGACTCAATAATATAATTTTGAAGCATGAATTCGATTTCTTTATGTACATATGATAACTTTTGCTGGATTTAGTCTATAAGGATGTTGACTTAGCGAAGATGAAAGTTCTACACATACATCATGTACAGCTGAATTTGTCCTTCCCAGCTTATTTCCACAAATATCTTTGTGTGACCACAATAGCTTTTCCAAATCACTTTGATACTTGTCTGGAAGGTAACTCAATATTGCATTTAAATTTTCGAACACTCTCTCATTATCCAATTTGATTAGAGGAAAATCAATTTCAGAATCTTGCATTCCTACCTCTTTTTCTTCATCCACCATCACTAATACCTCCTTTTGGTCCTCTTCTCTGTCAAAGTACTTTTTAAGCATATTTACATGACACGCTCTCTGCTTCTTTCTTCTATCTGGAGTATTTATTAAATAATTTACTTCACTCAATTTCTTTTCAATCCTGTAAGGCCCACTAAGCCTTGCCTTTAATGAGTTAACCAGTACTGGTAACAGAACTAACACTTTCTCGCCAGTGATGAAACTACGAGCTGTAGCTTTCCTGTCTGCTTTCATTTTCTCCACTTGCTGCAATATCTTTAATTATTCCCTAGCCAACTCACATGTTCTATCCAATGTTTCTCTGAAGTTTGATACATAATCCAGGAGAGTAGTTTCTGAATTTTGACACACCAATTTCTCATGAATCAATTTCAGTGTTCCCCTTACCTCATGACCATAAACTAGTTCAAACAGACTAAAACCAGTCAATGCATTAGGAGCGTCCCTAATGGCAAATAACAAAAATGGAATTCCCCTATCCCAATCCTGTGCATAATTCTAACTGTACACCTTCATCATGGTTTTTAGAGTTTGATGCCATCTTTCCAAAACCCCTTGTGACTCAGGATGATAAACTGTTGATTTAAATTGTTTTATTCCCAAACTGTTCATTACCTCTTTAAACAGCTGTGACATGAAATTTGAACCCTGATCTGATTGTATTTCCTTAGGTAAACCATATCTTCTAAAAAAAATTAGGTAATTCTTTCACAATTTTCTTTGTTGTAACATTTCTGCAATTTCCAACACACAGATTTCATATGTCCAAATTTATTACAGTGAAAACACCTCAATTTTCGAGTGTCACCTCAGCATCTTCCTTTTCATTCTGAGAAAACATTTCCTACGAATTTCCACCTATTCCTTCTCTTCCCTGACTACCACCTTCCTTTCATCTTCCCACTTTCTATCCTTTTCTGATTTAAAAGGGTGACAAAAAAAGATTTACATCTATGAACTAAATCATAATCATCAGCTATCTCTGCTGCTTGTCTCACCATTTCAACCCTCTGTTACGCCACATGAGTTCTCATTGCCGAAGGAATTGAATCTTTAAATTCTTCCATAAGATTTAGCTGCATATCTTGTTTCTATCTTTAATGCCCGTATCCACCAGTCAAAATTATTTTGTTTTACTCTGTCAAACTCAGTATAAGTTTGCCCAGGCTGTTTCCTCATATTCCTAAATTTTTGCTTGTATGCCTCAGGAACCAACTCATATGCACTCAAAATAGCCTTTTTTTTTTACCACATCACAATTCACCGACATTCCTTCTGACAGTGAAGCATAAACCTCATGTGCTCTACCCACCAACCTGGATTGTAACAACAATGTCCAGTTTTCCTGTGGCCATTTTATCTGTTTAGCTATCTCCTCAAATGAAATAAAGAATGCTTCAACACCTCTTTCCTCAAATTTTGGAAGAGCTTGTACAAATTTAAACATCTCCCCACTGGGTTTTAGGTTAAAGGTTTTTTCCTTTTTCTACATCAGAACTTTCCTCAGCATCTGATGTCTCCTTTTTAAAATCCAGCTTTGTAAGCTGAAATTCTCTGTCTCTTTCCTTCATTTTCTTTTCTATTGCGAACTTTTCCCTCTGGAGATCAAGTTTTTGTATTTCCATTTCTTTTTGAAATAATCTCTCTTTTTCCCTTTTTCTGCTGCCTCTACTTGTTTTTTTTTCATTTCCAATTCTTTTTCCTTTTCACTTGCCTCCAATTCAAGTTTTCTCAGTTCCTTTGCTGGTTCAAATTCAAGCCTCTTCATTTCTAACTGAAGTCTCACTACATCCAGCTGTGACTCGCTGTGACAGTCAGGTATCACAGAATCACACAGTGCAGAAGAGGCCCATCGAGTCTGCACCGACACGTGAGAAACACCTAACCTACCTACCTAATCCCATTTATCACTTCCAACTTTAAATGTTGTGCTATACCTTCAATTATATCTGCTTTCTTCACCCCTGCAGGTAACGCCAATTGTAATTTATCTGCCAATTCCATTAACTTAACATTAATTTTCTTTCGTAAACCAGCCAAAGTTATAACTTCAACTCCTAGACAAGCCTGAGCAACTGCCAAAGCCATATTGCAGTCTCACCACTATAAAAAAAACCTCACCCCAACTCTTGAATTCAAAGTGCCTCTCATACTCAAAACCTTAAGATTCACCAACTCCAGTCCAATCAAGGAATTTCAAATATATCCCAGACGAGCCTCCAACTATGTTATAGAACAGCCAATGGTAAATGCTGAGTTGTTCAAACCCCAAAGGGAAACTTGAAGCAATTGCCACAACTTGTTTTGCAATTTGTATTAATTTTGAGATGCGTGCCTTGAATTCAGTAGTAATAAGACCACCAAGTCTTATAGGTTTTTACAAAATTCCGAAAGTGCGTGGACTTTACCTTTCTGATAATAAAAATCTCTCATCTCACTAAGTTTTACCAGTAATCTTTGGGAAAAATAAACACACTGTTTCTAAACTTCACCTGGCTAGGTAACACATGTCACCCCTTTTGAAAACAATCTAGTCTGGTTTATTTAAAAGTGCAAGTGTTCCCTTGACACCTAAGTTTACCTACTTAACATTTCCAACCTATCTCGTCTACCACCACATCAAAGCCGTCAGACCAGGTGTCTTTAATCCAATTAAGTCTCACACACACTCACGCACATGCACGCGCGCACCCACACACACACACACACACGCATCACTATTTTACAATAAATTCCAATAACACTATGGGAATTATTATTTCTTCCTGACATCTCTCTTCACCAATTCCCTGGAGTTCCTGTAACTGCTGAAATGAATTGGAAATCAATCCAATCAAAAATTGGCTGCAATTTTACTGCTTTTGAAATACACCCTAGAAGGAAAAAACAGTCCAGATCAGCACTCTTATTTCCCAGTTTCTCTGGTGTTCCATTTTAAGGTATACAAAACGAGTTTGGACCAGTATTCTTATTTCCCACTTTTTACTGTTTTTTTTCATTCTGGGACAGGGGTGGAACAAGCTTCAGACACAATTGTTTGTCTGACTGGAATTCCCAAATGTTTCTCATTAAGTTCTCAGTGCATGTTAGACTTACATTCCTTTGTATTTAATCTTCCCATGCATTATAAATAATGTACTGTGCTTGCTTAAAGTGGCACAGGGCCAGGCCTCTGTGCAGTAAACGGGTGAGTGAATCGTAAAATATAGAGAGAGAAGTGAATAGAATACTGCTGGAAAAACTGGTTAGAGCTGTTTGATACTGGGGAGTTTTAGAAAGTTTCCAAATGGTTTCTGTGTCAGTCGATTGAATGGACTCTAACCCTGGTTACTGCACAGGGAGGTCAGTGGGACACACCTCAGCCAGGCAGCCAATGGTATCTGTATTATTACCTGGCAGACAGTTTTTTGTTGTTAGTTGGACCAGAAAATGTATACAATGCTACTTATCATCTGCTCTACACTGATATTGCAAAGATCCTAAGTCCAGGAACTGTTGTCCTTGTGCCAGGACACATTGAACATCTCAAAAATGTGAAAGAAAATCTCTAACGGACTTTTAGTTAAATTGAACCATTACCCTTATCCAGCAGCAGCTTTTTAACACAATTCCTGTGTAGTTTCCTCTCAATCAGTTTCCCTACTAGACGACGATCCATATTTGACCTCTTAGCCAGTACATTACAGCTGACTGTACATGAGCTATCAGTTCTCACATTGCTTCTAGATATGAGTCAGTGCATTTCCTTATTGGTGATTTCTTCCAGTTCCCATCCCCTCCCCCTCAAATATCTCCACATTTGATCGAACCAATTCTCCTCTTCCCCATGGTTAGTGACAGTTCCAGCTTCACCAGGAAGTAGAGATTGTTGTCAGGGTGACTCACTTAGAAAACAAAGAAACAGAATGAGAATAGGATAAGTTCCATCCTGTTCTTTCACAGAACCTGTTCTAATCAGACACAGAACCATAAAATTGAACACTGAGAGAAACTCTTCACCCCATCTTGCTTATTTTTTATTGAACTTTTTCCCCATGGCCCTGCAATTTTCCCCTTTGAGTATTTATTCAATTCTCTTGTCACTGAATTTGCTTTCTTTACCCTTTCAGACAGCTCATTCCAGATCAGCACAACTTGATGTGTAAAACAAACCTTCATGTCACTTCTAGTTCTTTAGCCAATTACTTCAGTGTCCCCTGGTAACCCATCCTTCTACCACTGGAAATAGTATCCCCCTTACTTACTCTATCAAAACCCTTTATGATGCCGAATACCTCCGTCAAATCTCCCCATTTCTGCTCTATAGAGAACAATCCTAGGTTCTCCAATGTTTCTGTGCAATTGAAGTCTTTTATCCCTGCTACCATTCGAGTAAAGTTCCTCTGAAGCCTCTCTGAGGCCTCTGCATCCTTCCTAAAGCTTGGTGCCCAGAAATGGATGCAATACTCTGACTGGGGTCTAACATGTGATTTATACAGATTAAGCATTACTTCCTTACTTTTTACTCTCTACCCCTATTTATAATGTCTAAGAACCCATATGCCTTTTTGATAGCCTTCTCAAATTATCCTGCGTATGTGTATGTACGCATGACCAGATCTCCCTGTTTCTGCTCTCCTTTAAAATAACACCTTTCAGACTCATCATCTTTAACATAAGCAAGTTCATAGCAATGAAGAAAATAATGACACCAAAGATTGACAAATCACCAGGGCCAGATGGTTCCCATACCAGGGTTTTAAACGAAGTAAATAAAAACATTTTCAGGTACCTTAAGCTTGATCCTTTAAAGTACTCTCAATTCAGGAACAGTCCCTTTAGATTGGAAGGTTGCACACATCACTCTACAATTTAAGAAAAGCCAGAGAGAGAATCCAGGGAATTGTAGACCAGGCAATTGCTAAAATGATCGAACCCCAACCCCACCGGGTGGGGAGGCCCCAGCTGAATGCAGGCAGCCTCCCAGCAACAGCCCGGGGGGGAAATATTTTTAATCATAGAGGGGGCCACGGGCAGGGAAGGCAATCCCCGCAGCCCTAGCTACTTGCTCAGTGGAGTCACCCCTCCGTCAATTAAATGTAAAAGGCATTTGGGCTACCTTCCGGCTGCTGCAGGGCCTCTGCATGTATCAACCATTGACCTGATGGCACTGCCGAACTGCCAGTCCTCTGACCGGTCTCCTGAACAGGATGGCAAATCTGGGGGCAGCTTAGTAATGAGCTGCCACTGGTACAATCAAGGGGGAGTTCCTGCTAGCCGGTCGGCTGGCTGTGTTGCTGACAGACACTTCCGACTGCTGTCAGGACCACTGGAAACGTTGGAGCAGGCTCAGGGATCACTGGGTGAAGTGTGCTGGGATCTAGAACATTGGAGCAGGCTGAGGGATCACTGGGTGAAGTGTGCTGGGCTCTAGAACATTGGAGCATGTTCAGGGATCACTGGGAGAAGTGTGCTGGGATCTAGAACATTGGAGCAGGCTCAGGGATCACTAGGTGAAGTGTGCTGGGATCTAGAACATTGGAGCAGGCTCAGGGATCACTGGGTGACGTGTGCTGGGATCTAGAACATTGGAGTAGGCTCAGGGATCACTGGGAGAAGTGTGCTGGGCTCTAGAACATTGGAGCAGGCTCAGGGATCACTGAACCCCCTTGTCCTCACTTATCACCCCACCAGCCTCCACATTCAAAGGATCATCCTCCACCATTTCTGCCAACTCCAGCATGATGCCACCACCAAACACATCTTCCCTTCACCCCCCCGGTGGCATTCCACAGGGATGGTTCCCTCCGGGACACCCTGGTCCACTGCTCCATCACCCGCTACACCTCAACCCCCTCCCACGGCACCTTCCCATGCAAACGCAGAAGGTGCAACACCTGCCCCTTTACTTCCCCCCTCCTCACCGTCCAAGGACCCAAACACTCCTTCCAAGTGAAGCAGCATTTCACTTGCACTTCCCTCAATTTAGTCTACTGCATTCGTTGCTCCCAATGCAGTTTCCCCCACATTGGAGAGACCAAATGCAGACTGGGTGACCGCTTTGCAGAACACCACAAACATGACCCAGATCTCCCTGTCGCTTGCCATTTCAACACTCCACCCTGCTCTCATGCCCACATGTCCGTCCTTGGCTTGCTGCATTGTTCCAGTGAAGCTCAACGCAAACTGGAGGAACAGCACCTCATCTTCCGACTAGGCACTTTATAGCCTTCTGGACTGAATATTGAGTTCAACAATTTTAGATCATGAACTCTCTCCTCCATCCCCACCCCCTTTCCGATCCCCCCCTTTTTTTTTCCAATAATTTATATAGATTTTTCTTTTCCCACTTATTTCCATTATTTTGAAACGTATTTCCATCCATTGTTTTATCTCTACCTTTTAGCCTATTTCGATCCCTTCCCTTCACCCCACCCCACCCCCACTAGGGCTATCTGTACCTTGCTCATCGTGCTTTCTACCCTTAATTAGCACATTCCTTAGATAATATCACCACCTTCAACACCTCTTTGTCCTTTTGTCTATGACATCTTTTGGCTATCTCCACCTATCACTGGCCCTCTATCCAGCTCTACCTGTCCCACCCACCCCCCCCCCCCCCCCCACCCCGCCTTAAACCAGCTTATATTTCACCTCTTTTCTATTTTTACTTAGTTCTGTTGAAGAGTCATACGGACTCTAAACGTTAACTGTGTTCCTCTCCGCAGATGCTGTCAGACCTGCTGAGTTTTTCCAGGTATTTTGATTTTTGTTTTACCCTTTCAAACAGTGCATTCCAGATCATGACAATTCACCTGGATGAATAATGATTGTACATAAAGGCCTGGATTTTCACTCCCGAGGCAGGTATGGAGATTGGGGAAATCTCCCGACTTGCCACACCTGCCTTGGGAAAGTGCCCTGAATGCTGGGATCTCCGTTCTGAGGGAATGGATGCAAGATGGAGTCAGGCCTGCCACTCCAGATGCAGATTGGAGGCATCCACAGGGGCTGCTGAGTGCCGAGGCAGGTTGGTTAATAGGCTCGCCTTGGTTCTCTAGGACTTCGTAGCAGTTGTTTTCTTAAACATTCGGCCTTCTAACCCTCACCATCCGCTGCCCATGCTGATAATTGCCAATTCATGCTGACTCATGGTCACTCATCCACCCACTGGGCCCGTATAACCTCTATGCCAATTCAGTGCCAACATATGACCCGCACCTATCCTCATGGCTCCTTATGGCCCCATGCCAACTTAATACCCCTCTCACCCACCACCCTTTGCCCTTATACCCTCCATGCCAACTCAGCCAGTATCTACCATGAACAGACATTAGGGACCATGAAATAAAATAATGTCCTAAATATCTATTGCAAACTTCACTATATAAAAAACACTGTCATTCATGAAAGCCCACTCAATACATTTAAATCACCACAAGTATTTAATCCCTTATAAAAACAAGCATTTGTATGCATAACCCCACACCAAAGACAGCTCGTCCTTCAATAACTTCTTTGAGCTGTTAATCAAACTGTGAACTTACAGGCCACTGTGATAATGATAGCTTGTAGAAAGCAATCAAGCAGTAATAATGCTATAAAGATAGGAGTTAGGGTTATGTCAGCAGTTATTAAAAGAGCTAGCACAATTTATTTTCAATTCAGACACAGG
The DNA here is from genome assembly GCF_964194155.1 of Cetorhinus maximus. Classification (NCBI taxonomy): domain Eukaryota; kingdom Metazoa; phylum Chordata; class Chondrichthyes; order Lamniformes; family Cetorhinidae; genus Cetorhinus; species Cetorhinus maximus. Next base: position 52,564,709 of record NC_135886.1, read on the forward strand.
CAGGCTGTTTGTTTTTAATTTTTAAAGGGCAGGCTATTGAAATAACTTGACATCTTTTCAGTTCCAAAGATCTTATTGACCCTTCTCAGGCATTTGCATCTACTGTAAAAATTCAGAACTCACACACTGCAGGTTAAAGCCTTTGCAACAGTGAAAATGAGGTCTGTTTGAACACAGCACTGAGTCCAAATGGCCCTACTGGGTTTGGGTTCCCCTCATGCATGAGTCACATCCCACCCCAATTCATCCACTCCCTTCCCCCTGGCAAAAATAGAGGCAGGACATCTAGTTCTAGGCCCTGCCTGCCATTCCTAAAGGTCCCTGGAGTCTCTACAACTCCGTAAAAAATCTAGGGCGAAAGGTTAACATGACTTGGATTTAGTGTACTGGTATGTTTTAGGTAGTTACATAATGCAGATCAATGGGTAAACCAATAACAATTCAAACATTCACATCCGGGACGGTGGAGGAAGAATTAAGGACGTTTAAAAATAGAATGTGAGTCAACAACCTTCTTTCTAAGCAATCCGGACTGCTCGTTTGTTGCTGCTTCCTTTCAAACTACAGTCCATTTTGAAACTGCCATCTTGTTGCCTGGCTGCCAACTCTTAACACTAATTGCCCAATCAGTCTGCATTGACAATGGATTCCCAACCTTCTATCTATTATGCTGAAGGATCCCTCAGTTGCGCAGGAGACTAGAGTTGAAGGACTGAAAGACAGAGGCAGGAACATTGCAATGACCAGGGTTACAAAAGTAGGATGAACCAATGTCTCAGAAGAACTTGAAAACAAGGACCAGAATTTCTAACTCAGCACAACAGTCAGTTGGGGGTGACGGTGGGTGGGATTAATAATGCGGCAACGACTTTTGGATGAGTGGAGTTTGAGTGGGGAGGAAATCAGGAGGCCGTGGAAGAAGGTGAATCATGGAGTAATGAATGTGGATGGGGATTTCCTCCATAATGTAGCTGAGCTGAACAATGATTGAAATAAACAGTCTTGATGATGGGATATAGGATTAGAACTTAACTCAGGTTCAAATAGGACAAAATCGGGCATTCGTAGATATAGATTTAAAAAATTGTTAGACCTAATAAAGCACAATCCATTATCATTGATCAATCCCAGATACTCACCTCCTCACCAGGGGTGAGTGCTTCCTCAGCACACTGTGTTTAACAAAATCATAAGGTGATTATAATTTTAAAGAATATTTATTCTAACAATCTGAACAGCTCTGGCAAGAATTGATTTATTGTCCATCCCTGGTTGCCTTGAGAAGCAATGGGCTTTCTCCTTGAACCACTGCAGCCCTGGTGGATATGATGCTGTCACACTGGTGTTAGATAGGGACCGTTTATACTGTCAGCTTCAATGGCTTTCTCTAGCAATTTAACTTGTTCTTTGAGCTGGAATATTTAAGCCTCTTTAGACCTTCATTTGGTTCAGTAATCATTGTTGCATATATTGAGCTTTGCTGTGCTACAATTTGGAATTACTGTTAATTCAATGGGTTAAGACTGACATTTCAAAATAAGATGATCATTATTTATCTTGGAACTGAGGTCCATTTGTTCCCTAGAATTTATTGTATTTCTGAATTGTATTTATTGTATTCACTGACAAGAGCAGCCTCTTGGACTTGGATTTTTTTAGGTATCCAAGAATCGACACCAGTATTCCCATCACCTAGATATGTGTCCAGCAGCCCTGTCCTATCCCAGAGTAACAACGCCTCAGTTCAGCTTCCAGTGCGATCAGGTGGACCCATGATGGATGGAAGAGAAAAGATCAACACAAGACCGTTTCAGAGGTTCCAGTTCCACACAGGTGGGCCCTGAAGGGCATGGTCACCATGGGCAAGGTGGACCAGACAACCAATGCCCACTGAAGCCCTCACTGGGATTCCTACTAATACTTGGAGTTACTCTAATCAGCATCGCACTCATGCTGAAAACTCATACAAAAGCAAAATACTGCAGATGCTGGAAATCTGAAATAGTGACAGAAACTGCTGGAAATGCTCAGCAGGCCAGGCTGCATCTGCGGAGAGAGAAAGAGAGTTAACGTTTCAGGTCGATGACCTTTTGTTAGATGACAAGTCACAGACCTGAAACGTTAACTCTGCTTCTCTCTCCACAGAGGCTGACAACTCAGGAGCCACATTCAGTTGGACTGAGGAACATTCTCTTATAATTCAGTTTGGCCCATTTTGTAGCTGCTCTGTGACTCCTTGTTGCCCATCCTGGCTGTGAGCTGAAGCGCTCTGCCATTCTCCAGCATCCTTCATTCTAAAAAAAAAATCCCTCTAAAAGGCATGGGGCTGACTGCTACATCTCCATTGATATCAGCAGCAGATTGCATCCTGCCCCATTGCAGAGAGGTAGACCAGAGAGTCCACCCAGCACATGGACAGCTGTCCTCAACCCAGAATAATGGGTCGTTTACAGGCAGTGAGGAAAGGGGAAGGGCAGATCAGAGAATGCAGGTCCCATCCTGAACCAGTGATCAAAAAACACCAGAATCTCTCTACACACGGGGCCATGATGGTGAGACACTCTCTGTAAAAGGAGCCCTGATGATGAGACTCTCTCTATAAAAGGGGTCCCTGATGGTGAGACTCTATTAAAGGGGTCCCTGATGGTGAGACTCTCTCTATAAAAGGTGTCCCTGATGGTGAGACTCTCTCTATAAAAGGGGTCCCTGATGGTGAGACTCTCTCTATAAAAGGAGCCGTGATGGTGAGACTCTCTCTATCAAAGGAGCCCTGATGGTGAGATTCTCTCTATAAAAGGGGTCCCTGATGGTGAGACTCTCTATAAAAGGGGTCCTGACAATAAGACTCTTTATGTAACAGGGTCCCTGATGGTGAGACTGCCTTTATGAAAGGGGTCTGTCTGGCAGGAGGCAGAGTGGGGATAAGGGGGTCCTTCTCAGGATGGCGGCTGGTGACTAGTGGAGTTCCGCAGGGGTCAGTGTTGGGACCACAACTTTTCACTTTATACATTAATGATCTAGATGAAGGAACTGAGGGCATCCTGGCTAAGTTTGCAGATGATACAAAGATAGGTGGAGGGACAAGTAGTATTGAGGAGGCGGGGAAGCTGCAGAAAGATTTGGGCAGGTTAGGAGAATGGGAAAAGAAGTGGCAGATGGAATACAACGTGGGGAAGTGTGAGGTCATGCACTTTGGTAGGAAGAATAGAGGCATAAACTATTTTCTAAATGGGGAGCGAATTCAGAAATCTGGAGTGCAAAGGGACTTGGGAGTCCTAGTCCAGGATTCTCTTAAGGTTAACTTGCAGGTTGAGTCGGTAGTTAGGAAGGCAAATGCAATGTTGGCATTTATTTCGAGAGGACTAGAATATAAAAGCAGGGATGTGCTGCTGAGGCTTTATAAGGCTTTGGTCAGACCACATTTAGAATATTGTGAGCAATTTTGGGCCCCGTATCTCAGGAAGGATGTGCTGGCCCTGGAGAGGGTCTAGAGGAGGTTCACGAGAATGATCCCAGGAATGAAAAGCTTAACATATGAGGAACGTTTGAGGACTCTGGGTCTATACTCGATGGAGTTTAGAAGGATGAGGGGTGATCTGATTGAAACTTACAGAATACCGAAAGGCCTGGATAGAGTGGACGTGGGGAAGATGTTTCCATTAGTAGGAGAGACTAGGACCTGAGGGCACAGCCTCAGAGTAGAGGGAAGACCTTTTAGAACAGAGATGAGGAGAAACTTCTTTAGCCAGAGAGTGGTGAATCTATGGAATTCATTGCCACAGAAGGCTGTGGAGGCCAGGTCATTGAGTGTATTTAAGACCGAGATAGATAGGTTCTTGATTGGTAAGGGGATCAAAGATTACGGGGAGAAGGCAGGAGAATGGGGTTGAGAAACTTATCTGCCATGATTGAATGGCGTAGCAGACTCGATGGGCCGAATCGCCTAATTTCTGCTCCTATGTCTTATGGTCTTGTGGGTCCCTGATGGTGGAAGTCTCTCGTAAAGGGTCATTGACGGTGAGACTCTCTTTCTCTCAGTGTTATGACCGGGATGGAGGAGTGTGCCTATGATCTAGCCCTACTGCTCTGCAGGCTTTACCATTAATTTTCTCATCTAAGTAGCCAATCTTCTATTTCCCCTACTGATGCCCAGAATAAAAAAGCCTTCGACCAGGCTTCTTTTAATAAACTCAGAACGATAGTTTCTTATGAACCGAAACTTCTTTTAACAAGTGGCGAGTACTGGTTAACACACAATTGTAATCAGGAAGTATAACTATCTATCTCTTCCTAAAGAATTCCCCCAGCACACACACACACACACACAGATAAACAAAGGACAAACAGATAGAGTCTCTCTGCAGAGATGAGGTCTAAAGGATGGGCGTTATAAAATAAAAGACAAAGTCCACAGGGTCTCAATGCTGTCGACCTGGAGCTCCCTTGTGTGAAGACAGCTGGTCCTAGTGGACATCTGGAAGTTCTCACCGACTGGTCTCAGCTTTGCAGGTCCAAGTGCAGAGCAATTACACTCAGATAAGTGATCTCCGGCTACAGGTTGATAAGCATACACAATTTTAGGCAAGGTATACAGGGAGACAGAGAGAGAGAGAGAGAAACAGTTCGGGTAGCCTTCCTTCCTCAGCTTGTTCCCCAACAAGGCTGACTTCAAAAACCTCTCCTCATAAGACATCATCCCAGGCATTGATCTAGTAAACCTCCTCTGAACCGCCTTCAATGCATTTACATCCTTCCTTAAATAAGGAGACCAAAACTGCACACAGTGTTCGAGATGTGGTCTCACCAATGCCCTGTATAACTGAAACATAACATCCTTACTTTTATGTTGAATTCCTCTCCTAATAAAGGATAGCATTCCATTAGCCTTCTTAATTATTTGCTATACCTGCATACTAACATTTTGTGACTCATGTACTAGAACACCTAGATCCCTCTGCACCTTGGAATTCTGCAGCCGTTTTCCATTTAAGTAATACTCTGCTTTTTTATTCTTCCTGCCAAAGTGAACAACTTCACATTTTCCCACATTATACTCCATCTGTCAGATTTTTCCCCACTCACTGAAACTATCTATATCTGTCTGCAACCTCCTTACGTTCTCTTCACAACATACTTTCCTACCTATCTTTGTGTCATCTACCATGTCTTCACTCCCCTCATCTAAGTCATTGATATAAATTGTAAAAAGTTGAGGCCCCAGCACAGACCCCTGTGGAACTCTACATCCTGCCAATCAGAAAAAGACCTATTTTTGCATAGTCTGTTTTCTGCCAGTCAGCCAATCTTCTATCCATAATAATATGTTACCCCTACACCATAAGCTTTTCTTTTTTGCAATAATCTTTGATGTGGCACCTTATCAAATGCCTTCTTGAAATCCAAGTACCTTATGTCTACAGGCTCCCCTTTATTCACAGCGCATGTTACTCCTTCAAAGAACTCCAATAAATTGGTTCAACATGATTTCCCTTTCACAAAACCATGCTGACTCTTCCCAATTACCTTGAGCTTTTCTAAGTGACCAGTTATAACCTCCTTAATGATCGATTCTAATAACTTCCCAATGACAGAAGTCAAGCCAACTGGCCTATAGTTTCCTGTTTTCTGCCTCCCTCCCTTCTTGAACAGAGGGGTTATATTTACCACTTTCCAGCCTGATGGAACCTTCCCAGAATCTAGTGAATTTTAGAAAATTAACACCAATGCATCAACTACCTCGCTAGCCACCTCTTTCTTCAGAGGATTCAGTAAGCTTGGCCAAGCATGGTCTTCCGTTTTGGGATCTTTGCTGACTATACTTTATTATCCTTTTGGTTTCTACATGTTTTCTCTATATATCTTTTATTAAGGATTCCATTATCTTTCCAACCAAGAGTGTTTAGCTTATTGGTTTACAGTTTTTTGGGGCTTGTTCTATCTCCTTTTCTATATATAGATTTTACATTAGCTGTCTGCCAATCCTCTAGCACTATTCCCTTTTCTAATGAATTTTTGTAAATATATAATGTTTCTGTTGTCTCTTTATTAACATACTTTAGTATGCTGGATTACAATCCATTTGAACCAGGGATTTTATGCCCTCTAAGTTTGATTAGTTTATCAATTATCTACTCCCTTTCTATCTTGTGCCTTTATATCTTTTTTTGATCTTTCCTTCTAATGTCATGTCCTCTATTTTAGACTCCCAGTGAAGGTGGATGGACTCCTCCATTGTGCCTAACAATCTGAGGAGTGCAGCGGACATCCCTTCCTGATGTTCCCTAGCTTGCCTTTGCAGCTCCAGCAACTGTGACATGACCGAGTCCAGAGGCTCCTCAGCTGACTCAGACTGAGCAGAATTTTGGCCTCCAGCAGTGCTCCGAGTGCCAGAAAAGTGGGAAGTCCCTGCCGCTGCCTGCTGTGGATCAGAAAGTGGATCAGACAGTGCGATGTGCTCACCAGATTGTTATCCCGAGGCTACTCTAAAGCTAGGTCCCACTGAGGAGTGCCTCTCTGTGCTGGTGGAGGGTGTGGGTGAGCGCTGTGATGGGACTTCAAGGAGGGTACCTTCAGATTCCTCTTCAGAGGTTTCTTCAGGGTTTGATTGGAGGCCCTGCCTTGTGGACTCCATCGGCTGTTACCTGGATGTGCCTGTGAAAGCAAGGAGAGATAATTAGTGTATGGCAGGGGACTGTGGAATGGGGGACTGACTCACAGCAAGGTTGTCTGATGGATGTTGCACTGCTGGATCCTCACTCGGTTGAGCACTGCTGACCTCACCGTCAACACAGGAATGGTCCAGATCATTGCTGGCCAGCTGGATGGCTCTGTTTTCAAAGTCCGTAAGGACATATGTCAGGCATTCCTCTACCAGTCTGTGACCTTTCCCTTTTGTTGTGTGCCAGCTTGTCCTGCATAAATAGAGATGGGGAGAATGTAAGCAGAACACTTGCCGGGCCAGATGATAAGTATGCCTGGCATGTGTGGGTGCTGAATGGTTCCATGGGCAGGATGAGGACAATGATGGTGCGTGTGAGAGAGTGAATGGTGATATCCCTTGAACTGGCAGTGAGTGAGGGCCCTGTGGATGTGTGATGGGTTTGAGTGTGTGAGTTCAGGGTGATGAGAAGAGTGACTTTCCCTGGTGGAACGGAAGAGATCATTCATCCTATTTTGGCACTGGGTGGCTGTCCTCTTTTGCACAGCATTGGCGCTGACCACCACTGCCACCGCTCCCCAAGCTGGACTGGTGATGTTGTTGCCCCTCCTGTGGCCAGAGCCGGGGTAGAGAACATCACGGCGAGCCTCCACTGTGTCCAAAAGGCGCTCGAGGGCCACACCATTAAACTGGGGAGGGGCTGCAGTCTTCTTGCTTTTTGGGGCCATGTCTCCTTTGCAGCAGTGCTGGGCTGGAAGCACTGAGAGGTGTTTGTGCGGCTGCACTCGAAATACGGCAGTGTGATGAAGCAGTGAGGTGATGGCATGTCGGGCAAACGAAACCCACCCCCCCAACAACGCAACTGCATGTTTCCCAGGAATGCATAATAAATGCGGCGGGTTTGAAACAATACAGTGTGAGAAACCACCATTGCGGCCAGTGGGTAAGTGCCCGATACTCCGCTTAGTGCAAATCTAGACGATTCCGCCCACTACGTCCTTCTCAATCCCTATCTTAAACTTTCTTACATTGTGATTGCTATTGTCCAGATCTTTCCCTCCGCCGACTTCTCTTGTCTCTTCAGGTTCATTTCCCATTAGTGAAATCCAGCAGTGCTCTCTCTCCTGTTGGGTTTTTAACTTACTGGGTAAGAAAGGAGTTCTGCAGACATTGTCAAAATTCCATTCTCTGTACCCCTTTCACTACCTCATTTGCCAGTTTATTTGGGGATAGGTAACACCTTCCTCTATTAGTTTTCTCTGTCCTTTACTAATTTCACACATTTTCCTACATATTTCTCCTTCCAGCTCCTTTATTAGGTGGGAGTCTGTAGTTTACCCCTATTAGCATGACCAATCCCTTACCTTTTATTTCACCCACATGGATTCTGTTTTGAATCTGCTGTTCATTAGGTTTTGCTACTGCCATTATATTATCTCTAATTAATACAGCTACTCCACTCCCTTTTTTGTTCCCCTTCCCTTCTGGACATATTATAACCGACAATATTTTGTTACCAACCAGACATGTTTCAGTTATTGTTACTACACCTGGTCTCTTGCTGTGGATTACTGTCTGCAGTTCCCCTGTTTTATTTTGGATGCTGTGTACATTTCTGTACAGGCAGTTTAATTCATCTTGTTTGTTTTATTTTTTGTTTTAGTTTTATTTTTAACAGTCCTTTTATACTCCTGTTTTATAACCTTATTTGTCCTTTGACATCGTTTATATTACCTTTGTTCCTTTCCTTATTCTGTCATCCACCCCCACCTCCTCATTCATCTGTCTTCAGGTTTAGTTCATTTCCCTACTACCCCACCCCCACCATAATCTCTAACACCCTCCCCCCACTCCCGCACCGCCACCCCCCTCCCACCCCCTACATACCCCCATCTTATCAGTAGTCCTATTTATGCTTTCCGCTAGGACCTTGGTCGCAGGTGAGTTCAGATGCGGATGATATACCTCCCTCCTGTCAAGGCCTCTAAAATTGAATCCCTCCTAATCACATCACTCCTTTTGCCATGTGTTCCCCTTCCTGATCGGTTTGTCCCACTGTTGGTCAGCTTGTGTTTCAGGCAATAGTACTGAGATTACCATTTTGAGGTAATAGTACTGAGATTACCGTCCTTGAGGTAATAATACTGAGATTACCATCCTTGAGGTAATAATACAGAGATTACCATCCTTGAGGTAATAATACTAAGATTATCATCCTTGGGGTAATAATACAGAGATTACCGTCCTTGGGGTCATAATACTGAGATTACCATCCTTGAGGTAATAATACTGAGATTATCGTCCTTGAGGTAATAATACTGAGACTACCATCCTTGAGGTAATAATACTGAGATTATCATCCTTGAGGTAATAACACTGAGATTACCATCCTTGATGTAATAATGCTGAGATTACCATCCTTGATGTAATAATGCTGAGATTACTATCCTTGAGGTAATAATACTAAGATTATCATCCTTGGGGTAATAATAGAGATTACCATCTTTGAGGTAATAATAGAGATTATCGTCCTTGAGGTAATAATACTGAGATTACCATCCTTGAGGTAGCAATACTGAGATTATCATCCTTGAGGTAACAATACTAAGATTATCATCCTTGGGGTAATAAAAGAGAGATTACCATCCTTGAGGTAATAATATTGAGATTACCATCCTTGAGGTAATAATACTAAGATTATCATCCTTGAGGTAATAATATAGAGATTACCATCCTTGAGGTAATAATACTGAGATTACCATCCTTGAGGTAATAATACTAAGATTATCATCCTTGGGGTAATAATACAGAGATTACCATCCTTGAGGTAATAATATTAAGATTATCATCCTTGGGGTAATAATACAGAGATTACCATCCTTGAGGTAATAATACTGAGATTATCGTCCTTGAGGTAATAACACTGAGATTATAATCCTTGATGTAATAATGCTGAGATTACTATCCTTGGGGTTCTGCTTTTAAATTTAACTCCTGATACTCCCTCAGTTATTCCCCCTTTTCCTTCCTCCAACAATTGGTCCCAACATGGACCATGACAACTGGATCTTGCCCGCTTTCTAAATTCCTTTACATATGCATTAAGATTTGCTTTACCCTGGCACCAGATAGGCAGCACACCCTTCCAGGCTCTCAGTCATGGCTGCAGAGGATGCTAAGCATCCCCCTGATTATTGAACTCCCTATAATTATAGCCTTTTTATTCTGTTGTTCCCGGTTTTGAACAGCCCTGTATTCTGTGTACCTGAGTCAACATCATGGTTGTCCCCCCAGCAGCCTATCTCCTTTTGCTCACAAATATCAATTACATCATTACCTGTTTGATAAGACTCAGCGTCTGCCAGACCTCCTTATCTAGCTCCTTTTGTTTCCCCTTACCCTGCTGTCTGACAGTCACACTCTCCCCTTCCTGTGCTTATGCTTTCCTTTGAGTTGTGATTCTACTTGAGAGAATCATCCAGAAAGCCCTCCCCCACCCCATGTGTCGGAGTGTCTCTAACTCGTACTCTGGCTCAGCCACTTTGAGTTAGAGTCTCCCAATCATTTACTGCAGATATGTCAATCTCGGAGTGTCTGTCTGTGCACAGACTCCCATGTATTACAGTCCTGGCACATTGCTATTTCCTAGTTTATTTATATATCAGTATTATTTTAGTTCTATGTCCGATTACTTGAGATGTAGATCATATATAGACATTAGAGTTCAGATTAATTTGTAGTTAATTATCTCATTTTATTTTATTATTTATTACATCAGATTTTAATTTAATGAAAATTCAGAACACTTTGATGATAGTAACCTCAATTTAGTTAATTTTACTTTTATTCTCCTTAGATCTGATTAATTAAGCAGAACTTAATTATATCATAAATTAAACACTGTGGGCTGAATTTTCCAGTCGGCATGCAGAGGCGGGCCCGACGCGCCGACACGTAAAATAACGCACGATGACGTCAGGCGTGTGTCCCGACGTCATCGTGCGTCATCACGATATTTCGTTCAGCGGGCGCACGCCGGAGTCAGCTGCACAACTGCTGAAATGTCAACAGCCTATTAAGGCCATTAAGAAAGTAATTAAAGCATTTAAGAACGCTGCCTGTCCAACCTTAAGGTTGGCGGGGGGCAGGCGAAGAGCCCAAGCGGCCATCACGTTTATCAGGAAACCTCATCCACGGGTGGGATGAGCTTACCTGAAGCTTTTATAAACAATTAAATAAATTTTCCCAACTTCACAAATATGACCCAACTCATGTGACGGTGTCACATGAGGGGACATGTTTAAATAAATTTTTACTTCATTTATTAAAATGTTTTATTATCTATTCAATCTCCCCGAGGCAGCTCCGTGCCTCAGGGAGATTGCTGCGCTCTTTCATGCGCATGCCCACACAGGTAGCGCTGAGCGCTACTGGCCACGCATTACGCTGTAAGGCCCAACCAGCGTAAAATGGCAGCGCAGAGCCGATCGCGGGCGGCGATTGGCTCCACGCCCACCCCCACCCACTCTCACCCAACCCGCCCACCATAGGAAAAATCCAAGCCTTGATTTAACAATAAGCTCTTGATTTAACAACATGATAAATTAAATGCTTAATTTGGTTATAAAAATGGTCCTATGGTTAGCATCTCTTTTTAAAAATTTGCTTTATGGAAGTTCCCTCTTTAAATGTCCACTTTGTTTGCAAGCATTACTGGTTTGGTTTGTGAGCATTCACAGACATAGGACTGGAGGTTGTGGACTTGCAGGTCAGCTCTGCAGACATTCATCATCCAGATTGGCCAGGCAGTGAGACCACTGCTGAGTCACGACGTACAGCATTAAACGTGGGTGACTTAAGGTGAGAAGATAAATCTCCAGCCATGTTCCCGCACTCCCATTTGGAGTATAGAGGTGACTCCATGGGATATAGAGGAGAAGAGAGTACAGAAGATGTACCATTTTCCAAAATGTCCACCTGTGGAGAGTGTGGCTGCCATGCCATCTCCTCTTCCCCTTTAAGGAGGTCTCATTCGAAGTGTTCTTTTCCTTTCAGATGAGGCAGTGTCTCGAATCATGAGCATGGCGCAGTGTCAGAAACCCCTCAGTGCGATGAACACACCCATGCAGATCTCCCTCAGCAAGCTGAACAACACTGAGCTGCGCAGAAATGGCCACTGGGAGGAACCGCTAAACCTCTCAAACAGGTCAGAGGGCAAGAGGAGTCATGTGACATGCTCGCTACCTTCTGCATGGCAAACTCCAGCCACTGGGAAAATAGCAGGTGAGGGCTCAAACAATGAGGCTTCTGAATATTGTTGCGACCAAGATGTGAGGAATGCACTGTCTGTCTCTAGTTTCACTACCCCATGGGTCACAATATATATTTAAATGATTTCTCCAGCTAGCTTTGTGGCCAAAAATGTTCTTTACCTATTAATCTCAGAATGACTACTCAATGCCCAAGTTTCTTCAATAAACAATAAAACTATTCGTTTATTATAAAACCAGACTTGTCAAGTAGAAAGGCAAAGCTTATTAACATACAATATGAAATAGGAAAATATAATAATTACTTTCTAAATACACTAACTCTCTCTCACTCACACACAGAAATAATAAAGTAAAATAGGGGAATTCTGCCAAAAGGTTAAAAGTCAATGGTTCAAGAGAAAAGGACAGATGATGGAGTGATGGAGTCCTTGAAATGGTGTCCAGGTTATACGGTTGGGGTCTCAGCTCTGGTGTGCGAAACAACCGATAACTCTTGCACTACTTTTCAGGCGGACTTCGCAGGAAACTTACAGTCAGTCGATTTCAGAACTTAGAACAATTTCGGAGAAACTTCCATTCACTTTTTGCTTTTGATTGGGTCTGGAGCTTCAGGAGCTGTTGTTTCCTTTATCCAAGCAGTTGATCCTTCTTGTTTCTCCCAAAGCAAAGCCACCCAACCAGCTTTTAAGCACGGTTTTCCATGCCTGGCATTTTTCAAAGCCATTAACCACCATGTGACCCTTTTGTAAACAGCCCAGCGGGGTCAAGAGGTTTCCAGCTTCTTTAAAATTGTTTAATTACCTTTTCTTGTAAAATGCTGTCTTTTCCAGGAACAGCAGCAACCAGAATCCTTGTATTAACCCTTTAAAGAGCAGAATCTTTAAAAAAAACTCTTCCAGAATGTTCTTAGTCCCTGAAGATGAACCATTCTGTGATTAAAATATTTATGACAATATCTCACGAGGAGCCATTTAATGTCCACAAGATTAGAAGAATGTCATTAATATTCTCTGAACATGCTTCTGCTAATTTTATTTATTGTGTTTACATGAGAGTGGGGCTGAGTTTCCCAGGGGTAAAAATATGATCTAATAGAGGCCAGGAAGGTCCAGGCTCAATGCCCGCTCCTGTACCATGAGCTGATCTCAGTCAGGATGATAGTTGAGGTTGACAATTAGCCTCACCTTTCCCAAAGCCAGTCAACCTGCATCGGCCACTCAGAAAAAAATACTCAAAAGATGTAATTGAGCCAATTGTTCAGCCAGTAGCTGATAAAATAACTGGGGATTGGCACCCTTCAGGCTTGGTCATGGCTCAGTAGAACACTCTCACCTCTGAGTCAGAGAGCTGTAGGTTCAAATCCCACTCCAGGGACTCAACTACAGAACCTAGGCTGGCACTCCAATGCAGCACTGAGGGAATGCTGCACTGTCAGATGTGCAGTCTTTTGGATCAGACATTAATCTGAAGCTTCATCTCCTCTCTCAGGTGGGTGTGAAGAATCCCATAACACATTTTGTAGAAGAGAGGAGCAAGGCCAGTGTTTACCCTATGACCATCATTAATGAAACAGTTTAATAGGTTAATTATCACCTTGCTGATGGTGGGACCTTGCGCAGAGGGTGGCTGCTACATTTCCTTCTTTACAATAGTGACAACATTTTGGGACATCCTGAAATCATGAATGGTGTTATATAAATGTAAGTTTGTTCCTTCTGTCAGTTTTCCTGTACTAGGCAGGAAAAGCTAGCCAGAGTTATTACAGGCCAAATATTTCTGACTTCTTGGGTGACTCAAACTCCAACTTGCTCACTCAATTTCTCCCGATATCTCTCACCTTCATTCAAATTTGTGCTTTGGCTCATTTTCCTTCTGACTCTCCCGTATGATGTGATCTCGCACATTTTCAATGACAGAAAACATTGTGAACTCACACCACCTGTATGGCTGTGACAGAATGTGCTGCTGTGAACTTAATACTGGAAAATATGAAGCCATTGTCTATGATCCAACCACAAATTCTGTCCCCTCACCATCATCGCCATCCCTCTCCCTGGCAAGTGTCGGAGGTTGAACCAGATTATTCACAACCTCAGTGTCATATTTGACCCTAAGATAAGCTTCTGACGACATACTGGCACCATCACTAAGATCTCCTACTTCCACCTCTGTAACACCGCCTGGATCCGCCCATTCTCAGCTCATCTGCTGCTGGAACCCTCGCTTGTGCCTTCATTACCTCTAGACTTGACTATTCCAACACGTTTCTGACTGGTCTCTCATGTTCTACCCTTTGTAAACTTGAGATCATCCAAAACTCTGCTACCTGCTTCTTAACTTGCACCAAGTCCCCTTCATCCATTGCCCCTGTGCTCCCTGGCCAACATTGGCTCCTGGTTAAGCAACGCTTTGACTTTAAAACTCTTACTCTTGTTTTCAAATCCTTCCATGGTCTCGCCCCACCCTATCTTCATAATGTCCTCCAGCCACAGAAACCGCCAAGATCTCAGCACTCTCCTAATTCTGGCCTCTTGCTCATTCCCAGTTTCAATTGTTCCACCATTAGCGGCCATGCCTTCAGTTACCAAGGCCTTAAGCCCTGGAAATCCCTCCCTAAACCTCTCCACCTCTTTATCTCTTTTTCCTCCTTTAAGATGCTCCTTCAAATCTACCTCTTTGGCCAAGAATTTGGTCACCAGGCTTTGTGCAAATTTGGTTTGATTTGTAAAATGTCCCAAGTGACCCGTGATGGAGGGTCATCAAATAATTAAGAATAAAAAAGACAAGATGAATCAATAAATGATGAACTAATGTTTGGGTTTTGGAAAGTTAAAGGAGATGAGGAATCCCTGTCTTCAGGTCCTGGATCAAAATGATCAGGAATAATAAAAGGAGCAATGAGAATGATTTTACCAGACTGGGCTGCAGAGGAGAGGGAGATTGTGGGAGGGGTTGTCTGCAGCCTGATGATAATTCCTAATGAGAATGATTCCTGTGCAGACTGCAGGCTGCTCTGGGACTATGTTTATCAGCTACTCTCTGACAGTCGATATGAGCAGTACATCAGGTGGGAAGATAAAGATTCCAAGATCTTTCGTGTTGTGGATCCTAACGGATTGGCCCGTCTCTGGGGGAATCACAAGGTAAGCAGATTTCAGTTTCTGGAGGAAGCATCCCATCTTTTTAATTTAAAATCACAAATCTTCATTTATAAACCTCACCTGCTTCACATTCTAACCCATGAGTCTCTTCAGCAAGCACTTTATGTTATGAACCATTTTGTTCGTTAAGGGTTTCCCCTATAACAGCAGCCAGGTGTCATTGTAGGTGACTTAGGAAACCCCCATTCACCTGTTGAGTCTGCTCTGTCAGTCAACTAAATCATTTATTGCCCATCCTAATTGCCCTTGAGAAGGTGGAGGTGAACTGCCTTCTTGAACCACTGCAGTCCCTGTGGTGTAGGTACACCCACAGTGCTGTTAGGGAGGGAGTTCCAGGATTTTCACCCAGTGACAGTGAAGGAACGGTGATGTATTTCCAAGTCAGGATGGTGAGTGACTTGGAGGGGAACTTCCAGGTGGTGACGTTCACATGCATCTGCTACCCTTGTCCTTCTAGATGGTAAAGATTGTGGGTTTGGTAGGTGCTGTCGAAGGAGCCTTGGTGAGTTGCTGCAGTACATCTTGTGGTAAATACTGTGCACCAGTGGTGGATAGAGTGAATGTTTAAAGTGGTGGATGCAATGCAGACCAAGGAGGATGTTTTTTCCTGGATGGTGTTTGAGCTTCTTGAGTGTTGTGGGAGCTGCACTCATCCAGGCAAGTGGGGAGTATTCCATCACACTCCTGACTTGTGCCTTGTAGATGGTGGACAAGTTTTTGGGAGTCAGGAGGTGAGTTACTCGTTACAGAATTCCCAGAATCTGACCTGGTCTTGTAGCCACAGTATTTATATGGCTAGTCCGGTTCAGTTTCTGGTCAATGGTAATCTCCAGGATGTTGATGATGGGAAATTCAGTGATTGTAATGCCACTAAATGTCAAGGGGAGATGGTCATTGCCTGGCCCTTGTGTGGCACAAATGTTATTTGCCACTTATCAGTACAAGCCTGAATGTTGTCGAGGTCTTGCTGCATATGGACATGAACTGCTTCAGTATCTGAGGAGTTGTGAATTGTGCTGAACATTGTGCAATCATCAGTGAATATCCCCATTTCTGACCTTATGTTGGAAGGAAGATAAAGCAGGTGAAGATGGTTGGACAGCAGTGATGTCCTGAGACTGAGGTAGGCCACCTTTCTTTTTGCTAGGTATGACTCCAACCAGCGGAGAGTTTTCCCCCTGATTCCCATTGCCTCCAGTTTTGCTGTGGCTCCTTGATACCACACTTGGTCAAATGTGACCTTGACGTCAAGGGCAATCACTGTCACCTCACCTCTTGAGTTCAGCTCTTTTGTCCATGTTTGTACCGAGTCTGTAATGAGGTTCGGAGCTCATGGCTCTGGTGGAACCCAAACTGAGCGTCAGTGAGTAGGTTATAAATGTGATAGTGCCGCTTAATAGCATTGTTGACGGCACCTTCATCATTTTGCTGATGTTCGAGAGTAGATGGTTGATAATTGACCACATTAGATTTTTACCACTTTTTGTGGACAGGACATAACTGGGCAATTTTACGCATTGTTAGGAAGATGCCAGTGTTGTAGCTGTACTGGAACAGCTTGGCTAGTGACCCGGCTAGTTCTGGAGCAAAGTCTTCAGTACTATTGCTGGGATCTTGTCAGGGCCCATAGCCTTTTCTGTATCCAGTGCTTTCAGCAGTTTCCCTCTTGTTGGTTCTCTCACCGCCTGCTGCAGGTCCAGTTTGGCAGCCATGTCCTTTAGGATTTGGTCAGCTCGTCAGTAGTGGTGCTACCAAGCCACTCGATGATGGCCATTGAAGTCCCCCACCCAGAGTGCATTCTGTGCCCTATCCACCCCCAGTGCTTCTTAAGTGGTGTAATGGAGGAACACTCATTAACACATTTATCAGCTGAGGGAGGGCGGTAGGTGGTAATCAGCAGGAGGTTTGCTCACCCAGGTTTGACCTGATGCCATGAGACTTCATGAGGCTGGAGTCAATGTTGAGGACTCCCAGGAACCTCCCTCCAGAAAGAGTGTCCATGCCCTGTAGAACAAGATTAAATGGGTGGGAAGAGCCCATGGTAGATAGAGTTTACATGGGTTGAGATCGATTTTTGTAGGGAACGATATTAAGGGATGTGGGACCAAGGCAGGGAAATTGAGTTAAGGTTCAAATCAGCTTTGATTAAATTGAGTGACAAAACACGCTCAATAGACCGAGTAGCCTACTCCTGTACCTAAGTCATATCTGACTAAGTCATTCTGCTGGGCGAATGAGTTTACGTATTCTTAGCCGAGCTCCTACTGTGCCTAAAGCACTTGACACAAAACCTGCCGCAGTTCAGCATAGCATTAACAAGGCCTCCTGGAAAGGCTGACATGGGATCTGTCTCTGAGTTACGTGGGAAGTTTGTGAATCAGAGGGGAGCATTGTGTCTCTGTTTCTGTTTTTGATAAAAGATTTGATTTTTTTTGCTTCCACCCAGAACCGAGCGAACATGACATACGAGAAGATGTCTAGAGCTCTAAGGCACTATTACAAACTGAACATCATCAGAAAGGAACCCGGCCAGAAACTGGTCTTCAGGTGAGTGAGGCTGTGTCACTTGACCCACGACAGCCTCGGAGCTCACTCCACCCTGTTCTTACTGTAGATGTAGTCATTCTTTCAAATGTCACAGCATGATCGCTAACCAGATCCTGCTTACACAGGTTTCTGAAGACTCCGGGGGAAATCATCCACAAACCAGACAAATTGGAGCAACTGGAATTACAAGAACAGGAGGGAGCAGATTTCAAAGAGGACACATTTCAACTGTCACCATGACAGTGGAATAAAGATGGCATTAACCTGAACCCTGAGCCTGACCAGTTCCTGTTCTACAGACTGACACTTGTCAATTGTGGCTACACCAATCCAAAACAAACTGTCTCTTTTCTCCAAATGGTACCAATGTGAAATTTTCCTGTTTTTATGAGGGTTTGTAATTTTGGTCTGTTGATAATAGCACTACATTTGATGTATGCACTGTAAGATATGTTAAGAAGCTTGCTGTGAAATTTCTGAAGGGAAATTGTGAATAAATTCTTAATAATTTGTGCCATTCCTGTTTCTGTCAGGCTCCCTTGTGTTTGTTCATCTCTTTTAAAGTGATAGACCAGAATACTGGAACTGAGTTAAGACTCAGAGGGTTTCATTTTTGACTCTTGGGTGACCTAGTGGGTCTGTGTTGGTTGGATGTCCATTCTGGGGATAAACAGGTCCCACTCCCCACCCAATTTTGAGAGACTGGCCACATTTAAGCTTGGCAGATAAACTGCGGGGAGTCCAGCAAGTGTCCGGGTGCAGCTTCTTTGAGATATCAAGATTGGCTGGGGCAGCCACCGGCAACTTAACTTGCAGTGGAGAGGTTAGGGAGTGGGTGTGTCTAAAACCTTCTTCAACAGCACCTTCCAAACCTGTGACCTGTAGACAGCTGGTCTGAAGGCTTTGATGTTTCAGAAGATAAGCTAGGTTTGAAATGTTAAGTAGGTAAATATGTGGGAAGTTTTAGAATGTGAGGTGTAAAGGGAACATTTGCATTTTTAGATAGCTTGAATTCAAAAGAGGGGGGGAAATATTTCACCTAGCCAGGAGAAGTTAAGAAACTGAGTTTATTTTTCCCAAAGATTACTGGTAAAATTGGTACTATGAGAGATTTTTATTATTAGGGAGGTAAAGTCCAAAGACATAGTGAAACAATGGGAATTTGCATTCAGAGGGGAAAATATATATAAAGGAAATATGGCTGTGTATAAGGGCAGGAATTCTAAGATCTAACAAGTGTGAAAAGGCTCCAGCATCTAAGCCTGAAGCTCCTGTCTACAAAGAACTGAAGTTAAGAAAACTCACTTTGAGTTTGACTGTTCAGGGCATTGTGTTACTTTATCTGAGTCTTTTAAAATCCATGCGCCTTAATGAAAGTGTAACTGGGAGTTAGATTAACTAGGGGATTTAGAAGTTATCATAGTAGGAATTTGTAGATCTATGTAAATGCTTCAACTCATTTCTTCTATTAATAAATGTTTAACTTAGTTTTATAAGACACCTATAAACCTCAGTGGTCTTATTACTACTAAATTCCAAGCCCGCATCTCAAAATACATGCAAATTACAAATCATTGTGGCAGCTGCTTCAAATTTCCCTCTGGGATTTGAGCAGTTCAACATTTACATCAGTTGTGCCATAACAAAGTTGGGGGCTCATCTGGGATATATTTGAGATTCCTTGATTGGGTTGGAGTTGGTGAATCTTAAGGTTATGAGTACGAGAAGCACTTTGAATTCAGGAGTTGGTGTGAGGATTTTTTTTAAGTGGTGAGACTGCAATGTGGCTTTGGCAGTTCCTCAGATTTGCCTGGGAGTTGAAGTTATAACTTTGGCAGGTTACAAAAGGTAACTAAAGTTCAGTTAATGGAATTGGCAGATAAGTTACAATTGGGATTACCTGCAGGGGTAAGGAAATCAGATATAATTGAAGGTATAGCACAACATTTAAAGTTGGAAGTGATACCTGACACTAGTGAGTCACAGCTGGAGGTAGTGAGACTTCAGTTAGAAATGAAGAAGCTTGAATTTGAATAAGCAAAGGAACTGAAAAAAATTTGAGTTAGAGGCAGAAAAAAAGAGCAGAGAAAGAGAAAGAAAAAGAAGAAAGGGCATTCCAAAGGGAGCAAGCAGAAAGGCAGGAGAAAGAAAGGAAGCTGGAACTGGAATTCCAGGCAAGAGAGAAGGATAAAGAAAGAGAGGCAAGGGAAAGAGAGAAGGAACAAGCAAGGGAGTACCAGCTTAAAAGGGGTTGCAAGTTAAAAAAACAGACCTCAGATTCTGAGGGAAGCTCTGATGAGGAAAAAACCTTTAACCTAAAATCCAGTGGGGAGATGTTTAAATTTGTACAAGCTCTTCTAGAGTTTGAGGAAAAAGATGTTGAAACATTCTTTATTTCATTTGAGAAGTTAGCCGAACAGATGAAATGGCCACAGGAAAACTGGACATTGTTGTTACAATCCAGGTTGGTGGGTAGAACACATGAGGTTTATGCTTCACTGTCAGAAGAAATGTCGGTGAATTAGGATGTGGTGCAAAAGGCTATTTTGAGTGCATATGAGTTGGTTCCTGAGGCATACAGGCAGAAATTTAGGAAAATGAGAAAACAGCCTGGGCAAACTTATATTGAGTCTGAAAGAGTAAAACAAAGTAATTTTGACCAGTGGATACAGGCATTAAAGATAGAGACAACATATGCAGCTCTTAGAGAGGTAATCCTTTTGGGAGAATTTAAAGATTCAATCCCTTCGGTAGTGAGAATGCATGCGGAGGAACAGAGGGTTGATTCTGTAAGACAAGCAGCAGAGTTAGCTGATGATTATGAGTTAGTTCATAGAGCTAAACCTTTTTTCCATCACCCTTTCAAATCAGAAAAGGATAAAAAGTGGGACGATGAAAGGAAGGTGGGTAGTCAGGGAAGAGAAGGAGTAGGTGGAAATTCCCAGGAAGTTTTTTCTCAGAATAAAAAGGAAGGTGCTGAGGATAGAAGTGACATTCGAAAATTGAGGTGTTTTCATTGTAATAAAGTTAGACTCATGAAGTCAGTATGTTGGAAATTGCAGGGAAAATCTGTTGGAATTATTGGGGTACAGAAAAATTCTGAAAGTAAAGGCACTGTGGGTTCTGAGGTTCAGGCACAGGAAAAACCAGTGGTTTGTGTACAAGCAAAACAGTAAGAATCAGTGAAGGCAAAGAAGTGGGAATGTGTTCACAATTTACCCAAAAGAATTCTGAGGAGCAGGTTGCAGAAATGTTTAAAGGTTTTGTGTGTGAAGGGAAAATCTTTCTATGCGTGCAGAGTGTAGTTGGTAAAGATGTTAAAATCTTAAGAGACACAGGGAATAGTCAATCCTTAATGTTGTATGATAGTGATATTTGTTGTTCAGAGGGAGTATTGCAAGAACAGGCGATAATAAGTGGGGTTCATGGAGATGCTTAACCTATTCCATTGTGGAAGGTAAATTTAAAGAGCAAGTGGATAACAGGTGAGGTGATTGTTGGAATAGTGGAAAAATTGCCCATTGTAGTGGTTCAATTTATTCTGGGTAATGATATAACTGGGTCCCAGGTGTGGGTGATGCCTATGGTAGTTGAGCAGCCTGTAGAAGTGTTTTCAAAAGAAGTGTTGCAGAGTATCCTAAATTGTTTCCAGATTGTGTGATAATGAGATCATAGGCTGAAACAGGAAGAACAGGAAGCTGAAAGGCAGGGAAAAGGTGTGGAAGTTCAATTAGCTGACAATGTGTTTTATAAGGTTGTTCAGGAAGAAAGAACAGAGGACAATTCAGCTGAAGTGTTTAACTCAAGGTGGTTAGTGGAGTGACAGAAAAAAGATCTGCAAATAAAACACTTATATCAGACAGCTTACTCAGAAACAGAGGCAAAATGTATTCCAGAATGTTATTACCTTAAGGGTAATGTTTTAATGAGAAAACGGAGGCCTTATCATGCTTCAGCAGATGAAAGCTGGAAGGAGGTGCATCAGATTGTAATACCATTTGGATATAGAAATTAGATTCTGAGGATAGCTCATGAAATTCCAATGGGGGGACATCTAGGAATTAAAAAGACACAGGCGAAGATACAAAAATATATATATTTTTGGCCTGGATTGCATAGGGATGTAGTCAAATTCCGTAGAACATGTCACACATGTTGGGTGATAGGAAAACCACAAGCAATGATCAAGCCAGCACCTTTAATTCCAATTCCAGCATTTCAAGAATCTTTTACTAGGGTCATGATTGATTGTTTGGTACCACTCCCTAAGACTAAAGGTGGAAATCAGTACTTACTGACAATAATGGATATGTCTACCAGGCTTCCTGAAGCAATACCTTCGAGAAATATTACAACAAAGAAAATTGTGGAAGAATTAACTAAATCTTTTACAAGATATGGTTTACCTAAAGAAAGACAATCAGGGTTCAAATTTCATGTCATAGCTGTTTAAGGAAGTAATGAACAGTTTGGGGATAAAACAGTTTAAATCAACAGCTTACCATCTTGAGTCACAAGGGGCTTTGGAAAGATGGCAGCAAACTTTAAAAACCATGATGAGAGTGTATAGTCAGGATGATCTACAGGGTTGGGATGGGGGAATTTCATTCTTGTCATTTGCTATTAGGGACGCTCCTAATGCATTGACTGGTTTTAGTCCTTTTGAACTAGTCTATGGTCATGAGGTAAGGGGACCACTGAAATTGATTCATGAGAAATTGGCTGGTCAAAATTCAGAAACTACTCCTGGATTGTGTATCAAACTTCAGACAGAGATTGTATAGAGCAGTTAGGGAACAATTAAAGATATCACAGCAAGTGATAAAAATGAAGACAGACAGGAAGGCTACAGCTCGTAGTTTTGTTGCTGGGGAGAAAGTGTAAGTTTTGTTAGTAGTACTGGGTGACCAGTTAAAGGCAGGGTTTAGCGGCCCTTAAGGGATTGAAAAAAAACTGAGTGAAGTAAATAATTTAATAAATACTCCAGATAGAAGAAAGAAGCAGGGGGTGTGTCATGTAAATATGCTTAAAAAGTACTTTGACAGGGAAGAAGACCAAATGGAGATACTAGTAGTGGTAGATAATGAGAAAGAAGTAGAAATGCAGGATTCTGAAATTGATTTTCCTCTAATCAAATTGGATAATGAAAATTGAAAATTTAAATGTATATTGGGTTACCTTCCAGGCAAGTGTCAAAGTGATTTGGGGAGGCTATTGCAGTCACACAAATCTATTTGTGGAAATAAGTTGGGGAGGAAAGATTTAGCTGTACATGATGTGTCTGTAGAAATTTCATCTTCACCAAGGCAATTTCCTTAAATTAAATCCGGCTAAGTTATCACAAGTGCAGAAAAAAATCAAATTCATGCTTCAAAATGATATCATTGAGTCTAGTTGCAGGAACTGGAGTTCGCCTATTGTACTGGTACCAAAACCAAATTGAACACAAAGACTGTGTGTGGACTATCAAAAAGTGAATACGGTGACAAAAGTGGATTCATATCTTATACCTTGGTTGGAAGATTGTATTGAGAAAGTGGGACAATCAAACTTATCACAAAGATTGACTTGATAAAAGGATATTGGCAAGTACTGCTATCGGAGAGAGATATTAGTTTTTGTGATACCAGATGGACTATATCAGTTTAAAGTCATGCCATTTGGTATGAAAAATGCGATCGCAACATTTCAAAGACTGACAAACAAAGTAATTACAGGTCTGGGCAATTGTGCTGTTTATATTGGCGACTTATTAGTTTTCAGACACACATAGAAGGAGCATTTACAACACCTGGAAGAATTATTTACTTGATTACAAGAAGCTAATTTGGTAGTGAACTTGGCTAAAAGTGAATTTGCAAAAGCACAAATTAAGTATCTGGGCCATACCATTGGGCCTGGTAAGGTGGCTCCAAGAGATGTGAAATTCAAGGCTATCGTGGATTTCCCCATGCCTACAACAAAATGAGAAGCTTTGAGATTTCTGGACATGAATGGGTTTTATCAGAAATTTGTGCCAAATTTTAGCCAACTGGTTGCTCCATTGTCTGAACTATTTAGAAAGAGCAAAGTTTCAATGGACACAGGAGTGTCAGGCTGCATTTACAGCTTGAAAACTGTATTAACTACAAACCAGTTTTGGCAGCACCCAATTACGCCAAGCAATTTAACTTGGCCATTGATGCAACGGCATTGGGGCTGTACTGTTACAAGAAGATGAAACTGGAATTGAAAAACCGATAGGCTATTTTTCACGGAAATTGAATGTACAACAGAGAAGATATTCAATGATCAAAAAGGAGACTTTGGGTTTGGTGCTAGCGTTGCAGCATTTTGAGATTTATGTTGCAAACAATTCATCAGAAACAATTGTTGATACAGACCACAATCTTTTACAGTTTCTGGACAAATTTCGAGATGGAAGTGCACAGCTATTCAGATGGAGTTTATTACTGCAACCATTTAATCTACAGATTATATATGTGGCGGGACGAGAAAATCTGATTGCAGATCCATTGTCAAAATTTTGATGCTTAAAGGGAAAAGTGGACATTTAAAACCTCGACACTGGGCTGGAAAGATTTCTGTTGCTACCAAGGATTTGCATATATATTATGTTAATGCATGCATCTAGCAAGTAGTAGTAGTGTAATAAGTAGTGTAATACGTATAGGAGGTAATGTAAGATGGGTTTAGAAAATGAAGCCATCTTTTTTAAATTATGATGGTTCATTTTTTAATAAGGAGGGGAATATCAGGAAGATATAATAATTTTCATAATGTTATTGGAATTTATTGTAAAGTAGACTAATAGTGGGCTCTTTGTCTATGGGCAGAATTTTCTGCACCCACCGACCGCCGCAATCTTCCAGTCCTGCCGCAAGTCAATGGCCTTCTGGCTGGGGCGCCGCCTCACCCATGGCGGGTCCTGCCCGTGACAGGGCCAGAAAATCTCGGCCTATGTCTGTGTCTGTGTGTCAAACATAATTGAATTAAGGGCAGCTGGTCTGATGGCTTTGATGTAGCAGAAGATAAGCTAGGTTTGAAATATTAAGTAGGTAAACTATGGGGGAAATTTTGGAATGTAAGGTGTAAAGAGAACATTTTTAAATTTGCATTTTTAAATAAACTAGGCTAGCTTGAATTCAAAAGAGGGGGGTGAAAGATTTCATCTAGCCAGGAAAAGTAAAGAAAATGTGTGTTTATTTTTCCCAAAGATTACTGGTAAAATTGGTACTATGAGAGATTTTTATTATTAGAGGTAAAGTCCAAAGACACAGTGAAACAATGGGAATTTGCATTCAAACGGGAAAATATGTACAAAGGAGAGAAGGCTGTGTGTAAGGGCAGGAATTCTAAGATCTATCAAGTGTGGAAAAACCTCTAGCATCTAAGCCTCAAGCTGCTGTCTACAAAGAACTGAAGTTAAGAAAACTCACTTTGAGTTTGATTGTTCAGGTATCGTGTTTCTTTGCCTGGGTTTTCTAAAATCTATGTGTCTTACTGTTAGACTTAACAAAAGTGTAACTGGGAATTAGGTTAACTAGGAGATTTAGAAGTTGTCATAGTAGTAATTTGGAGACCTATGTATATACTTCAAATCACTTCTTCTATTAATAATGGTTTAATTTAGTTTTTTTAAGAAACCTATAAAACTCGGTGGTCTTATTACTACTGAATTCAAAGCCCACACCTTGAAATGCATAAAATTACAAATCGTTGTGGCAGCTACTTCAAATTTCCCTCTGGGATTTGAGCAGCTCACCATTTACCATTGGCTGTGCCATAACATTAGCAAGTTTAAAACAAATGGATTAATATTGGGCTATGATGTTCTGCAGTGTTTTCTGAACTAAATGTCAATTGACAAGATGACATACAAGTAAACAGGTTGACAAGTTCATCAATCAGTATTAGTCTGAACCTGCAGCGTCCGCCCGCAGGGCAGCTCACCAGCAGCTGCAGTGCAGCTCAATGCTCTAATGCACAGCAAATAACTTATAATATGATTCTCATTTACTGGCCTTTATTTATTGTTCCAAGTTTAACTAATGGATATTTGTCATCTCTTTCATATCCGGTCATCTCATATTTTAAGAAGTTCTTATTGAGGGAAGGGGTGTTGTGGATTATCACACTGCCCTTACATTTCTGGATTCTGTGCAGAATAGTGGGGTGAAATCCTCTTTGTTGAGGTGTGGGAACCCCATATGATTGGGTCAGTTTTGATCCAGTGCCTACTGAAGGTGAGCCCAGCACTGGTTGGTGAAAGTTGCGAGAGCGTTTGATTGGTCGGTTCAGAGGGTCTTCCAATGCCACTGGTCAAAATGTACCCAGTCGGATCTGAGAGTGTTCGATGGGTGAGTGGAGAGCACTTTGCTGGTGAGTTTCAAACACCAGGACTATAACTCAAAATGTTGACCCATATATCAAAT
This sequence comes from Cetorhinus maximus, assembly GCF_964194155.1. NCBI lineage: Eukaryota > Metazoa > Chordata > Chondrichthyes > Lamniformes > Cetorhinidae > Cetorhinus > Cetorhinus maximus. The sequence continues at coordinate 52,590,783 of NC_135886.1, forward strand.
TGAAGGTGAGGCTTCTAGAACAGCAACAGAACTACCCAAGACTAAAATCATCAATGTGAGGAAGTGGGAGAATCAGCCTTATTTTTGTTTTGGATTTCCAGCATCCGCAGTTTTTTTGCTTTTATCTAAGTGTAACTGTATGTTCATTTAAGATTCACTGACAATATCACATCATTCACTGTGTGCAGCTATCATCTGCCTATAATGTATGCCGATCATTCTAACCACTTTTATCATATGTTATCAACTTTATTGTCTTCTTGATCTTCATTCCATAAAATACAGACACAAATCAGTCACCAAATGAACAACCCTTTAAAGCAAAGACGATAATATCCAAAAACTGAATCACTTCTATGGGCGGAATTTTCTGTGCCCGCTGGCAGCGGGTGTGATGGGTGTCGTGCACGGACAATACGGCGTGATTGGTTTCACAACAGTGGGAAGGCAGGACGCGATCGTCCGCTCAGCCCACTGATGGCAGGCCACATTTCCCACCAACGGTCATTGGGGAGCTTGTTGTAATACATTAGCATATTATTAAAAGGCCATCCTGCCAGGCTGTTGGACCCCTGCTGGATTGTCCGTCCATGTTGGTGGGAAGGCACATTGACGTGTTTCACAACAGCACACAGGCAATGTGCACTCGGCGGCCTTCACTTTGGGGGAACTGAGGTAAGTGAACAGTAGTGTTTTCCATAGGTCCCCAGGGTCACCTGTTGCTCTGCAGGCTTCAGGGACGCCGAGGGGCCTGGGTGAAGTGCCGCCCTGCCACAGAGGCGAGTATTTTTGGGGGGGTGGTGTCCGGGGGCAACTGCTGCTCAGCCTCAGAAGCCACTGTTGCTGCTGTAGGGATTAGGGGGGTGTCCAGGGGTAACTGCTGCCCTGGCCTTGGATCCCGTGCACAATAAATCGAGGTGGGGGGCAGGGTAGATGAGGGAAGTGGCCACGCAGTATAAACTGACCGTTCCTCTGCAACTGAGACAGTTCAGGCGCAGCCACAGTGATATGATGGGGGTCGGGCTCCTAGCCTGCCTGCCCATGCAAGCAATGTAGAGGCACCAAAGTGTCACCAAGTACTCCATACCTTACCACCCCGCCCCCATCCCCCCCAACCCCATCCCCCTAGCACAGACTGCGAGTCCGCAACCACTTTACTGGACCCCAGAGCAGTTGGACTGCACACGTTGTACAATTTCCTCACCAACAGTGATCATGTAGCAGTCACTGCTGGAGGTGCTCACAGCCCCTTGTAATCTCAGCAACCTAGTTAGGAGCTGTCTCCCCATGTCACAGGCTGACAGGGCAGCCATGCAGCACACTCATCTGTGGCCATCGGAGGGGTGACCGGCACTCTCCGGGAAGCGTTAAGAGGCGGTCACACAGAGCCAGGAAAGGTGCTAAGTACACCCATCCTAACCATGTCTCTCTCTTTCATGCTGCAGGAGGACCACGTCAGGATCATGGATCCTGGTGATCTAGCTGTATGCTTGATGGCCTACAGAGAGCGTAGAAGATGGAGGAGAGAGTGACTGAGGCTCCTGGTCGCGCAAAGGCAGGAGCAGAAACCTCATGAAGAAGGGGCAGCAGGGTCTCCCACACACGCTGCCCAGGAGTGACAGTGAGCCGTGTCTGGTTAGCGTCTAGCGACACCCAGGGTCTATAGACACCACCTGTCATTCCTGCAGATGTCTGAGAACCAGTGTCGCCAATGACTGCACATATCTAGGGACCTGGTCACTCACATCTGCCACTTACTGCAGGACTTGATGCCAAGGGGACATGGAGGGCATCCATTGCCAGTAGCCATGAAAGTGACCACGGTGCTCAAGTTCTATGCCAGTGGCTCCTTTCAGGGCTCCACAGGTGACTGCTGTGGGATTTCACAATCCACCACCCACAAATGCATCCATGAGGTCACGGATGCCATCTTCTCCATGGCACACAACTTTGTGCATTTCGCCCGGGACCGGGACAGCCAGGATGCAAGGGCCATTGGATTCGCCCTGATCTCGGGATTCCCACAGGTTCAGGGTGCGATTGACTGCACCCATGTGGCGCTCAGGTCTCCATCGCTGCACTCAGTGGACTTCATCAACTGCAAGGGCTTCCACTCACTGAACGTGCAGCTGGTATGCGACCACCAGAAACGCATCCTGCAGGCCTGTGCACGGTTTCTGGGGAGTGTGCACGCTGCCTACATCCTGAGTCACTCGCAGATCCCTGCACTCTTCCGGAGTCCATAGAGGCTGCAAGGTTGGCTCCTCGGGGACAAGGGTTACCCGCAGAGGCAGTGGCTGATGACACCCGTGTGGCGGCCTCAGACTGTAGCAGAGCGACGCTATAATGAGGCTCATGCTGCAACCCGTACCTTGGTGGAGCAAACCGTCGGGATGCTGAAGATGCAGTTCCAGTGCCTGGACCGGTCTGGTGGAGCCCTGCAATACAGTCCACAGAGGGTGTCACGCATCATCATCACCTGCTGCGCCCTTTACAACCTGGCACTGCAACGGGGAGAGGAGCTGGCTGAGAAGGTGGAGGAGCTGCACGTCTCCTCCAATTAGAAGGACATCAGTGGGGATGAGGGTGAGGAGGTCCTCGGAGGCGATGATGATAGGGATGAGGCCCTCACGCTGGCTAGATGAGGTGCACTCGGGAGGTCCTCATAGCTGCTAGATTTGTGGAGGGTGATGACGACGAGATGCAGTGAGGAGACACCATAGATCCTCACATTGCATCTGTGAATGTTTGACTCCAGTCTGGCTTATGGCAGCACACATACCCTCTGTGATAAGGCTCCTGTCATGGAGACACAGTGGAGGCCCTAGCAGTCACTTGATTCCAGGAGGATGATGATGACATGCAATAAGGACACTCCATAAACTTCACACAGCCTCTGAGGTTGTCTGACTCCTGTCTGGCTGAGGGCAGCTCACTTGCACTCTGTGATCAGGGTCATATCATAGAGTTGCAGCCATGAAACTTTAGAAGCATCTGATGCTTTGTCCGCCTTCAGCACCTGAGCCCTTCAGGAGCTGGTGCACAGCATCATGCATACAGATGTTGGTGTGATGGGGGCCAGCCCCACCTTAAAGGTGCTGAGAGCACACGGAGAGAATGAGGGAACTCTGTGGTACCTGCCCAATACATTCTGGCAGCAATGACCAGCACCGCCAAGGTGCAGGCATCAGTAATGTGTCCAGGGAGTGTGAGGCTGGACCATCACTGTGGTCTGAAGGCCGCACAGAGCACAGGGAAGAGGCCCTGGACTGAGACACCTGCTTTTCTCTTGTGCAGAAAGGTTTCACATCTGAGTGACAAGAACACTGCTCAACAGAACAAGGAGACACAGGCAGGGAGACATTCTTGGGAATTTATTGACAATAGTGAACGTTAAGTACAAGTGATTAACACCCGTGCCCAGGCTGTGCAACTGGGACAGAATCGGACAGCGATGAGTCGGTACCAGAACTGGAAGAACAGGATACAGCGCAGTCAGCGACACAGCAAGCTCAGCTTGCAGCTGCAGCTGAAATAGATGAAGAGCCAGTCAGCAAAGCAAAACAAAGCAGAAGTGAAAAGAAGGCACGGAAAGCGATGTCAAAGTTAGGGCTTCGCCAAGTTACTGGGGTAACCAGAGTCACGATAAGAAAATCTAAAAACATCTTGTTTGTCATCACAAAACCAGATGTCTACAAGAGCCCTGCATCAGATACCTACATTGTTTTTGGTGAAGCCAAGATTGAAGATTTATCTCAGCAAGCTCAACTGGCTGCTGCAGAGAAATTCAAGGTACAGGGAGAATCTGTGGTCAATATCCAAGAAAACACACAGACTCCAACTGTACAGGAGGAGAGCGAAGAAGAGGAGGTTGATGAAACTGGTGTGGAGGTCAAGGACATAGAATTAGTCATGTCCCAAGCCAATGTGTCTAGGGCTAAGGCTGTCCGAGCATTGAAAAATAACAACAACGATATTGTAAACGCTATTATGGAGTTGACAATGTAAGCGTCGGAAAATGCAGGAGTGGGTACCAGTCCCATTGGTGCAACTTCAGTACATTTGTACCATTTATATTGAAAAACTTCAAATAAAAATGTGGCTTGAAATAGTTAACATCTTCTTAACAACCTCGTTAAGATCATTGTTGTCTCAGTTTGGTCCTGGACACAGAGGAGAGAGGGTGTGTTGCTGTGTGCTGCTCCTGGGAGTTGCTGTGTGCTGTTGCTGCTCCTACTCCTACTCCTGGGTATTGCTGTGTGCTGCTCCAGGGTGTTGCTGTGTGCTGCTCCAGGGTATTGCTGTGTGCTGCTCCTGGGAGTTGCTGTGTGCTGTTGCTGCTCCTACTCCTACTCCTGGGTATTGCTGTGTGCTGCACCAGGGTGTTGCTGTTGCTGTTGCTGCTCCTACTCCTACTCCTGGGTATTGCTGTGTGCTGCTCCAGGGTGTTGCTGTGTGCTGCTCCAGGGTGTTGCTGTGTGCTGCTCCTGGGTGTTGCTGTGTGCTGCTCCTGGGTGTTGCTGTGTGCTGCTCCTGGGTGTTGCTGTGTGCTGCTCCTGGGTGTTGCTGTGTGCTGCTCCAGGGTGTTGCTGTTGCTGTTGCTGCTGCTACTCCTACTCCTACTCCTGGGTGTTGCTGTGTGCTGCTCCTGGGAGTTGGTGTGTGCTGCTCCTGGGTGTTGCTGTGTGCTGCTCCAGGGAGTTGGTGTGTGCTGCTCCAGGGAGTTGGTGTGTGCTGCTCCTGGGTGTTGCTGTGTGCTGCTCCTGGGTGTTGCTGTGTGCTGCTCCAGGGAGTTGGTGTGTGCTGCTCCAGGGAGTTGGTGTGTGCTGCTTCTGGGTGTTGCTGTGTGCTGCTCCAGGGAGTTGGTGTGTGCTGCTCCTGGGTGTTGCTGTGTGCTGCTCCTGGGTGTTGCTGTGTGCTGCTCCTGGGTGTTGCTGTGTGCTGCTTCTGGGTGTTGCTGTGTGCTGCTTCTGGGTGTTGCTGTGTGCTGCTTCTGGGTGTTGCTGTGTGCTGCTTCTGGGTGTTGCTGTGTGCTGCTTCTGGGTGTTGCTGTGTGCTGCTTCTGGGTGTTGCTGTGTGCTGCTTCTGGGTGTTGCTGTGTGCTGCTTCTGGGTGTTGCTGTGTGCTGCTTCTGGGTGTTGCTGTGTGCTGCTTCTGGGTGTTGCTGTGTGCTGCTCCTGGGTGTTGCTGTGTGCTGCTCCAGGGAGTTGGTGTGTGCTGCTCCTGGGTGTTGCTGTGTGCTGCTCCTGGGTGTTGCTGTGTGCTGCTCCTGGGTGTTGCTGTTGCTGTTGCTGCTGCTACTCCTACTCCTGGGAATTGATGTGTGCTGCTCCTGCTGTGCGCTGCTCCTGCTGTGCGCTGCTCCTGCTGTGCGCTGCTCCTGCTGTGCGCTGCTCCTGCTGTGCGCTGCTCCTGCTGTGCGCTGCTCCTGCTGTGCGCTGCTCCTGCTGTGCGCTGCTCCTGCTGTGTGCACTATTGCCGCTGCTCCTGCTGTGTGCACTATTGCTGCTGCTCCTGCTGTGTGCTGCTCCTGCTGTGTGCTGCTCCTGCTGTGTGCTGCTCCTGCTGTGTGCTGCTCCTGCTGTGTGCTGCTCCTGCTGTGTGCACTATTGCTGCTGCTCCCGCTGTGCGCTGCTCCCGCTGTGCGCTGCTCCCGCTGTGCGCTGCTCCCGCTGTGCGCTGCTCCCGCTGTGCTCCCGCTGTGCGCTGCTCCCGCTGTGTGCGCTGCTCCCGCTGTGCGCTGCTCCCGCTGTGCGCTGCTCCCGCTGTGCGCTGCTCCCGCTGTGCGCTGCTCCCGCTGTGCTCCCGCTGTGCGCTGCTCCCGCTGTGCGCTGCTCCCGCTGTGCGCTGCTCCCGCTGTGTGCGCTATTGCTGCTGCTCCCGCTGTGCGCTGCTCCCGCTGTGCGCTGCTCCCGCTGTGCGCTGCTCCCGCTGTGTGCGCTATTGCTGCTGCTCCCGCTGTGCGCTGCTCCCGCTGTGCGCTGCTCCCGCTGTGCGCTGCTCCCGCTGTGCTCCCGCTGTGCGCTGCTCCCGCTGTGCGCTGCTCCCGCTGTGCGCTGCTCCCGCTGTGCTCCCGCTGTGCGCTGCTCCCGCTGTGCGCTGCTCCCGCTGTGTGCGCTATTGCTGCTGCTCCCGCTGTGCGCTGCTCCCGCTGTGCGCTGCTCCCGCTGTGCTCCCGCTGTGCGCTGCTCCCGCTGTGCGCTGCTCCCGCTGTGCGCTGCTCCCGCTGTGCTCCCGCTGTGCGCTGCTCCCGCTGTGCTCCCGCTGTGCGCTGCTCCCGCTGTGCGCTGCTCCCGCTGTGTGCGCTATTGCTGCTGCTCCCGCTGTGCGCTGCTCCCACTGTGCGCTGCTCCCGCTGTGCTCCCGCTGTGCGCTGCTCCCGCTGTGCGCTGCTCCCGCTGTGCTCCCGCTGTGCGCTGCTCCCGCTGTGCTCCCGCTGTGCGCTGCTCCCGCTGTGCTCCCGCTGTGCGCTGCTCCCGCTGTGCTCCCGCTGTGCGCTGCTCCCGCTGTGCGCTGCTCCCGCTGTGCGCTGCTCCCGCTGTGCGCTGCTCCCGCTGTGCGCTGCTCCCGCTGTGCGCGCTGCTCCCGCTGTGCGCTGCTCCCGCTGTGCGCTGCTCCCGCTGTGCGCTGCTCCCGCTGTGCGCTGCTCCCGCTGTGCGCTGCTTCCGCTGTGCTCCCGCTGTGCGCTGCTCCCGCTGTGCGCTGCTCCCGCTGTGCGCTGCTCCCGCTGTGCGCTGCTCCCGCTGTGCGCTGCTCCCGCTGTGCGCTGCTCCCGCTGTGCGCTGCTCCCGCTGTGCGCTGCTCCCGCTGTGCGCTGCTCCCGCTGTGCGCTGCTCCCGCTGTGCGCTGCTCCTGCTGTGCGCTGCTCCCGCTGTGCTCCCGCTGTGCGCTGCTCCCGCTGTGCGCTGCTCCCGCTGTGCGCTGCTCCCGCTGTGCGCTGCTCCCGCTGTGCGCTGCTCCCGCTGTGCTCCCGCTGTGCGCTGCTCCCGCTGTGCGCTGCTCCCGCTGTGTGCTGCTCCTGCTGTGCGCTGCTCCTGCTGTGCGCTGCTCCCGCTGTGTGCTGCTCCTGCTGTGCTCCTGCTGTGCGCTGCTCCTGCTGTGCTCCCGCTGTGTGCTGCTCCTGCTGTGCTCCTGCTGTGTGCTGCTCCTGCTGTGCTCCTGCTGTGTGCTGCTCCTGCTGTGCTCCCGCTGTGTGCTGCTCCTGCTGTGCTCCTGCTGTGCGCTGCTCCCGCTGTGTGCTGCTCCTGCTGTGCTCCTGCTGTGCGCTGCTCCCGCTGTGTGCTGCTCCTGCTGTGCTCCCGCTGTGTGCTGCTCCTGCTGTGCGCTGCTCCCGCTGTGTGCTGCTCCTGCTGTGCTCCTGCTGTGCGCTGCTCCCGCTGTGTGCTGCTCCTGCTGTGCTCCTGCTGTGCGCTGCTCCCGCTGTGCGCTGCTCCTGCTGTGCTCCCGCTGTGTGCTGCTCCTGCTGTGCTCCCGCTGTGTGCTGCTCCTGCTGTGCTCCCGCTGTGCGCTGCTCCCGCTGTGCGCACTATTGCTGCTGCTCCTGAGGGGCCAGAGGAGAGAGAGGGAGAGGAAGAACTGCTGCTGCTGCAGGACAGGAAGGCCAGGAGGCCAGGACTGAGCTATATAACAACCTAGGTGGGTGTCTGGAGCTTCTATTTTTAAGGTGGGGGCTATTAAAGACTGTGCTTTGTAGGGGGAGGCCAGAAGACTGCCAGGAGGATTTGGGGAAGAGGAAGGGGGGTGTGTGTGGTTTAAAACCATCTTGCTGCCACCCCGCCCCCGCCCCCCCCACCCCTTTTCCCAGTGGCCAGCGTGGCTGGTGAAGACATCACCTCCCCCTGCCTGAAGATCGTTAAGCCCCCACCCATTCTCCATCCAGAGGCACCCACCTAGAGTTTCCCCTTTCCCTCCTGTGCCTCCCTGTCCTCTACCCCTCTCCCTCCTCTCCTCTCCTACATAAAAGGGGGTGGTTATACTCACCTTTCTCCCCCTCTCCCTTCCCCAAGGAGGAACTTAATTTTTAAAAAAATATATATAATAGCATATATATATAAATATATATAATTAAAAAAAAACAAATATATAATGGCCAATCCTACTCGGGATGGGTGTGGCTCGGGCCCAATGGCCAGTTTGTCATCGCCTGTGGCCGAGCCCTCGAGGGCCAATGTGGAGGAGGTATTGTCACCGGTGGCGGGGCCTCCCAAAAAGACCTATGCGGGGGTGGCTGCTTCTGCAGCTCCTGCTGCTCCCGCGGCCCCGTCACCTTCCCACCTCCTCACGAGGGCCCTGGGGGTAAAGAGCTACACTAACCCCGACATGACTATCGAGGCCTGCGTCAAGGCTATGGCTGGGGTCGTCGGCCCCCCAGTTATAGTCGCGGCCTCGAAAATGTATGGAAAGGCCATATTCTTCTTGAGGTCCGAGCGGGCGGTGCACCTGGCCCTGCAAAAGGGGCTCACTGTGGGCGGGACCTTTCTGGCGTTGGACCCTCTTGAGGCCACCTCCCAGAGGATTATAATATCCAACGTCCCGCCCTTTGTTTCTGGTGAGCTCCTCCTCCACCTCTGTAAACTGGGGGAGGTCAGGTCCGGGATAGCGCCGATCCCGCTCGGCCTCAAGGACGCAGCCCTCCAACACGTGTACTCCTTCCGGCGCCAGGTATTCGTCTGCTTGGCCCGGGAGAAGTGCCTGGAGGGGGCCTTCAATATAAACTTTGAGCGGACCGCCTACCGGGTATTCTGGACCGCGGAGGGCGTGCAGTGCCATGCTTGGAAGGAGGTGGGGCATGTGAGGAAGAACTGCACCCCCCCTCCAAGGCCGCTGATTCCACCCAAGTGGCTGCGGCTGGCACCGCCCCTCCTCCTCCCCCCGCCACTACTCCATCTCCCTCCCCGCAAGGGGAGGTGGCGCCGGCAGCCACCGCCATCTCGGCTGCCGGTGAGGAGGGGGGGAGAGACCCCGTGCCGTAAGAAGGCGCAGAGGAAGACCCGCAACCTGGGGGCGGTCCCTGAAACCCCTTAAACTCCCCAAACCACCCAGGATCCCCAAACACCTGTAGACACCGGCTCGGGGGAAAAATCAACATCCGGCCCCGGCGTCGTCTCCCTGTGTGCTCCCCGACCCGTGTACGCCTCAGCGCCATGTGCTGGCCCCGGTGTCGTCTCCGCGCGTGGTCCTGGGCCCGTGTGCGCCTCAGCGCCATGTGCTGGGCCCGGCGTCATCTCCGCGTGTGCTCCCAGGCCCGTGTACGCTGAGGCGCCATGTGCTGGGCCCGGCGTCGTCCCTGTGCGGGTTCCCGGAGCTGGCGGGGGCGAGACTCGTGCCCCCGAGCCGGAAGGGGAAAACCCGAAACCCCAGAGGGTGGGGCGTCTGGGAGGGCTCGACGAGGTGGAGGAGGCCTCACAGATGGAGGTCTCCCTAGCCCCCAGCCTCCCTCGGAAGAGACGTCACCCCTCGGAGAAGGAATAGGAGGGGGAGGGCGACGCCCAATCGGAAGAGATTGGCTGTGTACCCTCCCCTGATGAAGAAGTGGTGGCGTCTCCACCTAATAAGACCTCGACCTGCCCTCTGGGAGAATCCCAAACCCCTACCCCTGCACCCACTGTTCCCCCTATCAACCTGCTGCAGTCCCCTGAACAGGGCCCCTCGGGGGTCACTGGAGGCACCTCCCTTGAGGGGGTGCCCAACTTAGACCCATTAAGTACCCCCGAGGTATCCTCTGGCCCGTCGGGGGACTGCAGCACCCTTAATATAAAAAAATTAACTGGGTCATTGGGTGGCGGTGGTGAAGAAGGCCTTCCCACTCCCTCCCAAAATTTAGCACCGGGCGTCCTAGTGTTAGGGCAGGAGCTTGTCCTAAGCTCCCCGGACGACCCGGTGCCGGGAGGAGAGCGGGTATCTGAAATGCCGCCACCCTCTGACCTGAAATTATTAGAGGAGACCAGAGAGGACCCCTCTGGCCTTGATCCTGGGGGTGGGGTCGAGGTGGAGGTGGAGACGACTGGCAGCTCCGGACTCCGTACTCAATGCGGGGGAGGGGTTGGAAGCTGGAGGTGACGACCTGGAGGAGGACGGAGTTTCGGTGATGAAAACCGGGGATGACGTTGAGTAGATATCGGGTGAGGTGATGGATCCCCTGGTGCCCTCCACTGACTCTCCCCTCATCCCCCCACAGGAACTCCAGGACTTTGTAGCGAGTCATCGCGGTCGCCGAGACAGGGTCCAGTTGGCCTTGGACCAGTGGCATTCTTTTCCGCTGGTGTTCTGGTCCACTCGCGAGGCTCTCAAGGTGCCCAAGTTGGACAGGAACGCCCGGCGGAGGATCTATACGTTTCTCGCTGGGCTCCTGAAGGAGAGGAAGGATTAAAAGTCCTCTCCTTTTACTTAAGGTGAAGGTTGTATGTACTTTTTGACAATGAAGACGACTATAGCCAGCCTCAACATCCACGGCAGCAGCGACGCACAGCGCAGGTTCCAGAACTTCTCGGTCCTCTGGGACGGGAAGTATGCGCTGTGCTTCCTGCAGGAAACGCAGACCGTTCCGGGAGACGAAGCTAGGTGGCTCCTGGAGTGGCGAGGCGAGGTCTACATGAGTCACCGAGCCTCCAATCCTGGCGAGGTGGTTATCTTGTTGGCCCCACATTTTCAGCCGGAGATCTTGGGGGTCAAGGAGCCGGTGCCAGGCCGGTTGCTGCACCTGACTGTGCGCCTGGGGGGCGCGGTGCATCACTTTGTGAATGTGTACACTCCCCGGGCGCGCAGCAGCAAGCGAGCTTCTTCGAGGAAGTGTCCACTCATCTGGGCTCCATCGACGCGGGCGAGAGCATCGTCCTCGGGGGGGATTTTAATTGTACCCTCGAGGCCCGGGACCGTCACGGTCCCCAGCACCGCAGGTGAGGTGTGAGTAAGTTACGGGACCTGGTCAGGTCCTTCGACTTGGTGGGCGTCTGGCGAAATCTCCATCCTGACTCCAGTGTTTTCACCTTTATGTCACCTGGAGTCAGAGTGTCCAGACTCGACCGTCTTTACATTTCGAGGGCATACGTGTCCTGCGTTCCGGCGGCTTCTGTGCAGCAGGTGCCGTGCACGGACCACCGTCTGGTGTGGGTGGAGCTCACTCCGTTCTGCGCTCGGATGGGGTCTGCGTACTGGCACTTTAACAACCTGCTACTGGAGGACGAGCAGTTCCTGGACTCGTTTCATTGTTTCTGGGCCGGCTGGAGAAGGAAGCGGGGAGGCTTCCCCTCCTTGAGGCTCTGGTGGGACGTGGGCAAGACTCACGTCCGCGTTTTCTATCAGGAGTACGCGAAGGGGTCGACAAAGAGGCAGAAATCCAGGGTCGTGGAGTTGGAGAAGGAGGTGCTCGACCTGGAGGCAGGTCTCCGTCAGCCCGACGCGGACCCAGCCCTGCGGTTGGTGTACGATGAGAAGAAGGGCGCGCTGCGGGACCTGCAATCGTCGGGTCCCGGGGCGCGTTCGTGAGGTCACAGATCCGGTTCCTCAAGGACCTGGACCGTGGCTCCCCCTTCATCTGCTCACTGGAAAAAAGGCACGGAGTCCGTCAGCAGCTCTTTACGCTGCTGGCCAACGACGGATCCCTTGTCTCGGATCCGGAGGGCATCAGGGCCATTACCAAATCCTATTACACTGCCCTGTTCTCTCCGGATCCATCCAGCGAGGATGCTCGCAGAGTTTTGTGGGAGAACCTGCCGCAGGTCGGCCCGGAAGGCGCTGGAAAGCTTGACTCCCCTATAAGTCTGGGGGAGGTGACCGGCGCCCGCGACGATCTCTCCAGGGGCAAATCCCCAGGACTGGACGGGCTGACCATGGAGTTCTTCAGGGCGTTCTGGGACGTCCTGGGGAACAACTACGCAGGGGTCCTGGGGGAGAGTATCGCTACCGGGGAGATGCCCCTTTCGTGACGCAGGGCCGTGATTGCCTTGCTGCTGAAGAGGGGGGATCTCCGCCTCCTTAAAAACTGGCGCCTGGTATCCCACCTCAGCACGGATTATAAAATCTTTGCCAGAGCCATATCTTCCCGCCTTGGCACCGAGCTGGACCACATGATCCACCCTGACCAGTCTTATACCGTCCCGGACCGCACCATTCATGATAATATCCACCTGGTCCAGGACATTATCCACTATTCCCAGAGGGCTGGCCTGTCGAGCGCCTTCCTGTCCCTTGATCAGGAGAAGGCGTTTGACAGGGTGGATCACGAATATTTACTCGGAACTCTGCGAGCATTCGGGTTCGGGACGCATTTCATCGCCCGGATCCGACTTCTGTACACCGCCGCGGAGAGTCTAGTTAAGGTTAACGGGTCCCAGACGGCGCCCCTGCGCTTCGGGAGAGGGGAGTGCGTCAGGGCTGCCCCCTGTCTGGCCAGTTGTATTCTATCTGCGTGGAGCCTTTCCTGCGCCTCTTGCGGAGGAGGTTGTCGGGATTGGTTCTGCGCGGGCCGGGCATCGGGGTGGTCCTCTCGGCATACGCCGATGACGTGCTCCTAATGTTTAGCGACCCGGCTGACCTGCGGAGGATGCGCGAGTGCCAGGAGGTCTACTCTGCCGCGTCCTCTGCCAGGATCAACTGGGATAAATGTTCTGGACTCCTGGTCGGCCTGTGGCAGATGGATCCCCTACCCGAGGAGCTCAGGCCTTTCACCTGGAGCAGGACCAGCATCCCCTACCTGGGGGTCCATCTCTGTCCTGCTGAGGAATCCTGGCCGGAGAATTGGCAGGAACTGGAGACGAAAGTCACCGCTCGCCAGCGGCGCTGGACAGGACTGCTCCGAGTGCTGTCTTACCGGGGTCGAGTTCTGGTCATAAACCAGCTGATTGCCACCATGTTGTGGTATCGGCTGGTCACTTTGACCCCTCCCCCGGACTTTGTCGCAAAAACCCAGAGAATGCTCGTTGACTTCTTCTGGGACAAAAGATTGCACTGGGTCGCTGCTGAGGTTCTGAGTCTCCCGCTTAGGGAGGGCGGTCAGGCGCTGGTGTGCCTACGCACGCAGGTGGCGACTTTCCGTCTTCAGATCCTGCAGCGATACCTTTACGTTGAGCCCCATCCGAGATGGTGTGCCCTGGCGACGTATTTCTTCCGCCAGGTGCACGGCCTGAATTATGACGTGCAGCTCCTGTTTGTAGAGCTGAGGGGCCTCGGTGGCTCCTTGCAGGTGTTGCCCATCTTTTACCAGGACCTGATCAAAGTCTGGAACATGGTCGCCTCGCGACGCAGCTCTCCCCTGTCAGGAGTAGCGGCTATCAGGGATAAATCCTAACTCAGAATAGAAAGATCTGTTGAGACCGCAGTTTGTCAGGGATGCAAGTAATTCGGATTTGTGCTCTGTATGGTATCTACTGAAAAGAACCACAAAGACAAAATTGTGAGCAATTATCAGAGGACAACATCCAAGACAGCAATCCTGCTTGATTTATTTAAATAAGATCTGCCCTCTTCTGGTTTTCTCCATCTAGTGTTCTTCATTAATATTTTGTCCAGGCTCACATTCCTTGCTGGTGACCACTTCTACCAATGTTCAACGTTCTCCAAAATGGCATATATACCATCAAAGTGACACAAGAACTGGAAAGGCTGAATAATGTGTCTGAGTTGAGGCCCCAGTTGCCTTTCACGCCAGGTTAATCAAATTATGTTCTTCAGTTTCCAACACTTTTCCTTAGGCTCCAGCACATCAAATCCTGACCTCTCCTGCCCCAAGAGACATTCACTCATTCCTCCTCTTCTCACTAAACTCTACTGACTTTCCATCCTTCAACAAACTGCAGTTCTTGTCCTTGTTTACAAATCTCCTCATGGCCTTGTTGTACCCGACGACTGCCACTCCATACCAGTCCAACACCACAACCTCCGGGACACTGGCCAGCTGTGCATCTGGCCCACCCTTCCATCGCAAAAACTTTTAACCATCGCAGAAGAAGGGAAGAGCTTTAATATGGCATTTTTTCACAACTTCAGGACATCCTATAAGACTTCCCAGCCACTGAAATATGTCCAAAGTGCAGTCACTATTGTAATATAGAAAACACTGCAACCAACTTGTGCTTAAGCAAGATCCCTCAAACAGCAATGTGTTACAGCCAGATAACCTGTCTTAATGATACAGGTTGAGGGATAAATATTGGCCAGGACACCTCCTACCCTGTTGTGATATAATGTCATGTAATCTTTAAAGTCCATCTGAGAAGGAAGATGGGGCTTTGGTTTAATGTATCATCTGAAAGATGGCACCTCAGGCAGTGCAGCACTCCCTCAGTGCTGCACTGGAGCATCAGACTGGATTTTGAGGCCAAATCTCAGCCTGAACCCCACAAACCCCTGACTCAATGCCGAGAGTGACCAAGCCATGGCTGATAGCTGGACAGGAACTCCCTCTCTGAACTCTTCGCCTTTTGACCCTGCGCTTCTCTCTCTGTAACTTACCATTGCTTGGCATCTTCTTGTTTCTCTGGAGCTTCCCTGAGAGATTTAAGTATATGAAAGCTAACATAGATATGTAAGCTGTTGCTGACTGAAGGAACATTAGTTTATTCTGATATTATTCACCAAGACTTCAGTTGCTGTGAAGTGGCGGAACAGATTTCACATTCAAGCCCTGGAATAATGAATTGCCTGACACTTGTGCAGGAATGGTCAAGAAATTAAAAAGACATATTTTCATCTATAACATTTCCCAGAGATTTTTGGTCCTTTATTTACTGAAGAACCACAAGCAATCATTTTCATGGAGCTTACCAGCAGACATTGTTACTTACTGCTTACTGAAACTTACTATTTATTTCAGACTTTCCTTTTTTGTGTTTGACCAATTGATATAAATTAAAGGGCATAATTCGAAAGGGTATGCAGGAGCAGAGAGACCTGCAGTGAGGGGGTGGGGTTAGGTGCACAAATTGTTGAAAGTAGCAGGGTAGGTTGAGAAAGTGCAATGAAGCAAATGGGATCCTGGACTTTCTAAATAGAGGCATAGAGTACAGGGAGGTTATAATGAACCTGGAGAAATGCTGGTACAGTCTTGACTGAACCATTGTGCACTGTTCTGGGCAACACACTCTAGGGAGGATATGAAGAATTTAGAGAGGGTGCCAAAACAAGAATGGTTCCAGTATTGAGGGACTTCAGTTACATAGATAGATTGGACACTGTTCTCCTTGGAGAAGGGAAGGTTGAGGGGAGATTTAATAGAGGTGTTCAAAATCATGAGGGGTCTGAACAGAGTGGATAGGGAGAAACTGTTCATATTGGTGGAACCAGAGAACACCAATTTCAGGTAATTGGCAAAAAGACACATGGTGACAAGGAGGAGAACCCTTTTTATGCAGTGGTGAGGAACTGGCTGTCTGAGACTGTGGTGGCGGCAGGTTCAATCCTGGCTCTCAAAATGGAATGAGATAAATACTTTAAAAAAGCTACAGGACTTAAGGGTAAGGGTAAGGGAATGAGGTTAGCTGGGTTGCTCATGCAGAGATCTAGCATGGACTTGATGAGCAGAATGGCCTCCTTGCATGCTGTAACTATTCTACGATGCTATACATTGTGTAAATGTGATTATCGAACTTTTGCAACTCCTTGCTGTGTCTTACTGCATTCCAGTATAATTCCACCTGCAACTATATCTGACCATGTAATGTAGCTTGTGTACGTTAGTGTCTCATTGTGCTATTTTCAGCCTTTCGAAGGTGATGGGAGAATGTGGTGAACGTCTCATGTGGTCTCCAAGACAATACGATGGAGAAGAGGCTAATGATTAAATCTGGGTTACATAATCCATATACAACAATGAATAAAGACTCTCTGCCTCCTTCTTCTCATTTACTTGTTATCCCTTTGTCCTCAATTAACCCATTCCTTTCTCAGTATTTTTTCATTTTATTTGAAAAGGTCATTCAGTTCTTTAGACTACTTCAGCACACTCACCAAGCTGGTAATTTAATTTAACATAAGAAATAGGAGCAGGAGTAGACCCTTCGGCCCCTCGAGCCTGCTCCGCCATTCAATAAGATCATGGCTGATCTTCTTGTGTTTCGAGTTCCACATTCCCATCTGACCCCGATAACCTTTGATTCCCTCGCCTAACAAGAATTCTAACTTGCCCCATTTCACCCTAAGTGTGGGTGTCAATGCCAATGCATCTCCACTAGGCCATGCTTGGGACAAAACCCTTTCTCAGTTTCAGGAGTTATAATCTCTATTGCTGCCCATCAGGCACCTTCAGCCAGTGGTACCACCCAGCGCCAGACACTGGAGGATGCTCAGAAACACAGCCAGTGAAGCAGTGTCGAGGTCTTCTGGGGCTCCTGATCTACCTCATTCACAGAGTTATTTTTGAAATGGATGGCATTATATAACAAAGCAACATTAATGTGCAGAGACTTGCAGCCTCTGCTCAGACTGCACCCACTGTAAACACTGATCCGCTGAATCTTATCGAAATAAAGCCACTTTAATTTCTCATTGTTCACCACGAGAAGAGACCAGGCCACATCTCTCAGCTCTTTATGGTGCACAATAAAAAAAAAACATTCTCAAAATGAATCAGCATGTTTTTGATATAATGTAGGAAGTTTACATTGTGCCTCATATGTCAATAGTGCTGAGATCAGAGGTATGCTCAAGAGGTCAGCTTCCAGCAATTAAAAACATTTCCTCAAATATTAAAGACCAAAATGAATCAGAAACCTGTCTGGGAGGCTACAGGGCCAACATTTGGGGTAGTCCATATATCATGGTTAGGGACCCACTTTGTCATGTGGTCTGGTAAAAGGGGGCCCAGCTGATCATTTGGACTTTGTATCAGTTTTTGCTCTCCCTGTTCCCTGCAGTAAAATGGTAATTCTATAAGGCTACTGAATTCCTCAGCATCATTATTCTTAAAACAACAGCTTACATTTCTAAAGCATCTCGAATGCAGACAATTTCCCGAGGAAATACAGACGTTGAGCTGTAGTGGGAGACTTTGGAGAGTTGGCCAAAAGCCAACTTAGGGGAGACAATGGCATTGTGGCATTGTCACTGGGCTAGTAATCCCAGTAGGACCTCTGGGATCATGGGTTCAAATCGCATCATGGTGGAATTTTAAATTCCGTTAATAAAATCTAGAATATAAAGCTAGTCTCAGTAATGGTAACCATGGAACTATTATCAATTGTCATAAAAATCCATTTGGTTCATTAATGTCCTTTAGAGAAGAAAATCTGCTGTCCTTACCTGGTCTGGCCTACATGTGACTCCAGACCCACAGCAATGTGGCTGACTCTGAAATGGCCTGGAAAGCCACTCAGTTCAAGAGCATAATTAGAGATGGGTAACAAATGCTGGCCTTGCCAGTGAAACCCACACCCTATAAAGGAATAAAGGAAAAAAAGCATGGTTGAAGCGATGGGTTTGAGGGAGAGGAATATAGGGGTTTAGGTGGGAGTTTGATACAGAAGTGTTAAGGCAGCTGAAGCCTCTGCCACCATCTGTGGAAAAGATGGAAGGGAATTTGCAGGAGCCAGTCCTGGTGGGCAAAGGACGAGAGGTGGGACAATGGGCCTGTGAAGGCCACAGTGGGAGGGTTAGACAAGGCCATGTAGGAATTTATAAATGAGGTGAAAAATGCAGGGCCAATGGAGGTGGGTAGAGAACAGGCTTTTGGACCACCTGGATTTTAATAGGACACCAGGTGAGCACTGAGATTTTAGACAAGCTGGAGTTTTGGACAAGTTGCAGCTTGAAAATACAGGGAGGAGAGCACTGGATCAGTCAAACCCAACATTAACTACAGAGCAGTTTTCTTTGGAGTTGGGTAGGGGAGGGGTGGTGAATGTTGGGGTGAGGGAGAATATGTAGTGTTGATGATGGATACCTCACAGGGTTTGAAGGATCCTAATAGTAAAACTCCCTCTTTAATAATAAGTGGTGTTTGTGATAACTGCTTCAGTTTGAGCTGGGGGTAAGGACGGAATAGGATCTAAGGGTGTTATCACGAGGATGTGCTTTTTGAAGATATGATCTCTGATTTCTTTGATTGGCTGGATTTTAAACTGGAACCCTATACAGACAATTGTGTTTTTTTAAAATAAACAGCCTAGACAGGCTGAGCTGCTTTAAAACCTGATTTCACCTTCCACAAAGTTGGAATGAAGACAGACAATCAACCCCTGGGGAATGTGGAAGACCCCATCTCCTGACTATTCACACCACACTGAGACTCTGCAAATGTTTTTGCAATGAGGCATCAAATTTCAAATCCCTGTTCTGAAAGAATAGCTGCAGCAGGCATGAACGAGTCAAGCCCCTATGGAATATACAGCCAGCGAGGTATTTCAAGGGACCCCTGTCCAGCAGGAGAGATGAAGAAGTGAAAAGGATAATGCTGCACTGAAACGGACTGTTGGAGCCATGTGCCCTCTCTCTCTCTGGCTGGAAATACTGCGCCTGGTTTATAAAGTGACCATCCTGAGAAGAAAGACCATGGGTGGAATTTTCTGTGCTCGTTGGTGTCAGCTGTGAGCAGACAATATAGCAAGAAGGCCAAAAAGTGGTTTCATGACGTAGAGAAGCCAGATTGCAATCATCCACTCTGCCCATCATGTTTCCCACCATCAAGCATCGGGAACCTCATGGTAATACATCTGCATATCATTATAAGCCCAGCCCGCTGGAATCATCTCCCACCCCACGCTGGATCATCCCAGCACATCGGCGTGCAATCACGCCAACGTGTTTCACAACAGCATATATAAGGCGTGCACCTGGCAAGGTGAACTTCGAGGGGAGCTTGGAGGTGAATGCACACTAACATTGTGCAGCACTCACAAGGCTTGTCCATTTGACTTCAAGGTTGAGGGCGAGGGCACAGGAAAGTCGCTTGTTCCCAGCTGGCTGACAGTGTGGCGCTGGGACAAGGGCTGCCCTGCGGTTGAGGTGAGTTGGAGGGGGTGGGGTGCAGGGCAAGGGCTGCACTGTGGTTGATGGTAGTGCACAAGCACATGTGGGGTCGGGGGGGTCGGGGGGGAGGTGGGGGGTGGGGGGGAGGGTGTTTGGGTTGGGGAGGGAAGTGGCCGCGCATTAGAGAACCCCCCGTATAAAGTGACCATTCCCCCGCAGCTGAGACAATTCACAGCACATTGACATGCTTGGAGTCGGGCCTCTAGCTTATCCGCCCACTCAAGCAACGCAGAGGCATGAAAGTGCCACCAATGCCCCAGAGCTTTTCACCCCTCGGGCACAGACTGCAAACTGATGAGTGTTTTAGTGGACTGCAGAACAATTGGACGACTGAGCACGTTGTACAATCTCCTTGTGAAAGCTGGCCATGGAGCAGTCACTGGTGGAGGTGCTCACAGCTCCTTGCAATGTCAGCATCCCGGTTTGGACCAGTCTCCCCCATGGTTCAAGCTAACAGTGCAGCCTTGCAGTGTGGGTTAGGAGAATGCCTGTGCCTGAGCTGAGAGCACAGCAGGCAGTCCAGTGGGCAAAGCTGCCGCTAATCGGTCAGGTGGAGTGTGGCGGAGGAGGGTGGGGTTTTGGGAAGCTGTGCAGCGCGCTAAACTCTGGCCATCCATGTGGTGGCCAGCACTCTCTGGGATGCATCAAGGTGCCTTCAGACTTAACCAAGAGAGGTTCTGAGAACACCCAAGCTAACCCATGCATCTCTCTTACATCCTGCAGGACATCAGGGGCATGGAACCTGCTGACCTAGCTGTATGCCCCGTGGTGTACAGAGAGCAGAGACAAAGCAGAAGAGAGTGATGGGGGTGCCTGGCTGGGCAGAGGGAGGAGCAGAACCCTCCGGAAGGGGTGGCTGCTGCTAACACACACGCCACTGAAGAGCCACAGTGAGCCATCGCTGGTCAGTGCCTAGCTAGACCCAGGATCTATAGATGCCGCCTTTCATTCCTGCAGATGACTGAGAACCAGTGTTGCCGAAGACTGTGCATGGCCAGGGAGCTGGTCAGTCACATATCCCACCTGCTGTAGGATTTGGCACCAAGGGGACATGGAGAGCACCCACTGCCAGTGGCTGTGAAAGTGACCGTGGTGCTCAATTTCTACACCAGTGGCTCCTTTCAGGGCTCCACAGGTGACTTCTGTGGGATACCACAAGCCTCCACCCACAAATACATCCATGAGGTCATGGAAGCCATCTTCGCTAGGGCTCACAACTTTGTGCATTTCGCCTGGGACCAGGACAGTCAGGATGTAGGAGCGATTGGAGTTGCCCAGATCTCAGGTTTCCCACAGGTGCAGGGAGCCATTGACTGCACTCATGTGGCGCTCAGATCTCTAGGGTAACAAGCGGTCAACTAGGTCAACCGTAAGGGTTTCCATTCACTGAATGTGCAGCTGGTGTGTGACCACCACAAACACATCCTGCAGGTCTGTGCACGGTTTCCAGGGAGTGTCCGGTACTCCTACATTCTCAGTAGATCTCAGGTCCCTGGTGTCTTCCAGGGTCCATAGAGGCTGCAGGGTTGGCTCCTCGGGGACAAGGGCTACCCACAGAGGCCGTGGCTGATGACACCCGTGCAGTGGCCTCAGACTGCAGCAGAGCGACGCTATAACTAGGCTCATGCTGCAACTCTCAGCTTGATGGAGCAAACCATCAAGATACTGAAGATGCGGTTCCGGTGCCTGGATCGGTCTGGTGGAGCCTGCAATACAATCCACACAGGGTGTCACACATCATCATCACCTGCTGCGCCCTTTACAACCTGGCAATGCAATGGGGAGAGGAGCTGGCTGAGGAGGAGGTGGAGGAACTGCACATCTCCTCCAATGAGGAGGGCATCAATGGGGGTGAGGGTGAGGAGGTCGTCAAAGGTGATGATGATGGGGATGAGGCCATCGCACTGGCCAAACAAGGCAGGTGCGCTCGGGAGGCCTTCATAGCTGCTAGATTTATGGAGGATGATGACGAGATGCAGTGAGGAGACATCATAGATCCTCACATTGCATCTGTGAATGTTTGACTCCAGTCTGGCTGATGGCAGCGCACATACTCTCTGTGAGAATGCTCCTGTCACGGAGATGCAGTGGAGGCCCTAATAGTCACTTTATTCCAGGAGGATGATGATGACATGCAGTGAGGACACTCCATAGATCTTCACATAACCTCTGAGAATGCCTGACTCCTGTCTGGCCGAGGGCAGCTCACTTGAGCTCTGTGATCAGGGTCATATCGTGGAGATGCAGCCATCAAACTTTTAATGCACCTGATCCTTTGTCAGCCTTCAGCACCTGTCCCCTTCAGGAGCACAGCATCACTGGTCACAGATGCTGAAGAGATGGGGGCCAGCCCCACCCTAAAGGTGCTGAGAGCACACAGAGAGAATGACGGAACTCTGTGGCGCCTGCCCACGGCATTCTGGCAGCAATGACCAGCACCATCGAGGTGCAGGAATCAGTAATGTGTCCAGGGTGTGTGAGGCCGGACCATCACTGTGGTCTGAAGGTTACACACTGCACAGGGAAGAGGCCCTGGACTGAGGCACCTGCCTTTACCTTGTGCAGAAAGGTTTCACACCTGAATGGCACGAACACTGTTCATCAGAACAAGGAGCCACAGGCAGAAAGACATTCTTGGGAATTTATTGACAATAGTGAACTTTATGTACAAGTCATTACCACCGATATTTTTTAACGGGTCCCTGACGGCGCCCCTTCGCTTTGGGAGAGGGGTGCGTCAGGGCTGCCCCCTGTCTGGCCAGTTGTATTCTATCTGCATGGAGCCTTTCCTGCGCCTCTTGCGGAGGAGGTTGTCAGGATTGGTTCTGTGCTGGCCGGGCATCGGGGTGGTCCTTTCGGCTTATGCCGGTGACGTGCTCCTTATGTTTAGCGACCCGGCTGACCTGCGGAGGATGTGCGAGTGCCAGGAGGTCTACTCTGCCGCTTCTTCTGCCAGGATCAACTGGGATAAATGTTCTGGACTCCTGGTCGGCCCTTGGCAGATGGATCCCCTACCCGAGGAGCTCAGGCCTTTCACCTGGAACAGGACCAGCCTCCTCTACCTGGGGATCCATCTCTGCCCCGCTGAGGAATCCTGGCCAGAGAATTGGCAGGAACTGGAGACGAAAGTCACCGCTCGCCTGCGGCACTGGACAGGACTGCTCCGAATGTTGTCTTACCGGGGTCGAGTTCTGGTCATAAACCAGCTGATTGCCGCCATGTTGTGGTATCGGCTGGTCACTTTGATCCCTCCCCCGGACTTTGTCGCAAAAATCCAGAGAATGCTCGTCGACTTCTTCTGGGACAAAAGATTGCACTGGGTCGCTGCTGAGGTTCTGAGTCTCCCACTTAGGGAGGGTGGTCAGGTGCTAGTGTGCCTACGCACCCAGGTGGTGACTTTCCGCCTTCAGACCCTGCAGCGATACCTTTACGTCGAGCCTCCTCTGAGATGGTGTGCCCTGGCAATGTATTTCTTCCGCCAGGTGCACGGCCTGAATTATGACGTGTAGCTCCTGTTTATAGAGCAGAGGGGCCTCGGTGGCTCCTTGCAGGCGTTGCCTGTCTTTTACCAGGACCTGATCAAAGTCTGGAACATGGTCGCCTCGCGACGCAGCTCTCCCCTGTCAGGAGTAGCGGCTATCGTCAGAGAGCCGCTGCTCAGGAATCCGCCCCTCTGTCCTTTTCAGTGGCTGGCGGAGAGGAGGGCTGTGGCTGCCGGGGTGACCAGGATCGGGGACGTGCTGGGTGGTGGAGGAATGGGCTGGATGCTCCTGCAGGAGTTGGCGCGTCGCGCGTCTGTGAGTGTCCAGATCGCAGCTGATGCCATCCAAGACCTTAGGACGGTCGTGCTCGGACCCGACGTAATTTTAGGTCTCGAGGTGGCCCAGGTGCGCGGTGGTCTTCCGCCTGGACGTTCCCCTATTTGGACGGAATTCCACATTGGCCCCAAGCCCCGAGCCCTCCCTCGGGTGCCAGTGCCCCGCAATATGAGCTGTCTCAGGGACATGCCCTCCGTGCCATTTGGCACGGCATGGAGGAGCTTCCTGTACAGACTGCTGCTGCACACCTTCCATTTTCTTGCCCTCGTCTGCCGCCTGGACATGCCCTGGTGTGCCTTGTTGCCATCCGGTGGTGGAGGTCCGATGGGAGGCCCTCTACGGAGGTGTCCTCCCACTTTCCATTGGGGACCTGCGGTGGAGGGTGTTGCACGCAGCAGACCCCTACAACCGGAGGATGTGTAGGTTCACAGACTCCCACGATACCTGCCCTTTTTGTGGTCTTGTGGAGTCCGTGGACCGTGCTTATATAGGGTGTGGTAGGCTGCACTCCCTTTTCAGTTATTTAAAAAACCTTTTATTAATGTTTTGTCTGCACTTCAGCCCCACGCTCCTGACCTTCGGACACCCGGTGCGGAAGGGGGCCGGGAGGAGGAGGACCTCCTCGTGAACCTGCTCCTGGGCCTGGCCAAGTTGGCCATTAACAAGTCCAGGCAGCGGGCGATCGATGGGGTCGTCCTGCCTGATTGTCTGTCCCTCTTCCGTGGCTACATTCACGGCCGGGTGTCCCTGGAGAGGGAGCACGTGGTGTCTGCCGGCACTCTCGAGGCCTTCCGTGCTCGGTGGGCACCGCGGGGACTGGGATGTTTTATCGATCCCTTTAACCACATCTTGGTTTAATGTTTGTAAGTTTCCTTTAAACTTTGTCCTTGGTTTTTCAGCTGACCTGACTTAGGGGCTGTGCTTGTTTTATCTCTTATTTTGTTGATTTAGTTTAATTGGTTGACTCCAAAAGTGTTACATCTTCTTAATGAGCTCGTTGGAATCGTTGTTTCTTCAGTTGAATCCAGACACTGAGGAAAGGAGGTTGTTGCTGCTGCTGCTCCTGTTTCCTTTGGACTCTACTTTCATTGCCTGGGGGAGTTGGAGTTTGGATGGCCTCTTTTGGTGGGGGCCAAAGGAGGGAAGGAGAGAGAGGGAGAGGAAGAACTGCTGCTGCTACTGTTGTTGGTGCTGCTGCTGCTACTGTTGTTGGTGCTGCTGCTGCTACTGTTGTTGGTGCTGCTGCTGCTACTGTTGTTGGTGCTGCTGCTGCTACTGTTGTTGGTGCTGCTGCTGCTACTGTTGTTGGTGCTGCTGCTGCTACTGTTGTTGGTGCTGCTGCTGCTACTGTTGCTGGTGCTGCTGCTGCTACTGTTGCTGGTGCTGCTGCTGCTACTGCTACTGTTGTTGTTGGTGCTGCTGCTGCTACTGTTGTTGGTGCTGCTGCTGCTACTGTTGTTGGTGCTGCTGCTGCTACTGTTGTTGTTGGTGCTGCTGCTGCTACTGTTGTTGGTGCTGCTGCTGCTACTGTTGTTGGTGCTGCTGCTGCTACTGTTGTTGGTGCTGCTGCTGCTACTGTTGTTGGTGCTGCTGCTGCTACTGTTGTTGGTGCTGCTGCTGCTACTGTTGTTGGTGCTGCTGCTGCTACTGTTGTTGGTGCTGCTGCTGCTACTGTTGTTGGTGCTGCTGCTGCTACTGTTGTTGGTGCTGCTGCTGCTACTGTTGTTGGTGCTGCTGTTGTAGTTGGTGGTGTTGCTGCTGCTACAGGACAGGAAGGCCAGGCGTCCAGGACTGAGATCTAAAACATCCTAGGTGGGTGTCTGGACTTTCTATTTGTTCAGGTGGGGGCTGCTAAGGACTGTGTTTTGTAGGGGGAGGGCAGAAGATTGCCCTAAGGACTTGGGGAAGAAAAGGGGTGTGTGTGTGTATTAAAACCATTTTACTGCAACGCCTCCCCCGCCCAGCCTTTTCCCAGTGGCCAGTGTTGGCTGGTGAAGACATCGCCCTCCCCCTACCAGAAGATCATCAAGGCCCCCACCCACCGGCAATCTTTCCACGCAGAGACACCCACCTAGACTTTCCCCCTTTTCCTCCTGTGCCTCCCTGTTCTCTACCCCTCTCCCTCCACTCCTCTCCTGTATTTATATCTAAAAGGGGGAGGTTATTTCCACCTTTCTCCCTCTCCCCCCTCTCCAGGGAGAACTTTATTAAAATAATAATAATATCCTTCTCGGCTCACCATCGCCTGTGGCCGGGCCCTCGAGGGCAAACGTGGAGGTGGTATTGTCACCGGTGGCGGGGCCTCCCAAAAAGACCTATGCGGGGGTGGCTGCTTCTGCGGCTCCTGCTGCTCCTGCGGCCCTATCACCTTTCCACCTCCTCACGAGGGCCCTGGGGGTAAAGAGCTACACTAGCCCCGACATGACTATCGAGGCCTGCGTCAAGGCTATGGCTGGGGTCGTCGGCCCCTCAGTCATAGTCCCGGCCTCGAAGATGTATGGAAAGGCCATATTCTTCCTGAGGTCCCAGCGGGCGGTGCTCCTGGCCCTGCAAAAGGGGCTCACTGTGGGTGGGATCTTTCTGGCAGTGGACCCCCTTGAGGCCACCGCCCAGAGAATTATAATATCCAATGTCCCGCCCTTTGTTTCTGGTGAGCTCCTCCTCCTCCACCTCTGTAAACTGGGGGAGGTCAGGTCCGGGATAGCGCCGATCCCGCTCAGCCTCAAGGACGCGGCCGTCCGACACGTGTACTCCTTCCGGCGCCAGGTATTCGTCCGCTTGGCCCGGGAGGAGTGCCTGGAGGGGGCCTTCTCCGTAAATTATGAGGGGACCGCCTACCGGGTATTCTGGACCGCGGAGGGCATGTGGTGCCATGCTTGGAAGGAGGCGGGGCATGTGAGGAAGAACACCCCCCCCCCCCACCCCCCCTCCAAGGCCGCTGATCCCGCCGATCCCACCCAAGCGGCTGCGGCAGGCACCGCCCCTCCTCCCCCCACCACTACTCTATCTCCCTCCCCACAAGGGGAGGTTTCGCCGACAGCCACCGCCATCTCGGCTGCCAGTGAGGGGGGAGGGGAGAGATCCCGCGCCGTAAGAAGGCGCGGAGGAAGACCCGCAACCTGGGGGGCGGCTCCTGAGACACCCCAAACCACCCAGGATCCCCAAACCCCTGCAGACACCGGCTCGGGGGAAATATTAACATCCGGCACCGGTCCCGGCCCCGTCTCGGGGGCCAGCGGCCGGTCCCGGCCCCGTCTCGGGGGCCAGCGGCCGGTCCCGGCCCCGTCTCGGGGGCCAGCGGCCGGTCCCGGCCCCGTCTCGGGGGCCAGCGGCCGGTCCCGGCCCCGTCTCGGGGGCCAGCGGCCGGTCCCGGCCCCGTCTCGGGGGCCAGCGGCCGGTCCCGGCCCCGTCTCGGGGGCCAGCGGCCGGTCCCGGCCCCGTCTCGGGGGCCAGCGGCCGGTCCCGGCCCCGTCTCGGGGGCCAGCGGCCGGTCCCGGCCCCGTCTCGGGGGCCAGCGGCCGGTCCCGGCCCCGTCTCGGGGGCCAGCGGCCGGTCCCGGCCCCGTCTCGGGGGCCAGCGGCCGGTCCCGGCCCCGTCTCGGGGGCCAGCGGGGGTGAGACTCGTGACCCCAAGCCAGTGGAAAAACCCAAACACCAGAGGGTGGGGCGTTCGGGAGGGCTGGATGAGGCGGAGGAGACCTCACAGGTGGAGGTCTCCCTAGCCCCCAGCCTACCCTGGAAGAGACATTACCCCTCGGAGGAGGAAGAGGAGGGGGAGGGTGACGCCCAGGCTGAAGAGGTTGGGTGTGTCCCCTCCCCCGATGAAGAGATGGTGGCGTCTCCACCTCATAAAACCTCGCTCTGCCGTCTGGGGGAAACCCAAGCCCCTACCCCCATACCCATCGTTCCACCCATAAACCTGCTGCAGTCCCCTGAGCGGGGCCCCTCGGGGGTCGCTGGGGGCGCTTCCCTTGTGGGGGTGCCCATCTTGGACACACTAAATACCCCCGAGGTATCCTCTGGCCCGTCGGGGGACAGCAGCACCCCCTGTCTGAATAAATTGACAGGGTCATTGGGTGGTGGTGGTGAAGAAGGCCTTCCGGCTCCCTCCCAAAATTTAGCACCGGGCGTCCTAGTTTTAGGGCAGGAGCTCGACCTGAGCTCCCCGGACGACCCGGTGCCGGGAGGAGAGCGGGTATCCGAAATGCCGCCACCCTCTGACCCAAAACCGCTAATGGAGACCAGAGAGGACCCCTTTGGCCTTGATCCTGGGGGTGGGATCGAGGTGGAGACGACTGGCAGCTCCGGACTCCGTACTCAATGCGGGGGAGGGGTTGGAAGCTGGAGGTGACGACCTGGAGGAGGATGGAGTTTCTGTGGTGAAAACCGGGGATGACGTTGAATCGATATCGGGTGAGGTGATGGATCCCCTGGTGCCCCCCACTGACTCTCCCCTCATCCCCCCACGGGATCTCCAGGACTTTGTAGCGAGTCATCGCGGTCGCTGAGACAGGGTCCAGTTGGCCTTGGACCGGTGGCATTCTTTTCCGCTGGTGTTCTAGTCCACTTGCGAGGCTCTCAAGGCTCCTGAGTTGGACAGGAACGCTCGGTGGAGGATCCATACGTTTCTCGCTGGGCTCCTGAAGGAGAGGAAGGATTAAAAGTCCTCTCCTTCTTTTACTTAAGGTGAAGGTTGCACATACTTTTGACAATGAAGACGACTATAGCCAGCCTCAACATCCACGGCAGCAGCGACGCACAGCGCAGGTTCCAGAACTTCTCGGTCCTCTGGGACGGGAAGTATGCGTTGTGCTTCCTGCAGGAAACCCAGACCGTTCCGGGAGACGAAGCTAGGTGTCTCCTGGAGTGGCGAGGGGGGGTCTACATGAGTCACCGAGCCTCCAATTCTGGCGGGGTGGCTATCTTGTTGGCCCCACATTTTCAGCCGCAGATCTTGGGGGTCAAGGAGCCGGTGCCAGGCCGGCTGCTGCACCTGACTGTGCGCCTGGGGGGGTCGGCGCTTCACTTTGTGAATGTGTACACTCCCCTGGGCGCGCAGCAGCAAGCGAGCTTCTTCGCGGAAGTGTCCACTCATCTGGGCTCCATCGACGCGGGCGAGTGCATCGTCCTCGGGGGGGATTTGAATTGCACCCTCGAGGCCCGGGACCGTCACGGTCCCCAGCACCCCACGCGAGGTGTGAGTAAGTTACGGGACCTGGTCGGGTCCTTCGACATCTGGCGAAATCTTCATCCTGATTCCAGCATTTTCACCTTTGTGTCACCTGGAGTCGGAGTGTCCAGACTCGACCGTCTTTACATTTCGAGGGTGTACGTGTCCTGCGTTCCGGCAGCTTCTGTGCAGCAGGTGCCGTGCACGGACCACCGTCTGGTGTAGGCGGAGCTCACTCCGTTCTGCGCTCGGATGGGGTCCGCGTACTGGCCCTTTAACAACCTGCTACTGGAGGACGAGCGGCTCCTGGACTCGTTTCGTCGTTTCTGGGCTGGCTGGAGAAGGAAGCGGGGAGGCTTCCCCTCCTTGAGGCTCTGGTGGGACGTGGGCAAGCCTCACGTCCGCGTTTTCTGTCAGGAGTACGTGAGGGGGTCGACAAAGAGGCGGAAATCCAGGGTCGAGGAGTTGGGGAAGGAAGTGCTCGACCTGGAGGCAGGTCTCCGTCAGCCCGATGCGGACCCGGCCCTGCGGTCGGTGTACGATGAGAAGAAGGGCGCGCTGCGGGACCTGCAACTCGTCGGGTCCCGGGGCACGTTCGTGAGGTCACAGATCCGGTTCCTCAAGGACCTGGACCGTGGCTCCCCCTTCTTCTACTCGCTGGAAAAAAGGCACGGGGTCCGTCAGCAGCTCCTTACGCTGCTGACCAACGACGGATCCCTTGTCTCTGATCCGGAGGGCATCAGGGCCATTACCAAATCCTATTACACTGCCCTGTTCTCTCCAGATCCATCCAGCGAGGATGCTCGCAGAGTTTTGTGGGAGGACCTGCCGCAGGTCGGCCCGGAAGGTGCCAGAAAGCTTGACTCCCCTATAAGTCTGGGGGAGCTGACCGGCGCCCTCGACGGTCTCTCAAGGGGCAAATCCCCAGGACTGGACGGGCTGACCGTGGAGTTCTTCAGGGAGTTCTGGAACGTCCTGGGGAGTGACTTTGCGGGGATCCTGGGGGAGAGTATCGCTACCGGGGAGATGCCCCTTTCGTGGCGCAGGGCCGTGATTGCCCTGCTGCTGAAGAGGGGGGATCTCCGCCTCCTTAAAAACTGGCGCCCGGTCTCCCTCCTCAGCACGGATTATAAAATCTTTGCCAGAGCCATATCTTCTCGCCTTGGCACCGAGCTGGACCACATGATCCACCCTGACCAGTCTTACACCATCCCAGACCGCACCATTCATGATAATATCCACCTGGTCCGGGACATTATCCATTATTCCCAGAGGGCTGGCCTGTCGAGCGCCTTCCTGTCCCTTGATCAGGAGAAGGCGTTCGACAGGGTGGATCACAAACATTTATTTCGGACTCTGCGAGCATTCGCGTTCGGGACGCATTTCATCGCCCGGATCCGACTTCTGTACACCGCCGCGGAGAGTCTAGTTAAGGTTAACGGGTCCCTGACTGCGCCCCTGCGCTTCGGGAGAGGGAAGTGCGTCAGGGCTGCCCCCTGTCTGGCCAGTTGTATTCTATCTGCGTGGAGCCTTTCCTGCGCCTCTTGCGGAGGAGGTTGTCGGGAATGGTTCTGCACGGGCCGGGCATCGGGGTGGTCCTTTCGGCTTACGCCGATGACGTGCTCCTTATGTTTAGCGACCCGGCTGACCTGCGGAGGATGCGCGAGTGCCAGGAGGTCTACTCTGCTGCGTCCTCTGCCAGGATCAACTGGGATAAATGTTCTGGACTCCTGGTCGGCCCTTGGCAGATGGATTCCCTACCTGAGGAGCTCAGGCCTTTCACCTGGAGCAGGACCAGCATCCTCTACCTGGGGGTCCACCTCTGCCCTGCTGAGGAATCCTGGCCGGTGAACTGGCAGGAACTGGAGACGAAAGTCACCGCTCGCCTGCGGTGCTGGACAGGACTGCTCCGAGCCCTGTCTTACCGGGGTCGAGTTCTGGTCATAAACCAGCTGATCGCCGCCATGTTGTGGTATCGGCTGGTCACTTTGACCCCTCCCCTGGACTTTGTCGCAAAAATTCAGAGAATGCTAGTCAACTTCTTCTGGGACAAAAGATTGCACTGGGTCGCTGCTGAGGTTCTGGGTCTCCCGCTTAGGGAGGGCGGTCATGCGCTGGTGTGCCTATGCACACAGGTGGTGACTTCCCGCCTACAGGCCCTGCAGTGATACCTTTACGTTGAGCCCCCTCCGAGATGGTGTGCCCTGGCGACGTATTTCTTCCGCCAGGTGCACGGCCTGAATTATGATGTGCAGCTCCTGTTTGTAGAGCAGAGGGGTCTTTGTGGCTCCTTGCAAGTGTTGCCCATCTTTTACCAGGACCTGATCAAAGTCTGGAACATGGTCGCCACGCGACGCAGCTCTCCCCCATCAGGAGTAGCGGCTATCATCAGAGAGACCCTGCTCAGGAATCTGCCCCTCCATCCCTTTCAGTGGCTGGCGGAGAGGAGTGCTGTGGCTGCCGGGGTGACCAGGATCGGGGACATGCTAGGTGGCGGAGGAGTGGGCTGGATGCTCCCGCAGGAGTCGGTGCGTCGCGCGTCTGTGAGTGTCCGGCTCACAGCTGATGCCATTCAAGACCTACGGATGGTCGTGCTCAGACCCGACATAATTTTAGGTCTCGAGGTGGCCCAGGTGCGCGGTGGTCTTCCGGCTGAACATTCCCCTGTCCGGACGGAATTCCATATTGGCCCCAAGCCCCGACCCCTCCCTCGGGTGCTGGTGCCCCGCAATATGAGCCGCGTCGGGGACATGCCCTCTGTGCCATTTGGCACGGTGCGGAGGAGCTTTCTGTACGGACTGCTGCTGCACACCTTCCATTTTCTCGCCCACGTCCACCACCTGGACACACCCTGGCGTGCCTTGTTGCCGTCCAGCGGCGGAGGCCCCCGTTGGGAGACCCTCTACAGAGGTGTCCTCCCACTTTCTATCGGGGACCTGGGTTGGAGGGTGTTGCACGCAGCAGTCCCCTACAACCGTAGAATGTGTAGGTTCACGGACTCCCGGGACACCTGCCCTTTTTGCAGTCTTGTAGAGTCCGTGCACCATGACTATATTAATTGTTGTAGGCTGCACTCCCTTTTCAGTTACTTGAAAAACCTTTTATTACTGTTTTGTTTGCACTTCAGCCCCACGCTCCTGATCTACGGACACCCGGTGCGGAAGGGGCTCGGGAAGGAGGAGGACCTCCTCGTGAACCTGCTCCTGGGCCTGGCCAAGTTGGCCATTAACAAGTCCAGGCAGTGGGCGATCGAGGGGGTCGTCCTGCCCGATTGTTTGTCCCTCTTCCATGGCTACGTTCGCGGCCGGGTGTCCCTGGAGAGGGACCACGTGGTGTCTGCCGACACTCTCAAGGCCTTCCGTGCCTGGTGGGCACTGCGGGGACTGGGGTGTTTTATTGACCCCTTTAATCACATTTTGGTTTAATGTTTGTAAGTTTCCTTTAAACTTCGTCCTTAGTTTTACAGCTGACCTGACTTAGGGGCTGTGCTTGTTTTATCCCTTATTTTGTTAATTTAGTTTAATTGTTTAACTCCAAAAGAGTTACATCTTCTTAACTTTCCTAAATCTGGTGCACCCCGGACATCCACAGCGGAGGTGGAGGCAGCCAGCTGACTGCTACACCCTGTCTGTGATAACCTTGATGGGCATCCTCTGGAGGGCCAAGGCCTACTTTCAGGATCATAGAAACAAGGAGTAGGCCATTTGGCCTCTCGAGCCTGCTCCATCATTTAATAAGATCATGGCTAATCGGAGAGTAACCTGAAATCTACATCCCACCTACCCCCAATAACCTATCACCCCTTTGCTTACCAAGAATTTATCCAGCTCTGCCTTAAAAATATTCAAAGGTTCTGCTTCCACTGCCTTTTCAGGAAGAGAGTTCCAAAGACTCACAACCCTCTGAGAGAAAAAAATCTGGCCTCATCTCTGTTTTAAATGGGCGACTCCTTATTTTGAAACAGTGACTCCTAGTTCTAGACTCTTCCACAAGAGGAAACATCCTCTCCACATCAACCCTGTCAAGACACCTCAGGATCTTATATGTTTCGATCAAGTCATCTCTTACTGTCCTAAACTCCAGTGGATACAAGCCTAGCCTGTCCAATCCTTCCTCATGAGACAATCCGCCCATTTCAGGTATTAGTCTGGTAAACCTTCTCCGAACTGCTTCCAACGCGTTTACCTCCTTCCTTAAATAAGGTGACCAATACTGTACACAGTACTCCAGTTGTGGCCTCACTAGTGCCCTGTAAAACTGAAGCATAACCTCCCTACTTTTGTATTCAATTCCCCTCGCATTAATGATAACATTCTATTAGCTTCCCTAATTATTTGCTGTACCTGCACATTAGCCTTTTGTGATTGATGCGCTAGGACACCCAGATCCCTCTGCACCTCAGAGCTCTGCATTCTCTCACCATTTAGATAATATGCTTCTCTTTTTTATTGTTCCTGCCAAAATGAACAATTTCACTTTTCCCCACATTATACTCCAGTTGCCAGATGTTTGCCCAGTCACTTAACCTATCTAAATTTTTTTGTCGCCTCCTTATGTCCTCTTCACAACTTACTTTCCTACCTATCTTTGTGTTATCAGCAAGTTTGGCAACCATCCCTTCAATTCCTTCATCCAAGTCATTTATATAAATTGTAAACAGTTGAGGTCCCAGCATTGATCCCTGTGGCACACCACTCATTACATCTTGCCAACCTGAAAAAGACCCATTTATGCCTTTTCTCTGTTTCCTGTTAGCCAGCCAATCTTCTATCCATGCCAATATGCTACCCCCTATACCATGAGCTTTAATTTCTGCAATAACCTTTCATGTGGCACTTTATCTAAAGCCTTTTGGAAATCTAAATTTGGAAACACCACACACACCTACTCCCCTATGGTGGCATAGTGGTATTGTCACTGGACTGGTAATCTAGATGACCCAGGGTAATGCTCTGGGCACCTGTGTTCAAATCCTCCTACTACAGATGGTGGAATATGAATTCAATAAAGAAATCTGGAATTAAATGTCTGATGGTGACCATGAAACCATTGTTAATTGTCATTTAAAAACCCATCTGGTTCACTAATGTGCTTTAGGGAAGGAAATCTGCTGTCTTTACCTGGTCTGGCCTATATGTGACTCCAGACCCACAGCAATGTAGTTGACTCTCAAATGCCCTCTAAACAAGGGCAATTAGGGGCGGGCAATAAATGTTGGCCCAGCCAGTGATGCCCACATCCCATGAATGAATTTTTTAAAAAATAATTGTGAGCTGGCACTTTTTCAACCAAAGGGAGTTCTGAAAGTGCAATTTTGGTAGCTGTGGGGTCCTGCTGTGTGGCAGCAACACTCCGCTCGGCCTGTTTTGCTGGAGCTGCTGGGGTCACAGGAAGAGGGGATTCGGATGGGCCCCACACTCCCGGAGTTTACATTCCATTGCTTTCCTAATTATTTGCTGTCCCTGCATGTTGATTTTTTTTGTGATTCATATACAAGAACACCCAGATCCCTCTGTACCGCATCATTCTACACCGTCTCTCTCCATTTGAGTAGTATTCTGGTTTTCTATTCTTCCTGCCAAAGTGGACAACCTCTTATTTTTTCCACATGATACTCCAACTGTCAATATTTGCCCACTCACTTAACCTATCTATATCCCTCTGCAAACACTTTGGACAGAATTCTCCCAAAATGAAACTAAGTGCGGTAATGGGCAGTTTTGGCAGTGCCCAGCCCACCATCCGTAATGGTGGCAACTCGCGCCCAACTCTGCGCTTGGAGTCTCATTAATTATGCAGAGACGCGGTTTGCTCCGAATCACCTGGTGGGTCGGGAGCTGATTTGTCCGCCTGCCATCAGCTGGAGGGTTCAAAGGTCTGGGCACCATGTTTAAACGCCAGTCCAACACACAGTCTCACTCTCTCCAGCCTACCAGAGATGTCTGCAAACCATAAGAGGAAGGCCGAGAGACTCAGGACGAAGTCTGCACCCAGTTTCACCCACCAGACCCTCCAGGCCTTGGTCAGAGGGGTTCTGGAACAAAGGCACATGCTCTACCCCATGGACGGCTGCAGCCTCACCTTTCGGGCCTGGGACACGGTAGAGGAGCACGTCACCATGGCTGACACCCGTGCCTGAAATGTCATCCAGGATGAATGATCTCATCCACTCCACCAGGGTGAGTCATCCTTCAACACCCTCCAATATCAAACTCTCATCATGGCATCATGCACTTAAATGGCTACTCTCTTCAGGGATCTCGCACAACCATTGGCGGGGGACATGTATCAACATTTGCTCTCTCACCGAGACTTTCACGTCACCACCATCCCAGCTATCATGTTGCTCACACTCCATCCTCTGGCCCTTCTGGGGAAGACTCACTGGGGAACATGCATCTCACCCAACCTCTGCTCCATCCCTTCTCATCACCTGCCTTTCTTTCCTCTTCATACAGGCCAAGCTGGTGCACAACAGGCACGAGAGAGCACAGACCGGGGGAGGGACGGCCGCCATCCTCACCCTCAGTGAGTTTGAGGAGTCTGCAGCCGAGCTGTCTGGGGAGGACAGGGGTCGCTCCTGTGGGGGAGGGGAGATCAGCCTCTCCCAGCAACCCAGTACGGATCACAGCTCCATCACCTCATCAAATCCTGACAATCACAGTGAGTCATGTGCAGTCTTATATAGCTCATGCTCATTAACTGAAACTCTCTTTTCTATTTTCTAGACGGAACACATTGAGGCCCCCAAGCCAGTCCAGCACCACCAGTGTGAGCCCCCAGACCTCATCTGAGGGGGAAGCTCCAGAAGGATAATCATAGAGCTCACACACACCCTCCACCAGCTCCAAGACACCCATCGGTGGGGCACAGGTGTAGGCTAGGCTTCGGGCTCACTTTCTGGGGAACACCTCAGTGACACATCCCTGCAGCAGTTGGAAACAGAAACAGCCCATGTCTCCGGCGCTCAGAAGGCTGCTGGAGACCAGCCACCCACTCATGGTCCGAGTCAGATGATGAGCCTCTGGAAGTGGCTGCCAACCCAATGCTGGAGATGCAACGACGGGCAGGTGAACATCTGCAGACTAGAGCGAATGATGGAGCAGTCCATCCGCATTCTGTCTGATGTCATGGCTCCGAAATGCGAGCACTTCAAGATCACCATGGGGTGGTTGGCGATCACCGTGGACACCTTGGCCCAGCAGGTTTTGCTGGATTTGTGCTCAGCTCTGCGCTCCAAGGCCACACATGCTGGTGGGCACCATCAGGATGTAGGTGACATAGGGACGAGGCACCTTGACCTCCCTCCAGGTGCATCATCTCCTGCAGGAGTCAGGGCGGGGCCCTCAGGCATTCACAGGGAGGATGAGTGACTACCGGACACTCCAAGGGTGTGCAGCCGCTCACAGTCCCCTCTGCCTGTGACACTATCCACTCCATCTTCTCAGGCCGCTGAAAGCGCTTCTGCGGGGTCCTCCAGGCCTTGGGCCACCAGAAGACGTCCGCCAATGTCATCACAGACATCAGGACGTAGCAGTCAGCAGGCTGCCTCCACCTCTGCTGTGGGTGTCGGGGCTGCACCCAGGAGTAGCGCTAGAGTTAGGAAAGTTAAGAAAAATTGATGGCACTTTTGGGTCACGGGTGTGCTAGACATGTAAATAAATTGGACTTTTGTGAATTCGTTTGATGGTTATATGGATGTTCCTGTCAACTGAAGGCGTTGTGATTTTGTACTTCGGAATCCTCTTATTTCGCGGTTTAGCCATCTTCCCACTCAGTGATAGTGTCCCACTTTGAGATTCACTTTCGTGTGATATCAACCTCAGCTGAACTAGTCTCTACAACCCTTGTGTGATGTCAGGGAGATGTGTTTAAATCTTTATTGGAAGCATTTCTAACTCATCTTCCTCAAGGAACACCATCGAGTGAGGGCAGCTCATCAGCATTGATATTCTAGCAACACATGTGCCTCCTCAGTGGTAGTGGCAGAAGAAAAGACATGCCCGGGAGGAGATCCCTAGGCATGTGCACATCTCAGTCACAGCAGTGTTTGCATCATTAGATGGCAGCGAAGGCTTCAAGTCTTCTCTCGTATCGCTCTTGTTCCTCAGTGGACTCTCAGTTCCCAGAGTGAGCTCACTCACAGGGCCCCACTGACCAAAGCAAAGATCATGGCCAGGTGATTCATGAGGCCAGAACACGCAAGTGTGAATGCAGGACTCGTTCTCGCTGCAAGTGGGTGGTCATCCCCTGAATTGAAAGAAAATGGCATTGAGGGCCAGGAGAGATGTGGCCATATTCCCTCAATTAACTTGACTCTTCCTGGAACCTGCCAGCAATTAACTTATCACGGGCATGTCTCCCACATCTTCCTTCCTCAATGACGTGATCGTGCTCATACTGACCCTTAGCAGCCTCCTGAGGTTACTGGGCCTCCAGGTCTTCATCCTCTGAGTTCTCAATCTCCTCCAGTTCATCCTCTGGCAGGGGGTCACCTCTTTGCATTGCCAGATTGTGAAGGGTGCAACCCACTGTGATGATGCAGAAAACCCTTTCAGGAGTGTATTGTAGTGAACCACCTGAGCAGTGCAAGCATCTGAAGCTTATCTTCGTAGCCCTGTGGTCTGCTCTATAAGGGGCCATGTGGAGCTGCGAGCAGTGTTGTTCCTCTCCTCGGAATGACTCTGAGGGCGACGCACCGGTGTCATCAGCCAGCGTTTCAGTGGGTACCTGGTATCCCCAAGCAGCCATTCTTGCAGACGTAATGGCCCCTCAAAAATCTCAGGCACCTGGCAGTGACTCAGGATGTAGGAATCATGGCAACTCCCAGGGTACTGCACACAAACGTGCAGAATGTGCTTCCAGTGATCACACACCAGTTGTACATTGATGGAATGGTAGCCCTTGGGGTTTATAAACATTAGAGGCTCCTGCCATGGAGCCTGTATAGCCACATGGGTGCAGCCTATTGCACCCTGCACTCTTGGGAAGCCTGAGATGGCAGCAAAGCTGGTGAATCTCGCAGCCTGGCTATCTACGTCCAGAGCAAACCTAACATAATGATGGGCCTTCCTGTAAAGGGCATCTGTGATCTCCTTTATGCATCGATGTGTTGTGAACTGAGAGATGCTTCATAGGTCCCCTGTTGATCCTTGGAAAGAACCAAAGGCCAGGAAATTGAGCACTGTGGTCACCTTCAAAGCCACTGG
The DNA here is from genome assembly GCF_964194155.1 of Cetorhinus maximus. Classification (NCBI taxonomy): domain Eukaryota; kingdom Metazoa; phylum Chordata; class Chondrichthyes; order Lamniformes; family Cetorhinidae; genus Cetorhinus; species Cetorhinus maximus. The sequence goes on from NC_135886.1 coordinate 52,627,936, forward strand.
CAGGGGATACCCTCCAACTCCACGTAGCAACAGATCTTCACAAAAAATGTGGCATTTGTGATGTACCAGAGCTTGGGACAAGCAGACACACATGGCATTGCCTCGCACTCATTTGTAAATAGGAGACACTTGGATGATAAACCCTAGATCTGGTGAGTCACCCCCATTGTCTGGCTCTCTCCTCCTGACCCTCCTGTTCATGCTCTGGCTGCACTTCACTATGTCCCTCCTGCTGGAGCTGTGCACAGAGTTGCTTCTCCCTCCTTCGCCTCCTCCATTGCATTCGGACCCTGACAGAGGCAGCATTGAGCCCTGGATCCTTATCTACTTTTGCCCTCTCTCTGAAAGGAAACATTGAAGACATTGATGATTCAAGGGGCAAGAAAGTGAAGCTCAGAAGATGACACTTTTGGAGACTGTAAGGGTCCATAGTTTCTCCTGCCCTCCTTGCATGGTGGCTGATGCCACCTTGTAACACACACATCGAGATGACCAAGATGGCATTGCAGATATGTAACATCTTGAGACCCGCATGGGATGCTAAAGATTCAGTGAGATGAGTGACCCAACCTAGATTTGTGCTCCAATCTCTGATGTGGCAAATTGATGACCAATCAGTTGCTCAGGGTCAATGAGTGGATGCCCTTTGTCCCATTAGGAGTGTCAAATCTGGTGAACACATGACAGGCTTTCATTGCTGGAATGCCATATACAGCTGTGTCTCCCTCACTATTGCCTGTATTCCCAAATTCTACATTCCGATGTGTTACTCTTGAGATGCAGTGACTGTGATGCGAAGCCACTGAGTTCTGAGTAGCCCTTTAACAGTGTGAATGAAGCCTTTAGCTTTCATCACAAGGAGGTCTTCCTCCTTTCTTTCTAAGCAGACTCCTGCTCACTCCAGCAGCAACAAGAGGTTAGAGGACGACCCCAGAAATGCCCCTGTGTTCGCCCTTCCCCTGACTGCCTTTCCACAGCTTTCCCTCCCCGTTGCCCATATCATGCTCGTCAGCCCGACCCCTCACCTCACAGCCCACCCCCGGTTGAAGTGTTAGTCTCTGAAAGTGGAGGCCTGCATGAGTGCCACTGCACAGTGGTGTTCCTCGGGACAATGAAAGTAAAGAGAAGGAGCAGACCAACCCTACAGCCAGAACGGAGCAGCGTTCATCGCAACAAGACCGGCGCAGTGCTATGGCAGGTATGTTCCACCAACCTCAAAGTTACCAGCGAACTGAGGTCTGGCTTGTGCACGCACCCCTCTCTCCCCCCACCCCCCCCGCCCCTTTTCAAATGGATTTGACACTGATGTAATTTCCTGCTGGCGTGATGGAAGATTGGAAGGCATGGCAAGATTCCGGCAAGTAGCTGCTTTAATGAACATTCACGACATGCTGATAAATGCAAACGGCGTTCACGCCTCTAGTCGGCGAGATAACTGACCCGCCATGAAAACACCGTGGGGAGAATTGCCACCTGTTTTTACAACAGCAGGTTTCCGATTTTCTGCCTGCTGCTGGATTCTCCACTCTCGCCCGCTATGAAACCCACGGGGTGGGACGGGAGAGATCCACCCTTTGTACCCTCCTCACAATTTGCTAGCCTACCTTTGTATCATCAGCAAATTTGGCCACAATACAGTCAGTCCCTTCACCCAAATTATTTTAAAAATCATAAATAGTTGGAAGAGGCAGGTAGAAACAAAAAGCTCAGTTGGCTGAGTACTTAGAATTGATAAGGCAACAGGGCCAGATGAGATGCATCCAAGGATACTGAGGGAAGTGAGAGTAGAAATTGTGTTGGCACTGACCATAATATTACAGTCTTCCTTAGACTCAGGGGTGATGTCAGAGGACAGCAGATTTGCAAATGTTACACTGCTGCTCAAAAAAGGGAGTAAAGATAAGCCCAACTACAAGTTCATCCTTGGTGCTGAGGAAGCTTCAAGAAACATCAAAGCAGGACAAAATTAATTGTCGCGTGGGCAAATGCAGGTTAATTAAGGAAAGCCAGCATGGATTGGTTGAGGGCAAATTATATTTAACTAACTTGCTGGAATGTTTTGATGAGGTAACAGAGAGGGTTGATGAGGGTAATGTTGTTGATGTGGTATACATGAACTTCCAAACATTTATGTATACCATTTGATAAAGTGCCGCACAACAGACTTGTGAGAAAAGCTAGAGTTTATAAAATAAAAGGGACAGTAGCAAACATGAATACAAAATTGGCTGAGTGACAGGAAACAGACAGTAGTGATTAATGGATGTTTCTCAGACTGGAGGAAGCTTTATAGTGGAGTTCCCCAGGGGCCAGTGTTAGAACCCTTGCTTTTCCTGATATGACCTGGGCCTTGGTGTACAGGGCACAATTTCAAAATTTTTGGATGAAACAAAACTTGGAAGTATTCTGAACTGAGAGGAGAACACTGTAGAACTTCAAAATAACTTAGACAAGTTGGTGGAGTGGGTGGGCAAGTGGCAGATAAAATTTAATGCAGAGAAATGCGAAGTGATTCATTTTGGTAGGAAGAATGTAGAAAGACAATATCAAATAAAAGGTACTATTCTAAAGGGGATGTAGGGGCAGAAGGGTCTGGGTGTATATGTGCATAAATCGTTGAAGGTGGCAGATAAGGTGGAGAGAGCAGTTAATAAAGCATATAGTTTCCTGGCCTTTATTAATGGGGGCATAGAGTACAAGAGCAAGGAGGTTATGTTGAATTAGTATGAGGCACTAGTTCTGTCTCAACTGGAGTGCTGTGTCCAGTTCTTTAGGAAAGATGTGAAGGCATTAGAGAGAGTGCAGAAAAGATTTGCGAGAATGGTTCCAAGGATGAGGAACTTCAGTTACATACATATATTGGAGAAGTTGGGACTCTTCTCCTTGGAGAAGAGAAGGTTGAGAGGAGGTTCGGCAAGGGTATTCAAAATCATGAGGGGTCTGGATAGAGTAGATAGGGAGAAAATTGTTCCCACTCATGAAAGGATCGAGAACCAGAGGCACTGATTTAAGGTGATTGGCAAAATAAGCAATGGAGACATGAGGAAGAACTTTTTCACGCAGTGAGTGGTTAGGACCTGGAATGCACTGCCTGAGAGTGTGGTGGAGGCAGATTCAATTGAGGAATTCAAGAAGGAATTGGATTATTATCAAACAGGAAGAATGTACAGGGCTACGGAGAGAAGGTGGGGAATGGCACTAGGTAAATTCCTCCTACGGAGAGTTGGCATAGACACGATGGGATGAAGGCCTCCTCAGTGCTGTAACCATTCTGCAATTCTGAAAAGAGCCCAGAGAAAACTGAGGCCAGTGAATCTGCACCTTCTCAGCTCACTGTCTTCATCTGCAGCAAACGCAGCAGAGAGTGCCATGGCAGAGTGGGGCTCCTGAGCCACACCAGGCAATGTTTGACAGAGTTGACCACCTCAGCACAAAGCATCATCTCACAAGATGGAAGGCTGCCACCACAGTTGACCAAGACACCTGAAGAACTCCAATTTTCTTCTTCAAATAGCCCCATGGAATCTTTCATATCCACCTGCGAGGGAAAAGGGACCTCTCATCTAAAAGGCAATGCCTCTGACAGTGCAGCACTCTCTCAGTACTGCGCTCAAGTACTGTACTCAAGTCTCTGGCACTTGAACCCATAATTTTCTGTCTTACAGGCAAGACTACTCCCAAAGAATCAGTGCTTCAACCTACAGCTGGCTGACCAATTTGATAACTGCATCCTGGAGACCATTATAATATAATAACAATACAGAATCCCAAAGCCCCAGACCTGTCAGCAAGAACATTTCTCTCTGGAGATTTCTTTTGATTTGTTTTTAACAATTACATAAATAAATTGTTGAGTCTGACATTTCTCCATACAGCATTCCATGGACGAGGCAGAGAGACTGGGGAGAGGACAGGGGAGAATCCCTACATCTATATAAATGTGGCCTCGTCCTGCTCCAGGGTAACAGGTCTCTCTCAGTGGATAATGTCGGACAGAATGTTGAGCTCTTCCAATCAAAGATCTGTGGAAGTTATTTGGAGCAACTCAACTTCTACAGTTGCCAGTGATTGTGTAACTAGCAGCTTGAGGGAAGAGGTGGTGGACACAAGCCCTTCCTACCAGCCAGGGTCCCAAATACTCCTCCCATGTAAAACATCGATTTGCTTGTACTTCTTTCACTGTAGTATACTGTATTCACTGCTCACAATGTGGTCTCCTCTACATTGAGGAGACCAAAAAACAAATCCCTTTGTGGAACATCTTTGTCCTGTCCGGTCACCTGCCTCTGTAATTCACTATCCCACTCCCAATCTGACCCCTTTGTCGTTGGTCTTCTAAACTATTACAGTGAAGCTCAGTGTAAGCTCTTTCAATGAGGCACTTTACAATCTGCTGGCCTTAACATTGAGTTCAACAATTTCAGATTATAAACACTGCTCCCATTTTTTCAGACAGCAGCTGATGCTGAAGATTCTGTTTTTCCCACTTATACCTTCTCTGGACCCATCTCTTGCCTCTTCACCCATCCCATTACCATCTGCATTCCAACATTATTCTTTTTGTCATTTAACCTCTCCTGCCTTCCACCCAATCACAGACCTTCCCTTTAGTATTTCCCCCTTTCCCTCCTTCTGTACTCCTTTAAAACTTGTTACATCTCTAACATTGTCCAATTCTGACGAAAGGTCACAGCCCTGAAATGTTAACTCTGTCTCTCTCCACAGACGCTGCCAGACCTGCTGAGTTTTCCAGCATTTTCTGTTTTTATTTCAGGTTTCCAACATCTGCATTATTTTGCTTTTGCTGACGAATGGGATTAATTTGATAATTCTTTCAAAGGGCTAGTACAATGGGCCAAATGGCTTCCTTCTGTGCTCTACCAGTTAATGACAATCAAATAGTTTACATCATAGGGGCCCCTCTCCTGACGGGACAGCTGAGCACTGACAATCCAAGTACCAGCATCACTTTTAGCAATGGACTCCTCAATAGAAGCAAAGTGTTGTCTAGGTGAATCACACTATTATCAGCAGTGATAGGGCCAATCCAGTAATGGACAGATGAAGGGAAAACAGCAGTCACTGGAAACCTGACAAGAGATACAAGAACATCTCATGCTAAATGTGGACCCACTTTGACCACTAAAACAAAACACACATGATGGAAAGTATGACCAAGCACCTATGTCCTGGATAAAAGCAAAAATACTGCGGATGTTGGAAATATAAAATAAAAACAGAAAATACTGGAAAAGCTCAGCAGATCTGACAGCATCTGTGAAGAGAGAAACAGAGTTAACGTTTCGAGTCCGGATGACTCTTCTTCAGAACTCTTCAGACCTGTGTTCTGGATATTGATTAGAGTAATCCCACAAGATCCCACAAGCAATGGAAGCCCAATTTTCTGGGAACATGTAATAGGAACATATACATCTTTACAATGTGTGGAATGACAGTTCAATAAAACAAATTGCACTACAGCTCAGCACACCTTAGTGTAATAAACCTGACATCTGAGTAGCTTTATACTGTCATATTACAGTTTGTCTGCAATTCACAGTGTTAAACTGAAAACATACAGAACTGGAAACCTGAAGAGCAATCACAGGGATCAGATCCCTGAACTACAAGGAGAGATTAAAGAAAATTGCAAATGTTTGCACCAGGCTTTACAAAGCGAGGGCCAGGGGGCACTGCGAGGGTCACAGTGCAGAGTGAAGACCAGAGGGCACTGCAAGGGTCACAGTGCAGAGTGAGGGCCAGAGGGCACTGCGAGGGTCACAGTGCAGAGTGAGGACCAGAGGGCACTGCGAGGGTCACAGTACAGAGTGAGGGCCAAAGGGCACTGCGAGGGTCACAATGCAGAGCAAGGGCAGAGGGCAGTACAAGGGTCATAGTGCAGAGCGAGGGGCAGAGGGCACTGCGAGGGTCACAGAACAGAGCAAGGACAGAGGGCACTACAAGGGTCAGCATACAGAACGAGGGGCAGAGGGCAGTACAAGGGTGACAGTGCAGACCGAGCAGCAGAGGGCACTGCGAGGGTCACAGTGCAGAGCGAGGGGCAGAGGGCACTGCAAGGGGCAGAGTACAGGCCTGGGTCCTGGTACAGGTCAAAGGGCAGAGGGCACTGTGAGGATCACAGTACACAGTGTGATTTAGAGGAGCAACAGTAAAGCTTTATTTGACTGGAGTGACAAGGATGTTCTTTGAATCCCCAGACATACCCACTGGAGTAGGTGAAGGAGGAAGCAGAGAAGCCAGAGATGCTGCATCACTCGCCCTTCCCTGACTGTAAACACAGAGTTTAGTGTCAACTCCCAGCTGTGGCATTTCTTCTGGATTTTTGCCAAGAGTCAAGTCACTTCCTTAGTTCCCAATTGTTGATGTCACAGAAAACTGAAAAACTGCTCATGTTGTAAATAGCTGCATAAGCCTTTCACTCTGATCAGAGGAGGAATCTCATTCGGAGGGATCTCAATTGGAGGGATCTCATTAGGAGGGATTTCATTCGGAGGGATCTCATTCGGAGGGATCTCATGTGTCTATGTTAAGAACCACAGTTTACAACACCCTGATGCTAGGAGATAAAGTGTCCACCCACATCCCCACACAGGAGCTGCTCCAGCAGTCTGCCAGTGACCATGGAGGTAAGAGCAGCCACAGAGGCACCTGCAGCCTGGACCTTCCTAGATGCTCAGCCGCTGCAGGATGTAGATGGTTGGGGGCTGGGGGGAACAGGGTAGAGTGGGACTAGAATCTGATTGAATTGTAATCCTATTGCATGCCAAATACAGTCTGAGCAGCAGCTGCTGGGGGAGAGCTGCATCATGCACCCGAGCCTCATGACTCGTTTCCTCCCCCCACTCACTTTTGCCCTGAGCAGAGGGGAGACTGATTGCTGGGGTAAATTCCAGCACCTCTATCATTTGATTCTCTTACAACTGTTGGTGGAGACTTAGATGTAACATTGAAAGCCAAGGTAAACCCAGACTTAGTGAACTGCATCACAAACTTACTTCCCAGCACCAGCCCCACTCCCCGGGGTAATAATCCCAGCACCAGCCCCACTCCCTGATCTAATAATCCCAGCACCAGCCCAGCTCCCTGGGGTAATAATCGCAGCACCAGCCCAGCTCCCTGGTCTAATAATCCCAGCACCAGCCCAGCTCCCTGGTCTAATAATCCCAGCACCAGCCCAGCTCCCTGGTCTAATAATCCCAGCACCAGCCCAGCTCCCTGGTCTAATAATCCCAGCACCAGCCCAGCTCCCTGGGGTAATAATCCCAGCACCAGCCCAGCTCCCTGGTCTAATAATCCCAGCACCAGCCCAGCTCCCAGGGGTAATAATCCCAGCACCAGCCCCACTCCCTGGTCTAATAATCCCAGCACCAGCCCAGCTCCCTGGGATAATAATCCCAGCACCAGCCCAGCTCCCTGGTCTAATAATCCCAGCACCAGCCCAGCTCCCTGGTCTAATAATCCCAGCACCAGCACAGCTCCCTGGGATAATAATCCCAGCACCAGCCCAGCTCCCTGGGGTAATAATCCCAGCACCAACCCCACACCCTGGGCCCACACCCTGGGGTAATAATCCCAGCACCAGTCCCGCTCCCAGGGGTAATAATCCCAGCACCAGCCCCGCTCCCCGGGGCAATAATCCCAGCACCAGCCCCGCTCCCAGGGGTAATAATCCCAGCACCAGCCCCGCTCCCCGGGGTAATAATCCCAGCACCAGCCCCGCTCCCCATGGTAATAATCCCAGCACCAGCCCCGCTCCCCATGGTAATAATCCCAGCATCAGCCCCGCTCCCCGGGTAATAATCCCAGCACCAGCCCCACTCCCCGGGGTAATAATACCAGCACCAGCCCCGCTCCCTGGGGTAATAATCCCAGCACCAGCCCCTTTCCCTGGGGGAGTTGACCCAGTCCCAGCTCCACTCCCTGCGGGAGAGGGAGTTGCAAGTTATGCAGCCCGCAGTTGGTTCTGATGTCCTGGGTATTCTTTATGGGAGTGTCACATCAATAACCGCTGAGGGTGTGTTTTAGACAAATTTAGGTTAAACCTAATGGAGGTCTCAATATTCAGAATTAGCCAAAGGTTCAGAAGAATATTAAAATGTGGAAATGAGAGGGAGAGTTGCCGCCCCAGACCGTAGCGACATCTTTGTGGCCATGTTACTGGGACATTGTCCCTAGCACAGCTGAACATGCCCAGCGTGAGTCACTGAGGGGCTGTGACCATCCTATCAGGTTGTGGCGAGTATACTGACGGGTTCAAAACTGTTAAGGGTCTGCACTGAGAATATTCTTGTTCTGCCCCTATCATAGGCTTACACACCATCCAAAAGATCATTGCAGTGTGCTGTTCACCCTCCAAATGCCCACTGTCCACATGTCAACAGTTATGTGACCACGGGAGGAGCATTATGGCTGAGTCCATTCAGTCCATCCATTCCTATGTTTCACCAATCCCAATCACCTCTCTGCCATTGTCCAAGTTCCTCTGCCTTTAATATTGGGTGTCGTTTAGCCATCTTTAGTGCTTTAATGTTATTTCTGCCAACCATGTCTAAATGAGGTGTCCATGCTGCCCATCACCCAACCAGGTGTTGCTGAGTTAGGAATTTTATTTTCCTATAACGTGGTTCATGGTCAGGAATTGGTTTTCCTGCACTGCAGCCCATTTCTCTTCTACTTCTGAGTTTATATTCCCACCAAATTCAACATCATTTTTATTCCTCATAATCTGCACATCTCCTGGGTCTATTAAGCAGCATTTTCTCAAATAAGAGCCAAGAAATAGGAGGAATAGACCACACAACCCATTGAGCCTGTTCCACCATTCAGTATGATCATGGTTGATCTTGGGCTTCAAATCCACTTTCTCGCCAGCTCCCTATATCCCTTGATTCCATAAGAGATAAAAACTCTGTCAATCCCAGCCTTAAATATATTCAACGATGGAACATCCACAACACCCTGGGGTAGAGAATTCCAAAGACTCACAACCCTTTGAGTGAAGAAACATCTCCTCATCTCAGCACTAATTGATCGGTCCCTTATCCCAAGAATGTGGTCCTGTGTTTTAGATTCCCGACCAACGGAGACAGTCTCTGTGTCCACCCTATCAAACCCCTTCAGAATTCTGTAGGTTTCAATGAGATCACCTCTCATTGTTCTAAACTCCAGAGAATATAAGCCCAATTTACTCAGCCTCTCATCATAGGACAAACTCCTCATCCCAGGAACCAATTTAGTGAATCTTTGCTCTACCGTCTCCAATGCAAGTATATCCTGTCTTAGATGTGGAGACCAAAACTGCACATAGTATTCCAGATGTGGGTCTCACCAAAACCCTGTACGACTGTAGCGAGACTTTTTTATTTCTCTACGCCAATCCCCTTGCAATAAAAGCCAACATGCCATTTGCCTTCCTTATATCTTGCTACACCAGCATGCTAACTTTCTCCGTTCCTTGTACAAGCATGCCCAAATCTTTTTGAACACCAACACTTACAAGTTTCACACTTTGAAAAAATCTGCGTTTTTATTCTTACAACCAAAGTGAATAGTTTGACCACCACAACCACTACCGGTCTCCTCCGTCTGGCTGAACTTGTTCTCTCACTGAACAATTTCTCCTTAAACTTGTCTCATTTCCTCCAAATAAAAGGTGTGGCTATGGGTACCTGCATGGGCCCCAGCTATGCCTGTCTCTTTATGGGGTAAGTGGAACATTCCTTGTTCCAGTCCTACTCCGGCCCCCTCCCACAACTCTTTCTCCGGTACATCGATGATTACTTCGGTGCCACTTCATGCTCTCGTCTGGATCTGGAAAAATTTATCAAGTTTGCTCCCAATTTCCACCCCATCACCTTCACATGGTCCATCTCCGACACTTCCCTTCCCTTTCTTGACCTCTCTGCCTCAATTTCTGGTGATAGACTGTCCACCAATATCCATTACAAGCCTACCGACTCCCACAGCTACCTCGACTACAGCTCCTCACACCCCGCTTCCTGTAAGGACTCCATCCCATTCTCTCAGTTCCTTCGCCTCCGTCGCATCTGTTCCAATGATGTCACTTTTCACAACGTCGCTTCTGACATGTCTTCCTTCTTCCTTAACCAAGGTTTCCCACCCACTGTGGTAGACAGGGCCCTCAACTGTGTCCGGCCCATCTCCCACGCCTCTGCCCTCACACCTTCCTCTCCCTCCCAGAACCATGATAGGGTCCCCCTTGCCCTCACTTTTCACCCCACCAGCCTCCGCATTCAAAGGATCACCCTCTGCCACTTCTGCCCACTCCAGCATGATGCCACCACCAAACACTGTTCCTTCCGGGACACCCTGGTCCACTCCTCCATCACCCCAAATCCCTCATCCCCTTCCCACAGCACCTTCCCATGCAATCGCAGAGGGTGCAACACCTGCCCCTTTACCTCCTCCCTCCTCACCATCCAAGGGCCCAAACACTCCTTTCAGGTGAAGCAGCATTTCACTTGCACCTCCTTCAATTTAGTCTACTGCATTCGTTGCTCCCAATGCGGTCTCCTCAACATTGGAGAGACCAAACGCAGACTGGGTGACCACTTTGCGGAACACCTTCGGTCAGTCCGCAAGCATTACCCAGACCTCCCTGTCACTTGCCATTTTAACACCCCACCCTGCTCTCATGCCCACATGTCCGTCCTTGGCCTGCTGCATTGTTCCAGTGAAGCTCAACACAAACTGGAGGAACAGCAGCTCATCTTCCGATTAGGCACTTTACAGTCTTCCAGACCTAATGTTGAGTTCAACAACTTCAGACCATGAACTCTCTCCCCTATCCCCACCCCCTTTATATCCCCTTTTTTCTATATTAATTTTTATTTTTTAATTTTTATTTTTTATCCACTTATTTTTATTCTTATTTATTTTCATTTTTATTCATTGTTTTATCCCCACCTTTTATCCTATTTCTGATTTTTTTTCCACTACCACCCCCTCCCCCATCCCTACAAGGGCCATCTGTTACTTGTTCATGTTGTTCTTTCCAGAGTGCTTACCCTTGTCCTGCTATTATCACATTCTGCTTTCTGACCTTAATGCCACCATCAGCACCTCCTTTAGCCAGTACCACTATCATTAACACCCCCTTGTCCTTTTGTCCATGGCATCTTTGTCAATCTCTCCTTTGCCCCCACCTATCGCTGGCCTTCTATCCAGCTTCACCTGCCCCACCCCCCTCAAACAGTATAAATTTCATCACATTTTTACTTCTCTTTAGCTCTGAAGAAGTCATACAGACTTGAAACGTTAACTCCATCTTTCTCTCCACAGATGCTGTTAGACCTGCTGAGTTTTTCCAGTGTTTTCTGTTTTTGGCATGTGGCTCAGCTAACAATGCAGAGGTTAGCATTGATGTTCTGCACTTTAATTTTGACCCTAACTCCTCAAATTCTCTTAGCAGAACATCATTCCGGGTTCAACCTATGACATTGGTTCCCACATGGACCATGACAACTGGATCCTCCCCCTCCTACTCCAGGTTTCTCTCCAGCCACGAGGAGATCCCCTTAACTCTGGCACTAGGCAGGCAACATAACCTCCGGAGCTTCCTGTCGTGGCTGCAGAGAACAGTACCTATCCCCCGGATTATACTGTCTCCTATCACTACCACATTCCTCTTCGTTCCCCCCACTTGAATAGCATCCTTCACCACGGTGCCATGGTCAGTCCACTCACCCACCTTGCAGTCCTTCTCCTCATCCACAAAGGTAGCAAGCGCCTTGTACCTGTTGGACAATGTCAGGGGCTGAGGCTCCTCCATTACTACATGCTGGTTCCCCATACCTACCTGACTCAGTCATACCATCCTGTCCCTGACTATTGATCAACTCTAAAGTTCTGCCAAACCTAAGGGGTGTGACAGCCTCCTGGTACAAAGTGCCCAGGTAACTTTCCCCCTGGTGTGTCGCAGAGTCTGCAACTCAGCCTCCATCTCAGTGACTCTGAGCCGAAGTTCCTCAACACTGCAGGCGTGTTTACACTGGATCACACTGGCGGCCAGGAACCCCACATTCTGCAGTTGAAACACATCACCAGCCCTGCCATCTTCAAAATGTTTTCTCATTCATTCATGGGATGTGGGCTTCGCTGGATAGGCCAGCATTTATTGCCCATCCCTAATTGCACTTGTTCAGAGTGCATTTTTTTTTTAAGATGGCTGTGGGTCACATGTAGGCCAGACCAGATAAGGACGGCAGATTTCCTTCCTTAAAGGACATTAGTCGACGAGATGGGTTTTTACAACAATCAGCAATGGTTTCATCCTTAGACTTTTAATTCCAGATTTTTATTGAATTCAAATTTCACCATCTGCTGTGGTGGGATTCGAACCTTAGTTCTCAGAGCATTGTCCATCCTTGGCCTGCTGCAATGTTCCAGTGAAGCCCAATGCAAACTGGAGGAACAACACCTCATCTTCCGATTAGGCACTTTACAGCCTTCCAGAATTAACATTGAGTTCAACAACTTCAGACCGTGAACTCTCTCCTCTATCTTCACCCCTTTTTTATCCTTTTTTCAAAATTCATTTTTATTTTTTATCCACTTATTTTTATTTTTATTCATTTTTATTTTCATTCATTTATTCATTGCTTTATCCCCCTTATTATCCCCCCTTCTTATCCCATTTTTTATCCCTTTTTCCCCCACCGCTGCCCCCTCCCCCCACCCCACCCCCAAAAGTGCCATCTGTTACTTGTTCCATGTTGTTTTTTTCAGAGTGCTTACCCTCATTCTATTATCACATTCTGCTTTTTTACCTTTACGCCACTATCAGTACGTTTTTTAGCCCTTACCACTACCATTAACACCCCTTTTGTCCTTTTGTCCATGACATCTTTGTCAATCTCTCCTTAGCCCCCACCCATCACTGGCCTTCTATCCAGCTTCACCTGCTCCAAGCCCCCCTTAAACAGTATAAATTTCATCACGTTTCTACTTCTCTGTAGCTCTGAAGTAGAGTCATACGGACTCGAAACGAACCTGTTTCTCTCTCCACAGATGCTGTCAGACTTGCTGAGTTTTCCCAGCATTTTCTGTTTTTGTTCACCAGAACATTACCCTGGGTCTCTGGAATACTGACCTAGTGACAATACCACTGTTCACCGCCTCCCCTTAAATGCATTAATTAATTAATTGTATTACCCTTTCCCTAATTAATTTATAATTAATAAACCCTACTGGTTCCAATAACCTTTACTACTGTGAGGAGACATTAATACCACCAATAAAATCTTCCAATTATTAATAAATTACACACTTTTGAAAGGTAAAGGAGCGAAATACTCACCAACCAATCATTTACCTGTTTCCCTGTGACCTCATACTTTGGTTATTACTCTTTCCTCTCGCACTGTTTAAAATGAACTCTCACCTCCATCTCTCCTGTTTAAAATGAACTGTCACTGCTATCTCCGCTGCTTAAAATAAACTCTTGCCTCTCTCTCCGGTTTAAAATGAGCTCTCACCTATCTCTCAGCACTGTGTAAAATGAGCTCTCACCTATCTCTCAGCACTGTGTAAAATGAGCTCTCACCTATCTCTCTCCTGTTGAAAATGAATTCTCACCTCTCTCTCCACTGTTGAAAATGATCGTTTGTTTAAAATGAGCTCTCACCTCTCTCTGCATGATTTAAAATGAACTAAACCTCTATTTCCCATTTAAAATGAACTCTTACCTCTCTCCCACTGTTTAAAATGAACTCTCACCTCTCTCTCCTGTTTGTAATGAACTCTCACCTCCCTCTCCCCTGTCGAAAATGAACACTCAACTCTCTCCCCTTGTTTAAAATGAACACTCAACTCTCTCCCCTTGTTTAAAATGAACACTCAACTCTCTCCCTTTGTTTAAAATGAACTCTCAACTCTCTCCCTTTGTTTAAAATGGACTCTCTCCTCTCTCCACACGGTTTAAAATCAACTCTCGATACTCTCTCCCGTTTCAAATAAACTCTCGCCTCCATCTCTGCGCTGATTAAAATGAACTCTGACCTCTTTCTGTCTGCCCTGCTTAAAATGAACTCTCACCTCCCTCTCCCCTGTTTAAAATGAAATCTCACCTCTCTCTCTCCCCGTTTAAAATTAACTCTCCCTTCACTCTCCCCTGTTTAAAATGAACACTCATCTCTTTCCCTTTAAAATAACTCTCACCTCTCTGCCCTGTTTAAAATTAACTCTCACCTCTCTCCCCTGTTTAAAATGAACTCTCACCTCTCTCCCCTGTTTAAAATGAACTCTCACCTCTCTCCCCTGTTTAAAATGAACTCTCACCTCTCTCCCCTGTTTAAAATGAACTCTCACCTCTCTCCCCTGTTTAAAATGAACTCTCACCTCTCTCCCCTGTTTAAAATGAACTCTCACCTCTCTCCGCACGGTTTAAAATCAACCCTCGCCCCTTCCATGCCTGCTGCTTAAAATGAACTCTCACCTCTCTCTCTCCCCTGTTTAAAATGAACACTCATCTCTCTCTCCCTTGTTTAAAATTAACTCACACTTCCCTCTCCCCTGTTTAAAATGTAATCTCACCTCTCTCCCCTGCTTAAAATGTAATCTCACCTTTCTCTCCCCTGTTTAAAATGAACAATCATCTCTCTCACCCTTCTTTAAAATGAACTCGCACTTCCCTCTCCCCTGTTTAAAATGAACTCTCACCTCACTCTCCCCTGTTTAAAATGAACTCGCACCTCTCTCTCCCCTGTTTAAAATGTAATCTCACCTCTCTCCCCTGCTTAAAATGAACACTCATCTCTCTCTCCCCTGTTTAAAGTGAACACTCATCTCTCTCTCCCCCTTGTTTAAAATGAACTCACACCTCCCTCTCCCTATTTAAAATGAAATCTCACCTCTCTCCCTTGTTTAAAATGAACTCTCACCTCTCTCTCCCCTGTTTAAAATGAACACTCATCTCTCTCCCCTGTTTAAAATTAACTCTCCTCTCTCTCTCCCTGTTTAAAATGAACTCACACCTCCCTCTCTGCTGTTTAAAATGCACTCTCACCTCTCTCTCCCCTACTTATAATCAACTCTCACCTCCCTCTCCCCTGTCTAAAATGAACTCTCACCTCTCTCCCCCTGTTTAAAATGAACTTTCACCTCTCTCCGCACGGTTTAAAATGAACTCTCACCTCTCTCCCCGAAGTTTCAAATAAACTCTCACCTCCCTCTCTGCACTGTTTAAAATGAACTCTGACCTCTCTGTGCCCTGCTTAAAATGAACTCTCATCTCTCTCACTTCTTTAAAATGAACTCACACCTCCCTCTCCCTTGTTTAAAATGCACTCCCACCTCTCTCTCCCCTGTCTAAAATCAACTCTCACCTCCCTCTCCCCTCTCTAAAATGAACTCTCACATCTCTCCCCTGCTTAAAATGAACTCTCACCTCCCTCTCCCCTCTAAAATGGACTCTCACCTCTCTCTCCGCTGCTTAAAATGAACTCTCACCTCTCTCTCCCCCGTTTAAAATGAACTCTCACCTCTCTCGCCCCTGTTTAAACTGAACTCTTCGTCTCTGCACTATTTGAAATGAACTCTCATCTCTCTTGCCTGTTGATGATGAACTCTCACCTCTCTCTCCCCTGTTTAAAACGAACTCTCAGCTCTCTCTCCTGTTTAAAATGAAATCTAACCTCTGTCTCCCATTTAAAATGAACTCTCACCTCTCTCGCCCCTGTTTAAACTGAACTCTCGTCACTCTCTCTGCACTATCTGAAATGAACTCTCATCTCTCTCGCCTGTTGATGTTGAACTCTCTCCTCTCTCTCCGCTGTTTAAACTGAACTCTCGCCTCTCTCTCCACACTGTAAAATCAACCCTCGCCCCTCTCTCCCTGCTGCTTAAAATGAACTCTCACCTCTCTTTCTCCCACTGTTTAAAATGAACTCTCACCTCTCTTTCTCCCACTGTTTAAAATGAACTCTCACCTCTCTCTCCACTGTTTAAAATTAACTCTCACCTCTCTCTCCACTGTTTAAAATTAACTCTCACCTCTCTCTCCACACTCTTTAAAAAGAGATTAATGTAGAGCCAGTAATGATGACTCACACAGTCTATGAAATGCTTTTTCACTTCCCTGTATTTGATGCTTCCCATGGGATCATTTGCTGCCTTCCTGAGCTGCTGCTGTCCATGATATAATCTTTCTGATACAATCGAGCAATTCCTGCCATCTTTTTATCCCTGGAGTTCGACAGTTATGACAATTTCAGCAGTAAACTGGAGATGTGTCATCAGGTAACGTGGTCTGTATGTCTCCCGAAAGGCTTCGGGGTGTATTAACGCTGCTATTTAATGGCAAGTTATTGTTGTTACAGGTGACCAGACAGTCTATTTAAGAAAATCAACAATCACATGCTTGAGAAGGAACAGACGACCCAAATTCCCATCCTCACATAGTCTGTGCTATGTCCACTATGGTCAGCTGTAGAATCATTCCATTGGGCTGATCCGGAATCAGAGAACAGTGCTGCAGTTACTACACTGCTAATAGTGTATGGTCATCCCTGCACCACTCTGATTTGAGCCATGAATACAAGGAGAAGGTTGGGACTGATGGAGAGTACACTATCAAAGACGATATTTGTTGAGTGTTGGAAATAATGGGGGTTTAAGCGGATAACCCCTAAAATCTGATTTGTTGATCACACTGTCTGTCCAATTAGGTGCTCGTGAATATCCTGTTCAAAATGTGGATGTGCGGCTGCCTCTTCCTCCTCCTTGTCCTCCTCTCCTGAGGTTGTTGCTGAATCCATTGGGACAAGGGTTGCATTTCATGATTTCCAGGCTACCTTTCCTGCACGTCCAGAATCTCATCCACCCGAGGTATTCACCTCCTTCTCGGATGTGCCTTTGCAAAGGCCTGGAAAGAGATTTGGTGGTTTCTGTCGAGGTCCATCCCGAGCAGCTCTATGACGCAGGACTCTGTGCTCTACAGACTGTTCCCAAGGACACACACCAATATAAACATCAACTGCAGCTGGAGGTCAATCAGTTCAGTGAAAGATGCTCTTTGGTCTGCCCAAAACTTGTTGGTCTTCCAGTGCAAAGAGTTGGCGCCGACCAGGTGTTGCAGACTGGCACATTCCAACATCCAGGACTACGTGCTGAGTGACGCACTAAGGCTTGGGGCAGCCGCCACTAAGGTTCATTGGGGTAAGGTTGCTGTCTAAGGCCCTCTCACCATAGTACACCGAGGGGCTGGAAACTGGATAAAACCCTTTGGACTGTATCTTTGTCGAGAAAGAATTTGAACTGGTTTGCACTTTTGGTAATGCCCAATTTGAAATCTTATGGAGTGTAATTTTACAATTTTTTTATCAATAACATATTTTTAGAAATAAAGGATTTCCAGGTTGTGGAGAATGCAGTGTGGCCTCAGAAATCTGAATACCTGTTACTGGAGGACTCCTCCACTGCAGCTGAGGCAACAGAGATTTTGCTTCAGTGTCCAATCACAGCTCAGTGATGTTTCTTGTGGTAGCATGGCTCTCAATGTATGAGTTCTGGTGATGAGTGTCTGGGTTGTAAAAACATCAGTCATAGAGAGTGGGGAGCCTTTGTAACAAAGGAATGCTGCTGCACTTTGGCACTGCCAGCTGGGGGCAGTATTACACCACTGGCCAATACAGCCCAGCTCATATAAAAGGAAGGCTTACAGGGAAATAAAAGCAAAAAACTGCGGATGCTGAAAATCCAAAACAAAAATAAAAATACCTGGAAAAACTCAGCAGGTCTGGCAGCATCTGCGGAGAGGAGCACAGTTAACTTTTAGAGCCCGTTTGGCTCTTCAGCACAACTAAGGAAAAATAGAAAAGAGGTGAAATATAAGCTGGTTTAAGGGGGGATGGGACAAGAAGAGCTGGATAGAGGGCCAGTGATAGGTGGAGATAACCAAAAGATGTCACAGACAAAAGGACAAAGAGGTGTTGAAGGTGGTGATATTATCTAAGGAATGTGCTAATTAAGGGTAGAAAGCAGGACAAGCAAGGTACAGATAGCCCTAGTGGGGGTGGGGTGGGGTGAAGGAATCGAAAAAGGCTAAAAGGTAGAGATAAAACAATGGATGGAAATACATTTAAAAATAATGGAAATAGGTGGGAAAAGAAAAATCTATATAAATTATTGGGGAAGAAAGGGAGATCGGAAAGGGAGTGGGGATGGAGGAGAGAGTTCATGATCTGAAATTGTTGAACTCAATATTCAGTCCGGAAGGCTGTAAAGGGCCTAATCGGAAGATGAGGTGCTGTTCCTCCAGTTTGTGTTGAGCTTCACTGGAACAATGCAGCAAGCCAAGAACAGACATGTGGGCGTGAGAGCAGGGTGGAGTGTTGAAATGGCAAGCGACAGGGAGGTCTGGGTAATGCTTGTGGACAGGGAAACTCAGTTCCTAGATGGCAGCTGCCACTTTGTACAGTTCTTCTCATATATCAAAGTTGTACACTCCTTAAATAACTTAGGAACATAGGACTTAGGAGCAGGAGTAGGCCATTCAGCCCTTTGAGCCTGCTCCACCATTCAATAAAATCATGGCAGATCTGGTTGTGGTTGCAACTCCGCTTTCCTGTCTGCACCCCACCCCCCCACCACCCCATAACCCTTGACTCCCTCATCAATCAAAAATCTGTCTAACTCAGCCTTGAATGAATTCAATGACCCAGCCTCCACTGCTCTCTGGGGAAGAAAATTCTACAGGCTAACAATCCTTTGAGAGAAAAAAATTCTTCTCATCTCCATCTTACACAGTAGACCTCTTCTTCTTAAATCATGTCCTTGTGTTCTAGTCCGTATGACTTTTCTTCAGAGCCAGCCAGAGTCATACGAACTCGAAACATTAATTCTGTTTCTCTCTCCACAGATGCTGCCAGACCGCTGAGTTTTTCCAGCATTTTCTATTTTTATTTCAGGTTTCCAGCATCTGCAGTATTTTGCTTTTATTCCCGTGTTCTACTTTCCCCCACAAGAGGAAACATCCTCCCGGTATCCACCCTATCAAGCCCCCTCAGGATCTTATATGTTTCAATAAGATCACCTCTCATTCTTCTAAACTCCTATGGATACAGATCCAACCTGTTCAACCTTTCCTCATAAGAAGAGCCCCTCATCCCAGGAATGAGTCCAGTGAACCTTCTCTGAACTGATTCTAACACAATTATATCTTTTTTCAAATAAGGAGGCCAAAACTGTACACAGTATTCCAGATGTGGTCTCACCAAGACCCTTAAAGAGGTTCTGTTCAGAAGTATCTCCAAGAAAGATAGGCTCCATGGCACTATTTTGAAGAACAGTCAGGTGTTCTTCCTGGTAGAAAAAGGTCTTGCATTTCTGTTGCGCCTTTTACAGCCAACTTATAGTCAACTGTTGTAATGCATGAAATAGCATTATTTTCTTTTACAATTTGCACATATGAAGGTCCCACGAACAACAATAGGATAATGATCAGATAATCTGCTTTAGTGAAGTAAAAACAGAAAATGCTGGTCAGGCAGCATCTGTGAACAGAAAGAGTTCATGGTTCAGGTTGGTGATTCTAAATGGTTCACAGGTGCTGCCTGACCTGCTGACTGTTTCCAGGTTTTCCTGTTCCTATTTCAGATTCTCAGCACCTACAGAATTGGTTTTTGTATAACTGTTTTAGTGATGTTGGCTGAGGGATCAATATTGGCCCAGGAAACCAGGGGGAACTCCCCTGCACTTCTTCAAAATGGTGGCAAAGGATCTTTTATGTCTACTCCAAAACATAAATGGGGCCTAAAGATGGTGCGTCTGAGACTGCAGCACTCACTCAGTGTTGCACTGGACGAGAGAGTCTAGATTATGTGCTCAAACATGATGACCTTTGACCCAGAACATAAAAAGATTGGTAATTCCTTAAAAAGTCTGTGGAATCTGTATTTTTTTTTAAGAATGTTTGAAAAAGACTTTTGAGAGTTGGCATCAACTGTAAAGAGATCAATTATAAATTTCTCGGATAATAAAAAATACTGGTCCATGTGACCTGGCGACCCTTAATCTGGAAGCAGTACCAGCAAAAAGGAAGTTAAACCAAAAACCATGTGGCCAGACAAAAAGAAGCGCTGCAGCGGAGGGGAGAACATTTACAAGGAGTTGTGTGTAGAACAGCTAAACAGGACAGAAAGCTGAAGCCAGGGTTAGAGCAGGGAATGTGAATTAAACAATTTTACTGCTGCTGCTCCAGTTTTGCAAACTGTTTAACAGAATTTATTAAAGGGATGGATATGGGAGTCTCTGGGGAATCTGTGCCATCAAGACTGTCGTGAACTTAACTAAGCAGGTTCTGCAGGAGTGTGCCATTCAGGTGACGACTGACTCCGGGGACCTCAGATGGAATACAGTGAATGCAGCTTGAGGACCAAACCGATTGAGTAGGAAAGTGAGTGATCCTACATCCCAGAGGCTGAATTAGAGAACTCTGGGATTCCATCTGGTGCCAACTGTCTACAAAGAATAATGCGGGTGCTTGTGGTTTCTGTAAGACATATCTTTGCTGTATCAACTATAAAAAGCAAAATTTACCTTTTTATTTGAAGTATCATTTGCCTGTTACTTCACGTTTAATTTACGCTGATTCTGATTCGTGTTAAAGTAAAAGTTACAAGAAGTGAAATTGGTAATTCCTTCATCTGGCATCATTTGATAAATTACCTATTTTGGTTTATGGTTTCCCCCTCAAGGATTATAATAAAACTGGGGCTAGCGTGTGGGATATGAAGCCAGAGACTGAAATGGGTTCACTGGAATTTTCCAGCATATAAACAAACTCTATATTTTATTGGGAAATCAACGAGAGGCTCAAGCATTTGTTGAGAGACACTGACTCTCGGAGCCAAAAAGGCAATTCCCAGTCTGTAACAGAACACATGGGGATTAATGTCTGTTCAGGAGCTAAGAGGGATGGGATCCTTAAAGAATTGGCTAGGCACCTGGGACTGGAGGAAGAAAAGACCAGTTCCATTAGTGATTGAGAACCACTGGCCAGGATTGAAAAAGAAATGGAACTAAGTAAGATTGACTTAGAAAGGGAGAAATTAGCAAGAAAGGAACAGGATTTAAAAAAGAGACAGGGAAAGACTGGAAAGAGATAAAAAAAAGAGTTGAAAAACCTGAAATGGAGCATGAGTTCCGATCATGTGAATTTGAGTTGATGAGAAGTGAGGCTGACTCAGAGAGGGCTCCAGTTCATTTTGGTTTGGCAAAGAATTTTCACTTAGTGCCTATATTTCGTGAGGAGGGAGTGGGCATGTAACATGTCCTTCCAAGACAATTGCCATGAATTTGCATTGGCCGAGAGATGAACTCTGTTCCGACAAATCGTATTGGTAGGGAAAGCTTTGCAGGTGTACTCATCACTTTCAGCAGCACACACAGATTTAAGTAGAATTTGCCAGGGAAAAGGAAATGCACTCGATGAAGGCGAAGTAGAACTTGGATAAGCTTAGGGAGATGACAATGGCGGAAGAATTCAATTTGGGATTAAGATCTCACCTGGAAGACCACAAGTATGTAAAGTAAGGGAAGCCTTGGTAATGGCAGACACTTACGTGTTGACTCATAAGATGATTGGTGACAGGCCCCGCTTTGGAACCTTCCAGAGGATCTGGAATGAGAGGAGGGTCCAATGATGAGAAGTGGCCAGGCCCTGCTGATAAAGGGGGTGAAGATAAAGCTCCAGGCCCTTCTTGGGTTAGTAGAAATGAAGGTTTGAAGGACAGATTTAATTCAAGGGGACTGACATGCTACTTTTGTCACAAGAAAGGGCACCTGAAGACTGAATGCTGGAAGTTAAAACCAAGCCTGTCGCATTTATCACTCTCAGGTAATAATACCCTGACTGGTAAAGTTCACAACAAGCAGAGAGTCTCCCCCACAGTCATTGACAGGACGAATCAGGTGATGGCGGAGTTATAGAGATTTTTTGCTTTGAGGGTCAAGTGTCCCCATGGTCATCTGGTGAGGCAGACAAATCAATTATTATCCTCAGAGATACAGGATCAGCACAGTCACTGTTGTTGGCAAATGACATGAAGCTCTCTCCAAAGGTCCGCTGAATAAAAAGGTATTGATTCTTGATATTGATGGGAATTGTTTACCAATTTCTTTGTATAAGCTTAATTTAAAATGTGCCTTAGTCACTGGTCCTGTTACTGTTGGTGTCAATCCTACTTTACCCATTGATGGTGTTGATTTCTCCTTCGGGAATGACTTGGTTGGGGAAAAGGTATCATTGTCTCCCTTAGTTTCGGCAAAGCCAGTTGAGGCATTGAAACTGAAACTGTACAGGAAGAGCCAAATGACTTAAAAGAATCCATGACTTTCTATAAACCTGCTGCAAGAATTAATGTTTCAACTAAAGATTTGTCCAAAGGTCACCAGTTTATTAATTTAAAAGGGACATTGGAGCATCAGGCTGAAAAGGAACATTTAATTGCAGTGGAAAAACTTTAAAATGGACTGAGTTAAAAATGCAGTAAAAATATGTGTAAAATGAGGCAAAGCAGAGTGTGGCCCTACTCAAAGCTAATGATGAAACAAAAGGAAAACATGTTTTAAAAGAAAGTGGAAAAGCTGAATCCAGTGCTGATACTATACAAATGCGAGGAAGGAGCATTCTTGAATGTAATTTAAAACTTCAAAACAAGGAAGTGATCATTCTTATTAGAAAGGAATTAGACAACGATCAAATGCAGTGGGAGGATGTTAGGGGGAATAAAGTAAATGAGAATTTATGGTAAGGGAGAATTCATTATAAGGGAATAAATTACTTAAATTAGAATCTATAGGCAGGCCAGCGCAAATCAGTAAATCAACAATTAAACAGTTAAACCAGATGAACCTTATACACTCTTAAACTTTGTACACCCTCAGGGTTTGCAATCACCAGCAAGATCCTGGGAGTTAGACTGAAGTCAGAGGATGGCAATAACATAGATTAAGTGTGCTCTTCAACAGATAGGGGAAGGACAGATGGTCCCAGCTTAGATAGGAAGGCAGGTCTTTGCCTGGGTGAAAGTAGGGTTACCTTTGTACCAGAGACCTGTCTGTTTAATGTAAACCTATATGTTGACAAGATCGGAATCTGGAGGATGTTCTTGTACGTGACCAATAATGTATAAATATGCTGAACACTTGTAGTTTAGCAGAGTACTGTCTCAAGCTGCATTGAGATGGTGCCCTCCTTGCAATTGCTCGAATAAACGATCGTAACCTGTACCTGAGTCTCCTGTGGTCCGTTCATCAAAGACACCACAACAGAGGACATAAAGCAAAAAAAAAATTAAGAAAATTTGTGAACTAAATAAAAAAGAATATTAAGTTCTTTTAGTTGAACATGGACGTAACCCAAAAGAAAAGCAGCTAAAGAGTATTTTACAGGACAGAAGAATGAACTGCTTGCACAAAAGGAGGCAGTGTTAAATCTGCATCTCCTAGAAAAGAAAAGCTAAAGGTTAAATCATAGAGAATATCTTAAAAGTTGAAAATAATCCTGAATTTAAGCAGGGTGAGGTGAATTCAATTATTATGAAGAACGATTCACGTTTGGTCAGTTGAAACTTTTTTCCAAGATTTGGATATTGAAAAAACATACAAACAGGGAAAAAAACGGAGATCAGGAGTTAAAAACTGAACGGAGTGGTTCAGAATCTGTTTCATAAAGTGAAAAATTTGATGACAATTTAACATCTGGCTTTAAACAAGAACAAAGGAAATTGCTGAATCCAGAGGGTAAAAAGTACTATTACAGAAAATGCCTCCATGGATTCCAGTTCACAGCTGCCAGTACCCAGGAGCCAGATGGTTTGCCAACAATTATTACTGATGTTCTTGACAAAGTTAACCAAACCAAACAAATTGTAAAACCTTTGGGATCATCAAGAATACTAACCAAGAATCCAGAGTATATACAATCCATGCTTTTAAAAAGCAACGTGAATAATCCAAAGCCAAGGTACAATCTTTTAACCAAGAACCAAAGGCTCTTTCAGTGGAGTTTGATGCTGCAGCCATTTACACTAAAAGTTGTGCATGTTGCAAGCCAAAACAATATGGTTGTGGATGCTCTGTCAAGAGTTTAAGGAACAAGGGGCAGTAACAATGTCATAAAGCCAAATGAACGTATTGGGTTTTATCCTGGTCCTGCCAAAAGATCTGTTGCCACACTCATCTACCTTGCGCCATCCTTACATGTCCACTGCAGCTCATCTGCAACCACTCTGTTTACATGGATTTTAGAAGATTAGAAAATAACATTGTATGTTTGTAATGAAGCTGGTTTGGTGAATACCATGTATCATTGTTGTTACCTGAGTAATGTAATACAGTTGTTAGTGTTTATGATGTTAAGAACTTGATTTATTTTGAATACTGTTGTCAAGATAACTTTAACATGGTAAAGTTCTCTTTTTTCCAAGGGGCTGGGATGAGATGACCTTTGATCCAGAAGTAGTAACATAAAGCAGCTCTTTAATTTCTTTAAATGTCTGTGGAATCTGTAATTATTTTTAAGAATGTTTAAGAGCCTGCATCAAGTGTAAAGGGATCAATTGCAATTTTCTTAAATAAGATACATTGGTACATGTGACCTGGTGACCCTTGACCTAGAAGCAGTACCATCAGGAAGGCAGTTAAAGCAAGAGTCATGTGGCCAGACAAAAATGAGAGTTGCAGCAGAAGGGAGAACAGAGAAGGCACATTTACAAGGAGCTGAGTGTGTCTAATACAGTTGAACAGGACAGAAGGCTGAAGACAGTTAGGGCAGGGATTGTCAATTTTACTGCTGCCGCTTCAGTTTTGCCAACCAAACAGTTTAATGGAGCTTATTGATGGGCTCAGATAAAGCAGTCTCTGGAGAATCTGTGCCGTTAAGACTGTCATGAACCTACCTAAGGAGGTTCTACAGGAGTGTGCAGTTTGGGTAATGATTATCTCAAGGGACCTCAGATGGAACATGGCTGCCAGTGAATTTGACTCAGGGGCCGAATCGATTGAGTGGGAAAGTGAGAGGTCCTACAACCCAGAGGCCAAATTAGAGAATTGTGGAACTGCATCTGGTGCCACCTGTCTGTGGGGAGAGATGGGGGTGCTTGTGGTTTTGTTAGATGTATCTTTGTTGCATCAACTATTTAAAGTGAAATATACCTTTTTATTTGAAGTATAATTTGCCTGTTAATTTGCTTTGGGTCTGATTCCTGTTAAAGCAAAAGAAACAAAGGGTGAAACCTTTTAACATTTCCTTCATTGGACGTCATTCAGTAAATTTGTTACTTTGGTTGACAGTTCCCCCACAGGGTTTGTACACAACTCTCTGGAGCAGGACTTGAACCCATGCCCTTCTGACTAGGGGGCAAGAATGCAATCACTGCTGACACTTGATGTTTTTGGACAATGGGACATAAGAATCCAGTGCAAGTTATGACATTCACTAGCTTCCGGCTGCAGTCGCTTAGGATACAAGTGAGACATTAAACTAAGGCCCCACCTGCCCTTCAGTGGATGTAAAAGACCCGATTTTGAAGAAGAGCACAGGAGTTAACCCTGGTGTTCCGGCAAAACACTTTGACAAGTCTGTTGGTCACGTAGGACACCATATAAATGCAAATCTTTCTTTCACTTCACCAATTTCAGATGATGGGCCACAAGAATCCAGATCAAGTTATGAAATTCACTAACTTCAGGATGCAGTTGCTCAGGACACAAAAGCTCCCAAATTGGAGCTGAAACCAATGCAGGTTTGGCCTGGGCATGTGAGCAGGCCCAACAGCCGCTCCTTCCTGGGCCTGGGCACAGTGACTGGGACTGCCAGTCAAGGCCCAGAATGACCCAATTCATGGAAGGCAGAAGAATCACAAGGCAACAATGGCTCACTGACAGGAAGCAGGCTTAAACTAAACAATTTATGATTTGAAGTCTTAACTGACACTAATATTCTAAAGAGACCAAACACAATGTGGGGAACTTGCAGTGTTAGAACTTTTAATATACAATAAGAATAAAAAAGTTAGAGTACAAAAGGATCAATTGGTTAAACTTTGATTGAAGAAGTGAACACTTGTAGCCCAGTCACCATGGTAACTAGATTGATTGAAAGACAACAGAACAGCAAACAGCAGCAATCAAATCAGAGCTCGACAGACTGCAAGACCAAAAGTCAACATGGGTTTAATCAATCATTGGAGCCAAGATCGGAGTAGTGGCTTTTATATATCAATTATCACTTACAATATTTAAACTTCATGTTGAAGGCTTTAATCACTTATCAATAAGCATCATAGTGTGATCGAGGGAACGGTCATTAACCAATGGCACAGCAGATTCAAGTGTTGATGTGTTCAGCAGGACACAGCTTCACATCCAATTCCAGTAAAGCTCAGCTGGGTTGCCAAGGGGAGTCCAAGCTAAGGGACTCCCCACAGGGAGCAGGGGGGTTGCGGTAAAAGAACACAGGCAGTTACCTTGAGGAACAGGGTCAGGCGAAACTTGGCAGAGGACCAAGGGGTTTTGGAAAGCTGCCCAATTGTCTACCGCATCATTCAACAGACCAATCTAAGAGATGGACATTAACACATTGAGTGAACACCATCCTCTCCAGCTGACAGGGAAAATAACGCTCTTGACAGAACACAGCACCAACATAACATGAGCCGAACAGCCTCGAGGTTCAGGTGAGAGCAAGAACCAGAATAAGAATATTGCAGTGTATCCACCACCTGAACTCAAAGACAGGGTCTGAGGAACACAATCTAAACTTCAAATTGAACTCGGGGCCACCAACTACACCAGGCAATCTACAGGAAAAGTGCTGACCAGGCATGTAACTAAACAATGCGTGCACCCAGAGTTATGAACACACTGCACTGTATCCTCCCCTTGAAAAAGGATCCTTTTACTCAAAAGTAAATACAATTTCTGCTCCAGGTTTTCTGGTAATGACTGAGAAGTTTTTTTCTTCTGTTTTTATTAAATTGGAGCAAGATACTGGATTATTCTTTACTTGCTTTTTTTTAAAAAAAATCAACGAGTGTGACCTCAAACAAGAGTTGAGGGTCAGTCTGGGCAGTGAGGGAGACCAATTGGAGGTTACCAGTAAACTCCCTTTAGTTACTGAATGGTTCCTCCAATTTGCAGGCACAGATTTAATCTCACTAAGTTACATTGCA
This sequence comes from Cetorhinus maximus, assembly GCF_964194155.1. NCBI lineage: Eukaryota > Metazoa > Chordata > Chondrichthyes > Lamniformes > Cetorhinidae > Cetorhinus > Cetorhinus maximus. The sequence continues at coordinate 52,655,151 of NC_135886.1, forward strand.
TGGGTCTATTTTACAGAGTTCCCTGCTTTGGAGAAATTGGTGGAGAAATTGCTATTTGGTGTAGAAATGTTACTGAGCTGGTTTGGGGGTAACAGAATAGACTGGTAGAGAAATCAGACATTTTGAAGTTTCTATGCTCAGCTTGTAAACTTGCACAGGAGGTGCTGGAACAGTTCAGTTGGAAGTTGATTCTCATCGAGACAGGTAGTAGTCAGTTTTGGAGTTATCCAGAGCTTTTCCAACCATCCTAGGTGCCTGAAAAACATCCTGAATGGGGAGAGCCAGAGTTCACCCAGAAGGGCGGTCCACTGGGAAATCTGAGTTCATTGTGATACTGTCACCTACTGTCCTTTACATCTGGGCAATTCACACCCAGAGGGATAAGAGCTGCGAAGGTAACGTACACCCTGTAGGCATCACCGAACACAGGCCGTGAGATTAGGTTAGCTGCCCCTCAGTGTTTTAGCTCAATACAAACTTGCTAAATTCACACACTTGGCCACCAGAATGCAGTGATCAAAAACTGTTTGATCGCATTTTAGAGGAGGTGCTCCTCAGTTATTAACAAGGATGCTGAAAGGCATTGGGCAGGAAGCAGTCAAACAGTCCAAAATGGGGTCCTAGGTCAACTCTCAGCAGCAATCCTTTGGCTTTTATCTTGCCTTGTAAGATGCTCTTGTGTCATTTCCCCCCAGTGGCCTTTTTTATCCCAAAGTCATCAGTACAGATTAATCAATAATTGGTCATTAAAACTACATGGTAGAATTCCAGAGGCAGTCAAAAGCAACAATGACAGGGCCTGGCACTGGAGAGTCTGAAGAGGCATCAATAGCTGTGGAAAGGTGGACAACTGTCCAGGAAACCAGTGAGTATGAAAGGCAGAAAACAGGATTGACCCAGAACACACTCCTGGGTTGTGTGTGATTACAGAAGTACTATCAGCAGAAACATGTAGACAAAGGCAAAATCAGAAACAGAACCCTCCTGGTTCATCCCCCCCCCAACCCCCAAGCAGTGTTCTCCTTTTAATGAGAAATCCTAGGCATCTTCTCCAGTCTCGCACAAAATACATGTCTGAGATATAATAGTGGGTCCTAATTTCCCCATGCCAAACCAGTTTGCCCAGACATCCAGTAAAACAATGAACTTCCTGATGATCAATATCAGAAGGCCTGCCTGCAGAAAGATGATACAGACAATGGTTACAGAATGTCGAATAGTCTTATGGAGAAAGACTCAGACATTATGCCCTAAGATAAAAGCAAAAAACTGCGGATGCTGGAAATCCAAAACAAAAACAAAAATACCTGGAAAAACTCAGCAGGTCTGGCAGCATCTGTGGAAAGGAGCACAGTTAACGTTTCGAGTCCGTGAAGGGTCATTCGGACTCGAAACGTTAACTGTGCTCCTCTCCACAGATGCTGCCAGACGTGCTGAGTTTTCCTGGTATTTTTGTTTTTGTTTCAGACATTATGCTATCCTGGGATAGAGTACCACAGAGACTGGCTCATGGCAAACTCTGCTCCAGCATTGGTTTGGGTGTCCATAGCATTTGAAACTTCCTTTGTAAAGCTATACTGCTCAATTACCACACAATGTACTGAGTTCAAGACCAGCCATTGGAAAGCTGCTGTGTATTTTGAACCTTTTACAGTATTTGTGATATTGCATAACCACAGGCCTGCTTTTAGGTAGGGACAGGAACTCTGACAACTGTAGTTTTCAGTGCTTCCTGTAAAGAGACCTGCCCAACCCCCAGTGTAATTGTAGGTCTGAACATCAGCATCGGCTCAAACTCAACTCAGATCTCTTACTCCCACATTGGATTTTTTTGTGATGGGGCGGAGGGAGTGGTGGGAAACAGAGAAAAGGTAGAGTGAGGGAACAGATAATGTGAAAGAAGAAACATACCAAGAGCAGAGTACTTCCTGTGAACATTTTAAACTAGCAAAGTGGGTCCTAATGGGCTATTGTTTCAGCTGTGGGAATTTACAAACACGTTAACAATAGAGGTCTGAATTCCACTGAGAGCAGGGTTCAGATCCCAGTTTTGTTAAACTAAAATAGTCAATAGTTATGTTTGATTCTTCCTATCCAACCCAGCTGAGAATAAAGCCAACAACAAGCCAAGCTGGGAGGAATTATACCAACTCATGACCAAATTAAATATGAGGGCTTGGCACAACAGGGAACAAGATTCTTTCATATCCTTGTTCCAGGTCATCCAAGAAAGCTCTCTTCCAATATATTGGAATGCTAACAGTCAATAGTTTGGACAGTCTAATGAGCTTGCTGTGAAGGAGCAGCAGCTGTATCAAGTTGGCTGGTGAGGCCAACAGAGGAGAGGCACCAAGAGGAAGGTTCAGGGATCCAACTGACATTATTGGAGTCCTTCACCACCACCAACATTAAATCACCTTCAAGCAACACTAACAGGGAGGGGTAGTGTGGTTATGTTAGCAGGCTGGTAATCCAGAGGCCTAGACTAGTGATCCAACAACACAATGACAGCTGGGGAAATTAAATTCAGTTAACTAAAGAAATCTGGAACAGTGATCACAAAACTATTGGATTGTTGTAAAAAAGAAAAAACCATCTGGTTCACTAATATCCCTCATGGAAGGAAATCTGCCGTCCTACCTGGTCCGGCCTTTACATAACTCCATATCCACAGCAGTGGTTGACTTTTAACTGCCCCCTGAAATGGTCTAGCATATAGTCAGAAGGTGACTGACCACCTTGGAGAGTAATTAGGACTGGGCAATAAAACTGGACCTTGCTGGTGACCCACACACATCTCATGAATAATAAAGACAAATTGAAACTGGCAAGGAACCAAATGCAGCTGCTTTGGGATCATCAGATGGGTCAGCAGCACCCAGAAACTTTACTAACTTTATGTCAATCCCTGGGAGCTTCAGTTACTTCGTTTTTTATTTTGAGTGCTGGATAGCAAAGGGAACTTTGATGCTGGGAGGAGTGGCTCCCAATTATCTTTTCTGGCAAAAATAAGGGGGATCTTTCTGCTTGGTCACGACCTAGATCCCAAAGCAGGAATTGCACTGTTTGAAACTGCTGAGACACAAGAAGATTCAGCCATCCTGACCTTGGTAAATAGAGAGCAGCCACACCTTAGGAAAAAAGAGCAGACTAGACCCAATGAATAGACTGATTTTCAGCATGAACCCATATCATTGCCTCAGAGAACAGTACATCTCCATAAATGAATAGAGTTTGACCTCTCCTCTTCCATAACTCCCAACCCACACTGGCATATCAAGACTTTTAATAAAACTAAATACAGTAGCCAATTACTTTTTAAGCTTATAAAGTCCCACTCCAAGCACTTTAAGTAATTATAGTTTACAGCACTAGACTGGCTTACTTGTTCTACATTTAATTTTAGTCTCAAATTTAGTTACAAAAGGGCTTAGGCTTGTGCAAAGCTCCTCCTCAAGTTCTATCTCTTGGCTTTCCATTGTAATGTTTTGTCCTTACCCCAGGTCATCTGTCTGTACATCAGTTTGTTAAATATTCCTTAGCTTGGAATTTAGAACAACCATAAAAAGATAGTCTGCATTTCTATAGTGCCTTTCATGATCTCAGGACATCTCAAAGTGCTTTACAGCCAATTAAGTACTTTTGAAGTGTAGGCTCTGTTTTAATGTACGAATCATGGCAGCTAATTTCCACAAACAGCAAAGAAATGAAGGAAGTGATAATCCATTTTAGTGATGTTGTATCGGAGGTATATAATGGCCAGGACTCCAAAGAGAATTCTTCTTCAGAATAGGTAGATGTAAAAGATCCCATGATCTAAGAGAGCAAACTGGCCTCAGTTTAACGTCTCATCTGAATGACAGCACCTTTGACAATGCAGCACTAAAGTGCAGCTATATTTGTGTTGTTCACATCTCTGGATGCGTTCTCAGCCTTCTGACTTGGAGATGAGTGTGTGACCCAACTGATCCACAGTTGGTATGACATTGAAAAATTCTTCTCTTTCCTGCTCTCATTTGTCTGGTTCATTACCTCATTGCTGTTTGTGGGAGCTTGCTGTGCAGAAATGGTCTGTCATAATTCTGTAACAGTGATTGCACTTCCAAAGTGCCCTCCTGGCTCTAAAGTGCCTGGGGGCATCCTGAGGTCATGAAAGAATCACAGAATCACAGTGCAGAAGAGGCCCTTCGGCCCATCGAGTCTGCGCCGACACGTGAGAAACACCTGACCTACCTACTTAATCCCATTTACCAGCACTTGGCCCTTGCCTTGAATGTTATGACGTGCCAAGTGCTCATCCAGGTACTTTTTAAAGGATGTGAGGCAACCCACCTTCACCACCATCCCAGGCAGTGCATTCCAGACCGTCACCACCCTCTGGGTAAAAAAGTTTTTCCTCACATTCCCCCTAAACCTCCTGCCCCTCACCTTGAACTTATGCCCCCTTGTGACTGACCCTTCAACTAAGGGGAACAGCTGCTCCCTATCCACCCTGTCCATGTCCCTCATAATCTTGTACACCTCGATCAGGTCGCCCCTCAGTCTTCTCTGCTCCAACGAAAACAACCCAAGTCTATCCACTAGTGCTAAATAAAGGTGCTAAATAAATCAGGAAACAAGAGGCGGACGATTACCTTATAACACAGGCTGTCCCTTTGGAGTTACCCAACGTTCCAACGAGCCTCAACATTCTTGGGCATCAAACCCAATGCCTTTAGGATATCAAGGAACCATCCTTTTACTCTGGGGGAAAAGAGAAGTTAGGCAGAAAATACTTATAAATGACTGTGGCGGGGCAGGGTATTTTACAGTAATTATACCTTCCTAAACGCCGCCAGAAATTAAGAATCCTGCACAATTCTGCAGGAAGACTACTCTTTGCAGTGCATGAACCACTGACTAAAGCATAGACTGTCCTTGAACAGCTGACTGAAGTCTTAACCTCAAAGGTGGTGCTGGCACAAAGGTCCCTCTTTTCCCTCTGAGAATGATCAGCTGGAACAGAATCCTTGTCACCTCCTGGATACCAGCTGCAATCTCGCTGTGCTGGGTATGTCCAGTGCCATGGAGCTGGAAGGGCAGGGCGGCAATGGCAATTGTTCAATAGCAGGTCTAATGAGCTTGGAAGAGTTTGGCTCTGCCCAAAGACAAGTTCTGCTCCTCTTCAAGTCTCTCGTCTCTGCTGCTGGGCCCGGGAAAGGGGAGATTTTAACTTTAAACCTTTGAGTTAAAATAACAAATTAAGAGACTACAACTCAGACTGGATAGGGTACAAAAATTGATTAGCAAAGCACCTTCAGCATTCCCACACCCCCACACCCCTCCCAGCACATACTCAACAGACATCCCAGGACCCCCTCGGTAAAGGGTCACTGCAGAGCAAGTGAAATAAGACAAGAGAATTTGACAGAAACATCACGCTCAAAAGAAAAGCAAAATACTGCAGGAAAATACCAGCATGGAAAACTGAAATAAAAACTGAATGCTGGAAATGGAAATGAAAGCAGGTCTGACAGCATCTGTGGAGAGAGAAACAGAGTTAACGCTAAGCAAATTTAACGAAAGGTCACAGACCTGAAACATTGGGCAGAATTTTACGACAGCGGGATTTTACGTTCACGTTATCGTCAATGAGCTTTAGAATATCTCGCCGCATTTTACAGCCCCATCCCCACCGAAACGGGGCCGTAAAATTCTGCCCATTAACTCTGTTTCTCTCCACAGATGATGCCTGACCCACTTAGTATTTCAACCTTTTTTTTTGTTTTTAAGCTCAAAAGAAATGCAAGTGAACTGGAAGAATCGAACCCTTACGTCCGAGCCACAGATGCCACAGAGTGCACTGGCTACGAGGCCAAATTGGTGAAGGTGTCAGGGACGCCCATCTTCTGCCTTCTCACAGTTGGCAACACTATTAAGACAAGGAAAAAGAACAGATGAAGAGGAATTGAAAAGCCGTCCTTCCCTCCACAGGTTCCACTTGTTGGGGCAGGACAGATAAAGAGATGATGGGTGGTGGGAAGGGAGGTGGGAGAGAGGAGAAGAGAGGGGGGGGGAAGAAGACTGGCGGGATCATGGTCTCCCTCCATTGGTCTCCCTATTTCATCAACTGATAGCACAGGGAGGTCACCTGTTTCCAGGCCTCTGCCAATTCACCCCTAAGCAATGGGCTTCACTTTAATGCCACATTTTAAACAAGTCATCACCAATGAATGGAAATATTTCCTCTAATCACTATTCAGCTCCACTCCACCGTAACAGAAGGCGGACATCAGCATAAGGGCAATTTCAGGGTAAACTGACCCCACGAGGTTATGGATTCAAGTCCCACTCCAGTAGTTAAGCATGAATTAGTTCAGTACAGTACTGAGGAAGTGCTGCACTGTTGGAGGTGCTGTCTTTTGGATGAGAGCCCATCTGCTCTCGCAAGTGAATGTAAAAGATGCTATTTTGAAGAGCAGGTGATTAATCTCCAGTCACATGTAGGTCAGGTTTCCTTCCCTAAAGGACGTTAGTGAATCAGATAAGTTTTCTTTTAATAACAATTGGTTTTGTGGTCATCATTAGGCTTTTAATTCCAAATTTTTATTGGATTCAAATTTCACCATTTGCCGTGGTGGGATTCAAACCCGAGTTCTCGGAACACTACCCTGGGTCTCTGGAATACTAGTCCAGTGACAATACCACTATACTACCTCTCCTACATTACAACAGTGACTACACTTCAAAAAGTACTTCAATGGCTGTAAAGTGCTTTGAAAAGTCTGGTAGTTGTGAAGGGCAATATATAAATGCAGTATTTCCTTTCTTTTCCATCTTTGTGTCTAGGTGTTCAAATTACAGGTTTACATAAAATGCCCAAATACAAAAATCACATCAAAATATTCGGTCTTTTCCTGGATGGAGCAGAAATACAATGTGAAAGGAAGTGTTGCTTCAGTGTGCAACAACAACTTACATTGATATTGCATCTTAACGCAGTAGAACATCTCAATGGGCTTCATAGGGATGTTATTAAACTAATCTGAACACCTACCCAGGGCTGGTGGGGAAATCCAGAACTGGAGGACATAACATTAAAATTAGATCTAGAAGTATTCAGGAGTGAAATCAAGAAACATCTATTTACACAAAGGGGAGTGAAAATCTGGACTCTCTTTCCCCCATAAGATTGGGGATATAGGGAGATATCTGGAGCTTTCACAACTGAGATCAATAGAATTTTGTAGGTAAGGGCATCAAGGGATTTAGAGCAAAGGGAAGTAAATGGAGCTGAGGAACACATCAGACATGATCTAAGTGAACGGTTGAACAAGTTCAAAGTGTTGAATGGCCTTCTCCTGCTCCTATGCTTCTATGTAACTCATAATCCAATTATTATTCCACATCCAATTCAACATTTAAACACAACTACCATTTTTCTAACCATCCTTTATTAAGGAAGCTAAAACATCACTCCCACAGCCCAAAACATTTGCCCTGTTAAGAGTTAAATAATTTGTTTTTTCTTGGGATGTCCTGGCTTTGAGCACTGCCAGTTACTGGAGTTCAAAGTGGCCTTTCCTGTGACCCTTACTCTACAGATGCTGCTCTGTCAGCTGGGAGCAGAGGATTCCCCAATTCCTGTGGACATGCGCCGCTAACAAACAGGACTTTAAATGATGGAGAAAAAGAATATAAGGTTGGTACCTCCAAGAATCCCAGCCTTACGTTGAGATAATCTCTCTTCAAGACAACCAACCTTGGAGCATGCCTCAGGTTCCAGACGTTGGGTGACTTGTTCATCCCTTTGTAAGGGTGTATAACCATTACAGTACTGACTTGATAAAACCTTGGATACAATAGGGGCATTTGGACTCAGCAAGTCTACAAACAAAAACAGGACTGATATCAAACAGAGTGAAAAACTGGACAACAATGGCCCAAAATGTAGTCCTCCTTCCTTCCCAAATACTAGGTCTTTGTCTGGAAACTTATTCCATAGATGCACAGACTCAACGTACGATCAGGCGAGACATTAAATATTTTAAAACTATTTAGACTTTCATTGCCAAAATACTTTTAAAATTTAATTGCAGGAGCATCTTTTAAAGTGAACACTAATCACAGGTGGTGGTGAGCTCTACACTTTGTCAACAGTTTGCTAAAATATTTTGGCTCCTGTCTATATCCAACTACTTTAACACTGGAAGTAAAGAGGGGTGGATGGAGTGGAGGGAGGTGTACACTTTATACATGAGAACGTGGTGAAAGAGATCATAAGAACATAAGAAATAGGAGCAGGAGAGGACCATTTGGCCCAACAATCCTACTCTGCCATTCAATAAGATCATGGCTAATTTGGCTTCAACTCCACTTTCCTGCCTGAGCCCCATTACCCTGGACTCCCTTCTCGATCAAAAGGCTGTTTAGCTCAGCCTTAAATATATTCAATGACCTAGCTTCCACTGCTCTCTGTGGAAGAGATTTCCAAAGACTAAAGGCCCCTTAAGAGAAATTCCTCCTCATCTCTGTCTTAAATGAGAGTCCTCTTATTTTTAAACTGTGCCCCCTAATTCTAGATTTCCCAATGAGAGGAAACATTCTCTCAGCATCTACCCTGTCCCTTCAGAATCTTATATGTTTCAGTGAAAATACCTCTCATTCTTCATTCTACAACAGAGGATAGGCCTAACCTGCTCAACCTTTCCTCATAAGATCCCAGGATTCAGGCTAGGGAACCTTCTCTGAATAACTACCAATGCAAGTGTATCCCTCCTTAAGTAAGGAGACTAGAACTGTACACAGTACTCTCAGTGTGGTCTCACCAATGCTCTTTACAACTGTAGCGAGACTTCCCTTCTTTTATACTCCATCTCCCTTACAATTAAGGCTAACATTCCATTTAACCTCTTAACTATTTGCTGTATCTGCATGGTGACTTTTTGTGATTCATGTATGTAAAAAGAAAAAGATTAGTGAAGACAAATGTAGGTCCCTTACAGTCTGAAATGGGAGAATTTATAATAGAGAACAAGGAAATGGCACAGCAATTAAACAACTACTTTTGTTCTGTCTTCACGGAAGAAGACACAAATAACTCCCCAGAAATGCTAGGGAACCAAGGGTCTAGGGAGAAGGAGGGATTGAGGAAATTAGTATTACTAAAAAAATAGTGCTGGAGAAATTAATAGAGCTGAAAGCTGATAAATCCCCAGGGCCTGATAATCTACATCCCAGGGTACTAAAGGAGGAGTTCATGGAAATAGTGGATGCGTTAGTTGTCATCTTCTTAGGAAGATTTAGGAAGATTCTGGGACATCCTGGCAGATTGGAGGGTGGCAAATGTTACCCCACTATTTAAAAAAATGAGGGAGAGAAAACAGTGAATTACAGACTGGTTAGCCTATCATCAGTAGTAGGGAAAATGCTAGAGTCTATTATAAAGGATGTGATAATGGGACACTTCGAAAATAGCAATGGGATTAGACAAGGTCAACATGGATTTATGAAAGGGAAATTATGTTTGACACACCCACTGGAGTTTTTTGAGACCACCATTGCCACCGCCTCCCAAGCGGGAGCGGTGAGGCTGGTGGACCTCCTGTGGCCAGAGGGTAGAGGGCATCACGGCAGGCCTCCACCGCATCCAGAAGGCGACCCAGGGAAGCATCACTGAATCGGGGGGCTACAGTCTTCCTGGATTTGGGGGCCATGTCTTCATCAGCGCAGTCCTGGGCTGCAAGCATTGAGAAGTGTGACCGCGGCTGCAGTTTAAATATGGCGCCCGGCATGAGGATGCAGCGAGGTAACGGTGTGGTGGGCAAATTGGAGGCCGCCCGACAACGAGACGGCGTGTTTCCTGTGGCTGCATAATTAACGAGGCGGGAATGAGACAATGCGAAAACCCACCATTGTGGTTGGCAGGTAAAATAACTTTTTTCCAGCTCTCCCGCACTTTGTGCAAATCTGGAACAATTCCACCCTATGTCTTTGTTTATAAAGCCAAGAACCTTGCACACTTTTTCTAAAAAAAAGCAGCCTTATCAACTGGTCCTGTCGCCTTCAAAGAGTTGTGAATGTCCACCAGCCACGTCTGTCCATTTCACCAGACTATATCCTCTTGAAGTCTGCTACTGTCATCCTCACCATTGACTAGATTTTCAAGTTTAATGAGATCTGCAAACTTTGAAATTATATCCTATATACCCAGGCCCAGGTAATTAATAAATGTCGAAAAGTGCAGTAGTTCCACCCCCTGGGCACACCACTGTATACGTCCCTCTCCTCTGAGAAACATTCACTACTACTATATTCCCTTTTTCAAAGCTGCGCGTACCCCCAGTTTCATTTTATTCTTCGTCTCATCCGACGCCTCAACAAGAAACTTTTTCTCTTTCTCTCAAGTGCTAAGGAACACAAGCTCCGACAAGTCATTGACACCAACACCCATCCAGGACCCTCCATCCCTGCCTGTCCCTCTGTCCCCATCCCGTCTTCCAATCCCAGCCCCGGCCGTATATTCACTATACCCCCTGACCTTCCCCTCTCCGACGCTGAACGTTCAGTGCTCAGCAAAGGACTTAATTTCATACCCTTACGCCCTCATCTCAATGAATTTCGGGCTCGGCATGATGCTGAACTCTTCTTCCGCTGCCTTCATCTCCGTGCTCACTTCTTTGGGCAGGAGTCCTCTCCCCGTTCAACGGATCCTTTTACCCACCTCCAATATTCTCCCTCCATGTGGACCCCTCCCTCTAGATTCTTACCTTCTCTTGATCTCTTCATTGAGAACTGTCGGCGTGACATTAGTCGTCTCAATTTCTCTGCTCCTCTCACCCATTCTAACCTGTCTCTCTCTGAACTTACTGCACTCCGTTCTCTCAGGTCCAACCCTAACATTGTCATCAAACACGCTGACAAGAGTGGTGCTGTTGTTGTCTGGCGCACTGACCTCTACCTCGTGGAGGCTGAGCGTCAACTCACAGACACTTCCTCCTACCTCTCCCTGGACCATGACCCCCACCACTGAATATCAAGCCATTGTTTCCAGGACTGTCACTGACCTCCTCTCCTCCGGAGATCTTCCTTCCACAACTTCCAACCTGATAGCACGCTTCTACCTCCTACCCAAAACCCACAAACAGGACTGTCCCGGCAGATCGATCGTGTCGGCCTGTTCCTGCCCCATGGAACTCATTTCTTGCTATCTTGACTCCATTCTCTCTCCCCTTGTCCAGTCCCTTCCCACCTACATCCATGATTCCTCTGACACCTTATGTCACATCAACAATTTCCAGTTCCCTGGCCCCACATGCTTCCTCTTCACCATGGATGTCCAATCCCTCTACACCTCCATCCCCCACTGGGATGGTCTGAGGGCTCTCTGCTTCTTCCTCAAACAGAGGCCCGAACAATCCCCATCCACCACTACTCTCCTCCGTCTGGCTGAACTTGTTCTCACACTGAACAATTTCTCTTTTAACTCCTCTCACTTCCTCCAAATAAAAGGTGTGGCTATGGGTACCCGCATGGGCCCCAGCTATGCCTGTCTCTTTATGGGGTATGTGGAACATTTCTTGTTCCAGTCCTACTCCGGCCCCCTCCCACAACTCTTTCTCCGGTACATCGATGATTACTTCGGTGCTGCTTCATGCTCTCATTGGGACCTGGAAAAATTTATTAATGTTGCTTCCAATTTCCACCCCTCCATCATTTTCACATGGTCCATCCTGACACTTCCCTTCCCTTCCTTGACCTCTCTGTCTCAATTTCTGGTGATAGACTGTCCACCAATATCCATTACAAGCCTACCGACTCCCACAGCTACCTCGACTACAGCTCCTCACAGCCCGCTTCCTGTAAGGACTCCATCCCATTCTCTCAGTTCCTTCGCCTCCGTCGCATCTGTTCTGATGATGCCACTTTCAAAAACAGTTCCTCTGACATGTCCTCCTTCTTACTTAACCGAGGTTTTCCACCCACGGTAGTTGACAGAGCCCTCAACCGTGTCCGGCCCATCTCCCGCGCATCCGCCCTCACGCCTTCTCCTCCTTCCCAGAAACATGATAGGGTCCCCCTTGTCCTCACTTATCACCCCACCAGCCTCCGCATTCAAAGGATCATCCTCCGCCATTTCCGCCAACTCCAGCATGATGCCACCACCAAACACATCTTCCCTTCACCCTCCCTGGCAGCTTTCCATAGGGATCATTCCCTCCGTGACACCCTGGTCCACTCCTCCATCACCCCCTACTCCTCAACCCCCTCCCACGGCACCTTCCCATGCAAACGCAGAAGATGCAACACCTGCCCCTTCACTTCCTCTCTCCTCACTGTCCAAGGGCCCAAACACTCCTTTCAAGTGAAGCAGCATTTCACCTGCACTTCCCTCAACTTAGTCTACTGCATTTGTTGCTCCCAATGCTGTTTCCTCTACATTGGAGAGACCAAACGCAGACTGCGTGATCGCTTTGCAGAACACCTTCGGTCTGTCCACAAGCATTACCCAGACCTCCCTGTCACTTGCCATTTTAACACTCCACCTTGCTCTCTTGCCCACATGTCTGTCCTTGGCTTGCTGCATTGTTCCAGTGAAGCTCAACGCAACCTGTAGGAACAGCACCTCATCTTCCGACTAGGCACTTCACAGCCTTCCGGACTGAATATTGAGTTCAACAATTTTAGATCTTGAACTCTCTCCTCCATCCCCACCCCCTTCCCGTTTCTTCCCCCTCCTTTTTGTTTTTTCCAATAATTTATATAGATTTCTCTTTTCCCACCTATTTCCATTATTTTTAAATGTATTTCCACCCATTGTTTATTTTTACCTTTCAGTATTCCCCCACCCCCACTACAGCTAGCTGTACCTTATCTGTCCTGTCTTCTACTCTTAATTAGCACATTCCTTTAGATAATATCACCACCTTCAACACCTCTTTGTTCTTTTGTCTGTGACAGTTTTTGGTTATCTCCACCTATCACTGGCTGCTTGTCCCAACAAACCCCACCCCCCCCACCCCCTTAAACCAGCTTATATTTCACCCCTTTCCTATTTTTACTTAGTTCTGTTGAAGGGTCATGAGGACTTGAAACATCAACTGTGCTCTTCTCCGCCGATGCTGCCAGACCTGCTGAGTTTTTCCAGGTATTTCTGTTCCTGTTTTTGATTCACTACTACTACTCTGCTTTCTGTCTAGGTCAGCTTCCTATGCACACTGCCTCTGTCCCTTCAATCCTACAGGCTCATTTCGGCTAACAAGTCTAGAACATGATACTTTCTCATAAGCTTTCTTTAAGTCCACATACACAAAATCAACAGCATTACCTCTCTCCATTACTTCAAAGAACTCTAATCAAGTTAGTCAAACACGATTTGTTTTTAACCAATTCCTGCAGGGTTCTATTTATTAATCTATATTTTTCCAAGTGACAATTAATTTTGTCCTGGATTATTGTCTCTAAAAGTTCTCCCATCTTTGACGTTCAGCCAACTGGCCTGTAATTGCTGGGTTTAACCCTCTCTCTTTTCTGGACAGGCATGTAACATTTGCAATCCTCCATTCCTCTGGTACCACTCCCATATTTCAGAAGGATTGGAAGATTGTTGTCAGAGTCTCCCCCATCTCTAATTTCATTTCCCTCAACAACCTCAGTTGTATCCGATTAAGACAGGGAGATTATTTTTAAAAAGCTTTTACTGCTGCCAACCCTATGGGAAAGCCTCGATTTATCTTTATCCTATCCAAGTTAGCTCCTAACACCTCCTTTACTGTCTTAGAAGTAATTAATAGCACAAAAGGTTACTTGACTAGAACATTTCTTACAAGTGATGGGGGATGATATTCACTGTTCTCAGGAATAGCTCATTAGTGGGGTACGCATAGCGTATAGCTATCTAGTCCTGTGTATAACTCATTATTAAATGAAAGGTGGAAAATTTCGGACAGTGAAGCTGGAGCTTGGCATAGGTCAGCATCCATGGCCCAGTCTTTGAATGTAGTACAAGAACGAGAGCAGGCCATTTCACGCCTTGAACCTGCTCCAGCATTCTGGCTGATCTATGACCTACCGCCGTATATCGGTCTTTGTCCCACACCTCTTACTACCTCCAGTTAACAGGAATCTATCAAGCTCAGATTTAAAACTAGCAATTGACCTAGTATCAGATATAATGGGCAGCTACTCAAACTGGCAGGTTGGGCCTCGTGGTGTCCCACAGGGATCTATATTGAGACCTCAATGATTCATTTGTTAATGATTTTGATGCCAGGATGGGCAGCTGCATTCACAAACTCGCCAATGACACATAGAATGCTGGCAGTGTCAAAAGTATAAAACTACAAAAAGACATTAATTAATTTAGTGAACGGGCAAATCACAGCAAGTGGATCTCAATACAGCGAATTGTGAAGTCATCCACTATAGATCTAAAAAGGGTAAAAGTACTTTCAAAATGAAGAAAAGCTGTGAAGGTCCAAAGAGACTTGGGGGTTCATGTTCAGAGATTTTTAAAGACCCAACCTAGATCACTGTGGGTGGCCACATCCTGCCAATTATCCCTACTCTGTCTCCTTCCATTCAACCAATCTTATAGTTATGTCAATAATTTGTCCTCAATTCCATGAGCTTCAACTTTGGCTAAAAGTCTCTTATGAGGGACGTTATCAATAACCTTCTACAAGTCCATAATAAATAACGTTCATGGACATTCCCCTGTCCACTACATTTGTCACCTCTTCAGATTCATCAAACATAACCTACCATTTACAAATCCCCGCTGGCTCTCTATGAGCAACAACATTTTTCAAGGTGTTCAGTCACTCTATGCTTAACTATAGACTCTAGCAATTTCTCAACAACAAATATGAGGTGAACTGGTGTATAATTCCCTGGTTTCTCTCACCTCATCTGTAGTAGGTGGGTAGTGGTGGATGCCAGTGTGATCCGGGGCAAACGCATCTGCAGTAAGTGTCTGTGGCTCAAGGAACTTCGGCTCAGGGTCAATGAGCTGGTGGCCGAGTGACAGACACTGAGATGCATCAGGGAGGGGGGGAAATTTTCTGGACACGTTGTTCCAAAAGGATAGGGTCTTCTGATTTAGTCAGGGACAGGGTAATGTGCCTACAAGCGAGGCAAGTATGGGGATCGAGAAGGTAGAAGTGGAGGTGTACCTATAGCTGTGGTGGAGGAGCCTCAGCCCTTGCAATTGTTCAACAGGTTTGAGGTTCTTGCAGCTTGTTTGGATGAGTGGGGGCTGCAGGGTGAGCAAACTGACTATGGCACTGTGGTACAGGAAGCCATTCAAACGGGGGGAGTTAATAGGAATGTAGTGTTAGTAGGGAACAGTATAGTCAGGGGGATAGACAGTGTTATTTATAGCTGAAAGGGAGAGTGCAGAAGGCTGTTGCCTGCCCAGTGCCAGGGTTCGGGACAACTGCTCAAGGCTGGAGAGCAACTTGCAGTGGGAGGGCGAGGATCCAGTTGTCATGGATCTCTGGATTATTAGAGCCACTCACAAACTGGTGTAGGGTAAATAAGATTAGAGAGATGAATGCATGGCTCAAAGATTGGTGTGGTTTTGATTCATGGGGCACTGGCATCAGTAGTGGGGAAAGTTGGGAAGGTCTTCACCTGAACCATGTTGGGACCAGAGTTCTGGCGAGTTATATAATTAGGGAGGTAGAGAGGGCTTTAAACTAAATAGTGGTGGGAGGGATCATGCAAGGCGAGATATGGTAAATTAAAGGGAACCGACAAGGTAATAGAGCAGAGTAGCGATTCAGGTGATGATAACCAGGGTGTGGCA
Organism: Cetorhinus maximus; assembly: GCF_964194155.1. NCBI lineage: Eukaryota > Metazoa > Chordata > Chondrichthyes > Lamniformes > Cetorhinidae > Cetorhinus > Cetorhinus maximus. The sequence goes on from NC_135886.1 coordinate 52,670,938, forward strand.
GGAAGGGTCAGAGCAAACAAACTTAAGGCTGCACTAGCAAGTAAGGCCAGAGACTGCAAAAATGGTAAAATGACAAAGTTAAAAGCTCTGTATCTGAATGCATGCAGAATTTGTAACAGAATGGATGAATTGTTAGTACAGATAGAAATAAATATGTATGACCTGATAGCCATCATGGAGACATGGTTGCAAGGTGACCAAGGCAGGGACCTGAATATTGAAGAGTATTTGACATTTCGGAAAGACAGGAAGTTAGGAAAAGGTGGTGGGATAGTTCTGTTGATTATGGATGAGAGTTGACTTTAGCTTGAAAGAACAAGATCTAGTTTTGATAGAGTTAAGAAGTAGGAGAGGTAAGAGGTCACTTGTGGGAGGTAGTTTATAGGCCCTCTAGCAGTAGTTACATGGGAGGACAGAGTAAACAGGAAGAAATAAATGGGGCCTGTAAGAAATGTAGATTGGACAAATCAGATTGGCAAAGGTAGCCTGGAAATGATTTCATAGAGTGTATTTGGGACAATTTCTTAGAGCAGTACATTCTAGCACCAACCAGGGAGCAGGCTATCCTAGACCTGATAATGTGCAATGAGGCAGGAATAATCAATAACCTTACAGTAAAGGAGCCTCTAGGTGACAGCGATCATAACATGATAGAATTTCAAGTTTAGTTTGAAGGTGAGAAGTCTGGATCTAAGACCACTGTCTTAAACCTAAATAAAGGTAATTATAAGGGTATGAAGTCAGGGTTGGCTAAAGTCAACTAGGAAACTAGGCTAAAAGGCAGGACAGTAGAGATGCAGTGACAGACATTTAAGGAGATATTTTACAACTCTCCACAAAGATTTATCCCAGTGAGGAAGAAAGACTCTTTGAGAAGGATGCATCATTTGTGGCTGAATAAGCAAGTTAAGAATAGTATCAAATTGAAAGAAACACTGTATAATTCTGTGCAGATTAGTCATGGATCAGAAAATTGGACAGGTCTGAAGAACCAGCAAAGAATGACTAAAAAAAAAAGAGGAGAAATTAGAGTATGAGAGAAAGCTAGCTAGTGATATAAAAACAAATAGTAAGAGTTTCTAAATACTTAAAAAAGAGAAAGTGATGACAGTATCAGTCCTCCAGAGAGTCTGGGGAATTGATAATGGAAAACAAGGAAATGGCAGAGGCATTGAACAAGTATTTTGTGTCTGTCTTCACTGTGGGAGACTTAGAAAACTTCCCAAAGATTTTGAAAATCAAGAGGTGAATGGGAAGGAAGAACGTAAAACAATCACTGGCGCGAGAGATAAGGTGCTGGGAAAACAATTAGACGTAAAGTGAAACAATCAAGTCAGAGGGAGTACAGCTGCATTAAGCTTCAAGGGAGTAAGGCAAAGCTGGATGGCCTGTACTTTAATGCCAGGAGTATTACAGGTAAAACGGATGAGTTAAGGGTGAGGATTGACACGTGGAATTATGATATAGCAGCAATCACTGAGACGTGGTTGAGGGAAAGGCAGGATTGGCAGCTCAACATTCCGGGATATAGAATCTTCAGGCGAGACAGGGGAGGGGGTAAAAGAGGAGGAGGCATTGCATTATTAGTTAAGGAGTCAGTTACTGCAATAAGGAGAGATGATATCTTGGAGGGGGCATCGAATGAAGCTTTGTGAGTAGAGCTTAGGAATAGAAAAGAGGCAACCACATTATTAGGTGTTTATTATAGACCCCCAGATAGTCAGCGGGAAGTTGAGGAGCAAATATGTGCACAATTTGTGGAGGTATGTAAAAACAATAATAGGGTAATTATATTAGGTGATTTCAACTTTCCCAACATTAATTGGGATAGAGATAGTGCTAAGGGCTTGGATGGAGTGGATTTTTTGAAATGTGTACAGGAGAACATTTCAGATCAATATGTAGAGGGTCCAACAAGGGACAGTGCATTGCTGGACCTAATTCTGAGGAATGAAGCCGGACAGGTGGCTGAGGTAGTGGTGGGGGACCATTTTAGCGATAGTGACCACAACATGGAAGGGTCATGAGGACTCGAAACGTCAACTCTTTTCTTCTCCGCCAATGCTGCCAGACCTGCTGAGTTTTTCCAGGTAATTCTGTTTTTGTTATGGTACAGTTTAAGTTTGTTATGGGCAAAGAAATCGACAAGTTGCCAAAAAATGTTTTGGATTGGGGGAGAGTGGATTTTAGTAAAATAAGGCAGGATCTGGCCAAGGTAGGCTGGAAACAGCTACTTGTGGGGAAATCTACAGAGGAACAGTGGGGGGTGTTCAAAAAGGAAATGGGGAGGGTACAGGCACAACATGTTCCCTTTAGGGTGATAGGAAGGAGTAACAAGCCCAGAGAACCATGGATGACCAGAGATATTCAGGTTACGATGAGAAGGAAAAGAGAGGCTTTTAGCAGGTACAAGGGAAGCAAATCATCAGAGGCATTAGTAGAATACAGACAATGCAGGGTGGAGCTTAAGGAAGCAATTAGGAGAGCAAAGAGGGGATATGAGAAAGCTCTGGCTGGTAAAAGTAGGGAAAATCCCAAGATATTCTATAAGTATATCAATGGGAAGAGGATAACCAGGGAAAGAATAGGGCCCATAAGGGACCAAGGGGGAAATCTATGGGTGGAGCCAGAGGACACCACTAGAGTGTTGAATGAATACTTCACATCCGTCTTCCCCCAAGAGAATGAGGATGAAGGTATCGAACTCGGGGAGAGAGACTGTGAGGTTCTTAAGCAAATTGATATAGGGAGTGACAAAGTATTGGAGGTGTTGGCAGGCTTAAAAGTGGACAAATCTCCAGGTCCAGATGATTTGTGTCCCAGACTGCTGAGGAAGGCAAGGGAGGAGATCGCAGGGGCTCTGACCCAAATTTTTAATTCCTCTCTGGCCACGGGGGAGGTGCCAGAGGACTGGAGAACAGCTAATGTGGTTCCGCTATTTAAGAAGGGTTGTAGAGATAAGCCTGGGAACTACAGGCCAGTGAGTCTCATGTCAGTGGTAGGGAAACTATTGGAGAAAGTTCTAAAGGAGAGTATCTATCTCCACTTGGAGAGGCAAGGTTTGATCAGGGATAGTCAGCATGGTTTTGTCAGAGGGAGGTCATGCCTAACAAATTTGATTGAATTTTTTGAGGAGGTGACCAGGTGTGTAGATGAGGGTAGTGCAGTTGATGTAGTTTATATGGATTTCAGCAAAGCCTTTGACAAGGTCCCACATGGGAGACTTATAAAGAAGGCAAATTCACATGGGATACAGGGTAATTTGATAAGGTGGATTCAAAACTGGCTTAGTTGTAGGAGATAGAGGGTGATGACCGAAGGATGCTTTAGTGACTGGAAGCCAGTGTCCAGTGGCGTACCACAGGGATCTGTGCTCGGTCCCCTATTATTTGTCATTTATATAAACAACATAGATGACTATGTGGGGGGTAGGATTAGTAAGTTTGCGGATGACACAAAAATTGGCTGAGTGGTTAACAGTGAGGTTGAGTATCTTAGGCTACAGGAAGATATAGACGGGATGGTCAAATGGGCAGATAAGTGGCAGATGGAATTTAACCCTGAAAAGTGTGAGGTGATACACTTTGGAAGGAATAATTTAACAAGGAAGTATTCAATGAACGGCATGGCACTAGGAAGTTCTGAGGAACAAAGGGACCTTGGCGTGTGTGTCCATAGATCTCTGAAGGCGGAGGGGCATGTTAGTGGGGTGGTGAAAAAGGCATATGGGACACTGGCCTTTATCAATCGAGGCATAGATTACAAAAGTAGGAAGGTCATGTTGGAGTTGTATAGAACCTTGGTGAGGCCACAGTTGGAGTACTGTGTGTAGTTCTGGTCGCCATATTATAGGAAGGATGTGATTGCACTGGAGGGGGTGCAGAGGAGATTCACCAGGATGTTGCCTGGGATGAAACATTTAAGTTATGAAGAGAGGTTGGATAGACTTGGGTTGTTTTCCCCGGAGCAGAGAAGACTGAGGGGCGACCTGATTGAGGTGTACAAGATTATGAGGGGCATGGACAGGGTGGATAGGGAGCAGCTGTTCCCCTTAGTTGAAGGGTCAGTCACAAGGGGGCATAAGTTCAAGGTGAGGGGCAGGAGGTTTAGAGGGGATGTGAGGAAAAACTTTTTTACCCAGAGGGTGGTGACGGTCTGGAATGCGCTGCCTGGGAGGGTGGTGGAGGTGGGTTGCCTCACATCCTTTAAAAAGTACCTGGATGAACAGTTGGCACGTCATAATATTCAAGGCTATGGGCCAAGTTGTTAAATGAGATTAAATAGGTAGGTCAGGTGTTTCTCACGTGTCGGTGCAGACTCGATGGGCTGAAGGGCCTCTTCTGCACTGTGTGATTCTGTGATAAAGGCTGACAAGGCCCCAGGGCCTGATGACCTGTGCCCTAGGGTCTGAAAGGAAGTAGCTGCAGAGTTAGTGGATGCATTGGTTATAATCTTCCAAAATTCCTTAGATTCGGGAAGCATCCCAGCAGATTGGAAAATAGCTAATGTAACACCTTTATTCAAGAAAAGAGGGAGACAGAAAGCAGGAAACTATAGGCCAGTTAGCCTAGTATCTGTCATTGGGCAATTATTCAAATCCATTATTAAGGAGGTTACAGCAGGATATTTAGAAAATCAGAGTGAGATCAGGCAGAGTCAACATTTTGTGTTTTGTGAAAGGGAAATCATGAGCCATAATTCCCTCGGAGTAGCAATCAGCGTCAAATTTCTTCCGTGCCTGTCTCACCCGACCTTCCGATTCAGACCAGGTGAGATCCAGGCAGCACAGTTGTCTCCGAAATCCAGTGTCACGATCCAGCAGAGTCGGATTGAAGGAGGACACGCCCTTTTTTTACAGCACTAGCTGCCGTAAAGCAGGTTAAGTTTAACGGTCCAATTGAAATTGACAGGCCGAGGAGGTAAGGGAATAGGGTTTGAGGGTTGGGGGTGTTCGGAGGTCGGGTGGGGATGGTGGGGGGGATGGTTTTGGACATCGTGGGGGGGGTTGGTGGGATCGGACATCAGCGGTGTGTGGAGGGATTAGATAATCGGATGGGGTGGGAAGGTCAGACATTCGGGAGGGGCTGGGGGAGGTTGGACATTCGGGGTGGTAGGGGGGCTGGAATTTCAGAGGGGTGGGTGGGGTTGGACATGTGGAGGGGTGGGGAGGATGGGGGTCTGGTCATGCCTCAGGGGTGGGGAGTGAGAGTTAAGCCTGTGGTGGTGGGGGCAGTCGGGTGAGGAGTCCCGTTTGGGTGGGGGGGAATCCCATTGTGGGGAATGGGGTGTTGGGGAATACCATGGTGGGGTGGTTAGTCAGGGGTGGGGGAGTCTCCTGGGGGGGTCAGGGGTTTTGGGGGAGTCCCATAGGGGGATCAGTCTGGGTCTTTTCAATTGTTACCCAGAAGTTAGAAGAGGTTTTATTTCTTCTAACTTTTTCTGGGTAACTATTGGTGTAACCATGTTGGAACCATCTGAAGTTTGCGTTTTAAATCGCATCTTGAGATGGTTCCCAGTGCAGAGCAATCACCCAGAGGAAGTGTGCAGTTCCAGGCAATTGTCACGCAAATGCTTACCTGTGAAGTTCTGAGAGGAATTCCCAACGCATCTTTGGGTTACCTCCCCAATCTGCTGCTGGGGAGCTCGCAAGTTATGGCCCCATGTTTAATTTATGAGAGATCTTTCTGGAAGTAACAACAAGTTGGATAAAAGGGAACCAACAAATGTGGTGTACTTGGGTTTCCAAAAGGTGTTTGATGTGATGCCAGATCAAAGGTTACTACACAAAATAAGAGCTCATGATGTAGGGGTAACATATTAGCGTCGATAGAGGACTGATTAGCTAACAGGAAGCAGAGAATAGGGATAAATGGGCCTTTTTCGGGTGGTAAGCTGTAATTAGTGGAGTGCCACAGGGATCAGCGCTGGGACCTCAACTATTTACAATCTGCATCAATGACTTGGATGAAGGGACTGAATGTATGGTCATTAAATTTGCTGATGACACCAAGATAGGTAGGAAAGTAAGTCATCAAGAGAAGGTAAAGGGTCCACAAAGGGATACAGACTGGTTAAGTGAGTGGGCAGAAATTTGGCAGATGGAGTATAATGTGAGAAAATGTGAACTCATACCCTTTGGCAGGAAGAATAGAAAAGCAGCGTATTATTTAAATGGAGAGAGGATGCAGAACTCAGGGGTACATGAATCACAAAAAGTTAGTAAGCAGGTACAGCAAGTGATTAGGAAGGCAAGTGGAATGTTGGTGTTCATTGCGAGGGGAATGGAATATAAAAGTAGGGAAGTTTTATTACAGCTACAAGGGCCTTGGGGAGACCACATCTGGAATATTGTGTACAGCTTTGGTCTCCTTATTTGGAAAAGGATAAAATTGAGTTAGAAGCAGTTCAGAGAAGGTTCACTCGATTGATTCCTGGGATGAGGGGCTTATCTTATGAAGAAAGGTTGAACAGGTTGGGCCTTTACCCATTAGAGTTTAGAAAAATGAGAGGTGATCTTATTGAAACATGTAAGATCCTGAGGGGATTTGATAGGGTGGACATTGGGAGGATGTTTCCTCTTGTGGGGGAAATTAGAACACGGGGACACAGTTTAAGAATAAGAGGTTTCCCTTTTAAGATGGAGATGAAGAGAATTTTTTCTCTCTGAGGGCCTTTAGTCTATCGAATTCTCTTCCCCAGAGTGCAGCGGAGGCTGGGTCATTGAATTTATTCAAGGCAGAGTTAGATAGATTTTTGATAGACAAGGGAGTCAAAGGTTATGGGAGGGTGGGGGAGCAGACAGGAAAGTGGAGGTGAGACCACAACTAGGTCAGCCATGATCTTATCAGAATGGCAGAGCAGGCTCAAGGGGCTGAATGACCTACTCCGATGTTCCAGTGGTGGAGCAAGTAAAACCAGGGATGCTCAAGAGGCCAGAATTAAATGAGCACAGATCTGAGAGCTGGAATAAATTACGGAGATAGAGATGAGTGAGGCCATGAAAAGACTTGAAAACATGGATAAGAATTATAACATTGAGATGTTACTTGATCGGGATTTACAAAAAGGTCAGCGAACACAAGGCTGATGGGTGAACAGGATTTGGTGCAAGTAAGGACATAGATAGCAGAGTTTTGGATAACTAAGTTTACAGAGGGTAGAATGTGGGAGTTCAGCAAGGAGTGCATTGGAGTAGTCAAGTCTAGAGACAACAAGGGAAGGGATGGGGGTTTCAACAGCAGATGAGCCGAGGCAGGGGTGGAGTTAGGCAATGTTACAGATGTGGAAATAGGCAGTAGTAGTGATGTCACTGACTTGTGGTCGGAACCTCATCTTGGAGTCAAATATGACACCAGTGGTGGCTGTGCCTTCAGCTGCCAAGGCACCAAACTCTGGAATTCCTTCCCTCAACTTCATTTCCTCTTGGGCAGAGTTTTTTGTCCTGCGGGTGGGAGCGCGCCCGACCCTATTGGGAGTGAAATAGTGTGCGGTGACATCGGGCGAGCGTCCCTCGTGCGATATTTCACTCGGCAGGCACACGCGGGTGCTGGAGTGGTGACCGCCATTAATTAAGTGGCCACTTGAGGCCCTTAACAGTCCAATTGACTGTGATTTTTCCTTCCCTGTGCGATTTTCTGCTCGTCGCACGGGCTAAACAGGCAGGCGGCCAGCCGACATTTTCCCAAACCCCATCCAAGGGCAGGATAAAAAGGGTCAGCAGCTTTGCCAGTGTGAGTAGTGAGGAGATTTGGAGATAATTTGCAACTGGTTGCTTATTGGTACTTGGCAGCTTCATCTCTGTTTGGGGCTTCATTCTTAGCATTTCCAGGCATCACTTCAGGACTCAGTGCTGTCTGCCAGGCCCCCGGAGGATTCAGAACATGTGGAGCCTTCCGGGTATCATACAGCCTTCCCTTACCCTGGTAATGGGGATTGTAGTCTCCACTGGTGGCACCTCCTTTGAGGAGGAAGAGAGGGGCAGAAGGGAGAGGAGGCCAGGTGTCCCAATACAACTTCCAGGGGAGGGACCTGTGGGAGGAGAGGCGCAGGCACAAGGGGCGCAGGGCCAGCAGGTAGTCCAAGGTGGAAGGGGCCGCAGAAGACACCACTATCCTGCTGCCAGGGTTTACAGTTGGCCATGCAGCTGCCTCAATATGTCTGAGGAGCAGTGCCGAAGGAGGCCCCACCTCTCAAGGGAGACTGTGACCTCCATTTGTCAGATGATTGGGCCTGAGATCAACTCCGACTGTGTGGGTGGACACCCCATGCCAGTGGCTCTGAAGGTCACAGTGGCCCTCAACTTCTATGCCTCCGGCTCTTTCCAGGGGTCAGTGGGGGATCTGTGTGAAGTCTCCCAATAAGCTGTGCACAGTTGCGTCAAGTTGGTGACAGAAGCTCTGTTCAGGTGGGTAATGACATTTATTCCTTTCCGTACAGACGAGGTCAGCCAGGCTGAGCGAGCCAGAGGCTTTGCCGCCATTGCTGAGTTCCCCCGTGTCCAGGGTGCCATCGACTGCACACATGGCCATCAAGGCGCCAGTGGGTCAGTCGGGTGCCTTCGTCAACAGGAAGGGATTTCACTCCATGAACGTGCAGATAGTGTGTGACCACAGGATGCAGATTCTGCAAGTCTGTGCAAGGGCACAACTCCCATGATGCGTAGATCCTGAGACACTCTCAGGTGCTGAGGCTCTTCAGTGCTCCAGCCCAACTGGATGGATGGCTGCTGGTTGACAAGGGCTATCCATTGAAGAGGTGGCTCATGACGCCTCTCTGCCACCCAAAAACAGAGGCAGAGCAGGGTTACAATACGAGTCATGTCTCCACAAGGGTGGTGGTGGAGAGGACCATAGGTCTTCTCAAGATGCACTCCCAATGCTTGGACTGTTCAGGGGGTGAACTACAATAGCCCCCAGAGTGGGTGTCACTGACAATAGTTGCATGCTGTGCTCTCCACAATCTGGCACTGGCAAGGGGGTACCCACTGGAGGAAGAGGATGTGGATGCAGCTCCACAGGCCACAGATGATGAGTCCAGTAGTGAGTCAGAAGAGGAGCAGGGTGAGGAGAACGCTGAGGGTGTGGAGGCAGACCTCAGTAACCTTCAGGGAGGCAGAGAGACCAGGGGCGCTTGACCCAACACTCCTTCAGCTAAGCTGCCAAAGATCAGCTTCAAACGTATGCCAGGGCTGCTGCCTCCATCCTGGATGTCTGAAAGGACCTTTTCATTTGTATTGAAAGAACACTTAGTGCCTGTGCAATAAAGTTCAGAGCCATCTGCATCCAGCATTACATACCGGCATTCCTCGCACCAATGAAAAAAGGTGAAGCATACTCAGGCCATGACAACAAAAACACAAATTATCTCATTCTGACAGTTCAATAACCTTAACAGAAATGTTTCTGTTATTCAACATCAGACTAGTACATAAAATAAACAAAAATGAACATAAAATCACCCGTGACCTGTCCCTCTTGTGCTCATGGTGCCTTTAAATTACGTTTGCAAGTGCTATGTCTAGGTGCTCCCCCCTTGCGGGCACCAACATTGGAGACAGCCTGCTGGCTTGTTGGCCTTGATGACCTTGGTGATCGCCCTCTGGCCAATGGAGCCTGTGCTGGCCCTGCCTGGGAGGGAGCAGCCAGTGCCACGGCTGGCATCTCCCCAGTAATCGCAGCCTCATCAGATGCCACAGTCACTGGCAGAAGAGTGGAGGAGCTGCTGCCATCATCCAGAGCGCCCTGAGAGGAGCCCACAGAGACAACAAGCAGCTCGTGTGCCAACGTAAGGTCACTGTAGACCTGCCTGCTCACCATTGAGGGATGGGCACCTAGCTGGGATACTGGGTGCCTCATCCATCTCCCACACTGGCACTGACCACCTGAGATCATTGCCTGTGTGAGGGCTTGCAGGACTGAGCGCAACCCCAGGAACCCCTGATTCTGTCCCTGGAGCTGCCTCTCCATGACAGTCACCACTCTCTCAATGGAGGAGGCAGTGCACTCAGCCATGAGGGTCAACACATTGCTAATGCTCCACATGGACTCCTCCACAACAGAAATCATGGCACACATTTCCTCATGGATCTCCGCCAGATCCTCCCACACTTCCCGCTGGACATCCAGCATCTGCCGCCTAATGGACGACTCCAGAGGCTCATCATCAGCCTTTGACTGAGCATCGTCCTGGTGTCCAGCAGTCCTCCGACTGATGGCGCCCTGGGCACTCTCTGCCTCCATCTTCACCTTGAGCTATTACAAATTGCCCTCACCACTGTGCACCGATATACTAGCTGCCGCTCTAATGCCCACTGAGGTGCTGGTATGTGCTCTGGTGCCTGCTTCAGAGAGCAGCTGTGACCCAAGGTGCAAATGGCACCCGGTGGTCCTCCCGCATCAGGGGTGGCTCTTCAGGATCCAGAGAATGAGTGCGTGTGTGTGTGCTGGCGAATCTAAAATGGAGAAGACGGACATGTCATTTGTTAAAAGTCATCACTCTGCCACTGTGCATGCCAGGGACCCTGCTGAGACAACAGAGACATCATGGTGCCCTCGTCTTCCAATGATCAACGGGGACTCCAGGTTCGAGGCTCCCATCAATGAGGAGGTTACACTAGATGGATGCACAATCCGAAAGTCTCACCTTTGTGTACTGCACTCTTACCTTCATCTGGCACCCCCGCCTTTCCATGCTCGATTGCACATGGGGCATGTTGGCTTTCGAGCTCCAGGGCATCTTGCTCATATGTAAAGAGGATTAGGAGGCTAGCTGGGCCTCCGCCGGTCGCGACCTTTCTATATTGCAGTGGGCCGTCTTCTTCTGAAACAACGGAGAAGCATTGATTAGTCCCCTCTCTTCCTGCAGCACCATTGCAGCCTGGCCAGCCCCAGCTGAGGAGCACCTTGCAAGGCACCTCTGAATCGTGGCCTTCGAGCCATAAGGCACTCAGTCCAAGCAGCCAGGGCTCACACCCTGGGCCACTTCCGGCGTGATTGACAGTTGGCACTCAGACTGTAGCCTCCCTGTGGTCAACCGGGGTGGGGGGGAACGGCCAGACCTTAACACTTCTGCACACTGACCCATGCCAACATGGTACTCACCCTGCCTGAGCGCAGCAGGTCATTGAAGCGCTTCCAGCACTGCACCCAGGTGTGCTGCACCACGTTGTGGATGCTCACCCTGGCTGCCATCTCCTCCCACCCCCTCGTTTGTGAGGTGTGGTGACCTCCTCCCCCCATCCCTGGGGACAAGGGTGCCCCTCCTGGCAGCCGCCTCCTCCAGGAGAGCAGCGAGTCACTCAGCAGAGAATCAGGGGGCTGAGTGCCCACCTGACCTGCCCTCCCGCCTGCCTTGCCCAGCTGCACTCGGGTCCATAGTGTCGGTTCAGGGGACCACGTCCATGGCAGCCTTCCAGGGACTGCCTGGGCTGCTTTTAAACCGGCCAACAGACCCCCGCCCCTGCTCTGTCCTTCCTGTGTTTCACGCTGGGCAGGCCTTGATTGGCTCACCAGAGTGAAATCATGGTTGGGGCCCGATCGCAGGCGGTGGTCCATTTCGCAGGCACTCCCGGGCCCGCCCGATGAAGGGAAAATCTTGCCCCTTGTTCCCTTTTTAAGACGCTCTTTAAAATCTACTTTTTGGTCATCTGCCCTAATATCTCCTAATGTGCCTCAGTGTCAAATGTTGTTTGATAATGCTTATATGAAACACCTTGGGGTATTTTATTACCTTCAAGGTGCTGTATAAATACAAGTTGCTATTTGTTACTGTTTTGTTTGCACTTCAGCCCCACGCTCCTGATCTACGGACACCTGGTGCGGAAGGGGGTCGGGAAGGAGGAGGACCTCCTCGTGAACCTGCTCCTGGGCCTGGCCCAGTTGGCCATTAACAGGTCCAGGCAGCGGGCGATCGAGGGGGGAGTCCCACCCGATTATTTGTCCCTCTTCCGCGGCTACGTTCGCGGCCGGGTGTCCCTGGAGAGGGAGCACGTGGTGTCTGCCGGCACCCTCGAGGCCTTCCGTGCCTGGTGGGCACCGCGGGGACTGGGGTGTTTTATTGACCCCTTTAATCACATTTTGGTTTGATGTTTGTAAGTTTCCTTTAAACTTTGTCCTTGGTTTTACAGCTGACCTGACTTAGGGGCTGTGCTTGATTTATCCCTTATTTTGTTAATTTAGTTTATTTGGTTGACTCTAAAAGAGTTACAAGTTGCTATTAATTGTTTGCACACTTAATGATTAAATTTAATTTGTGATAGTAGTGGCTTGCAGTCAAATTGTTTGTGCATGACATGTTGTTTAAAGTCTTTGCGGTTTAGCACAAAAGGGTTAAGTCACTCACTCTAATGGATATTCTAACTGAACTTTCCTCGCCAGCCTCTAAATTCAATCCTAACTGAGTGATGCAAGACAGTTTGGCAAGACAAAACTCGGTGTCATCAACTCCGAAGCACAAGCAGATGCTGAACCCGAGATAGTTCCTTCATGAAGTGTTGAAGTGAGGACATTCCTTGAAACAAATGTTGGGATACTGACCACACACCCTTACAAGGGGGACACTCAGGAAAAGGGTCTCAATTACCCTGCAATCCATGTGCTCCTGGCAGAACGTCTACAATATCCATGTGTGACTAGACGTCACCCCATGAATATATCTCACAGATATATGGAGCAAAGGAAAAATGTGTGCGGCGAGGAAAAGAGAACCATTGGGGAAGGGGCAGAGCTCAGGTGAAGAGAACCCATGGAGTTCCTTCCGCAGTATGGCCAGGAATTAGTTAAAGTGTTTTGTAGTTTTTTGCTAGTTTTAAAATCTACCCACAGTGAATGTGTCTGGGGGTTCAATGTTGCACCAGACTAGGAAGGAGACCAATAGGCCCTCCACTACCTTCTATAACACGTAGGCCTTCTCTGTAAAGGACAAGCTGTGAAGGCTGGGGGTGGGCTATAGGCCCTCTTTCTAGTTAGGTGGGAAAGTACACTGGTTTCCAAGTTGTAATTCATGCTCTTCATCTCTATCCATCTATAGAAGCATTTAGCAGCTGCTGCCAGAGGCTTATGTGTAACTTTGAGGGACACAGGCATTTCCCCAGCCACCCCACCAATGGTCACTATCAGGGGCCTCATTTCTCCTCCCCAGTCACATTAATCTGCATCAGCCAGAGTGACAGAGACCCCAGCCAACACACTGTGGTCTGCCTAGCTGAGTATAACAGAAAGGGCAGTTAGCCATCGGAGGGTCTCACTGTCATTGAATGATCAGCATCACTGCTCTTTATTGCAGATTAAACACAGCGGAATAAAATCGTTTAGACAGTGGAATCAGGCTACCACGCAACAGATGGGGGAAAGTTGTTCAAACTACATAATTCAAAGTGATTCAGTCACTTCTGAGTGAAGCATATTCATGCAACAGCACAGACTGGGAGCCAGAAACAGGAAGGAGTTTTACAAACAGGTATACTTCATATAGATAAAAACAAAAAACTGCGGATGCTGGAAATCCAAAACAAAAACAGAATTACCTGGAAAAACTCAGCAGGTCTGGCAGCATCGGCGGAGAAGAAAAGAGCTGACGTTTCGAGTCCTCATGACCCCTCAACAGAACGGATTCAGTTCTGTTGAGGGGTCATGAGGACTTGAAACGTCAACTCTTTTCTTCTCCGCCGATCCTGCCGGACCTGCTGAGTTTTTCCACATACTTCATATAGAGTTAGTTCTGTGGGAATACAAAATTTCACATGCTAACTCTTAAAACAGAGATCAGATAAGATTGTGAGCAATTGATCAATTCAGCAGCACACCCCAGGGTTGCTGATATGGTCATTTAACAAAGACATGTGATATTTGTAGACAGGGAAAGTTTTTTTATTCATTCACGAGATGTGGGCTTCGCTGGCTGGGCCAGCATTTATTGCCCATCTCTAATTGCCCTTGAGAAGGTGGTGGTGAACTGCCTTCTTGAACCGCTGCAGTCCACATGGTGTAGGTACACCCACAGTGCTGTTAGGAAGCGAGTTCCAGGATTTTGACCCAGTGACAGTGAAGGAACGGCGATATATTTCCAAGTCAGGATGGTGAGTGACTTGGAGGGGAACTTCCAGGTGGTGATGTTCCCATCTATCTGCTGCCCTTGTCCTTCTAGAGTAGTGGTCATGGGTTTAGAAGGTGCTGTTTAAGGAACCTTGGTGAATTCCTGCAGTGCATCTTGTAGATGGTACACACTGCTGCTACTGTGCGTCAGTGGTGGAGGGAATGAACGTTCGTGGATGTGGTGCCAATCAAGCGGGCTGCTTTGTCCTGGACGGTTTCAAGCTTCTTGAGTGTTGTGGGAGCTGCACTCATCCAGGCAAGTGGGGAGTATTCCATCACAGTCCTGTCTTGTGCCTTGTAGATGGTGGACAGGCTTTGGGGAGTCAGGAGGTGAGTTACTTGTCGCAGGATTCCTAGCCTCTGACCTGCTCTTGCAGCCACAGTATTTATATGGCTAGTCCAGTTCAGTTTCTGGTCAATGGTAAGCCCCCAGGATATTGATAGTGGGGGATTCAGTGATGGTAATGCCATTGAACATCAAAAGGTGATGGTTGGATTCTCTCTTATTGGACATGGTCATTGCCTGGCACTTGTGTGACACGAATGTTACTTGCCACTTGTCAGCCCAAGCCCGGATATTGTCCAGGTCTTACTGCATTTGGACATGGACTGCTTCAGTATCTGAGGAGTCATGAATGGTGCTGAACATTGTGCAATCATCAGTGAACATCCACACTTCTGACCTTATGATGGAAGGAAGATCATTGATGAAGCAGCTGAAGATGGTTGGGCCGAGGACACTACCCTGAGGAACTCCTGCAGTGATAACCTGGAGGTGAGATGACTGACCTCCAACAACCACAGCCATCTTCCTTTGTGCTAGGTATGACTCCAATCAGCAGAGAGTTTTCCCCCTGATTCCCATTGACTCCAGTTTTGCTAAGGCTCCTTGATGCCACACTCGCTCAAATGCGGCTTTGATGTCAAGGGCAGTCACTCTCACCTCAGCTCAGGAGTTCAGCTCTTTTGTTCATGTTTGAACCAAGCCTGTAATGAGGTCAGGAGCTGAGTGACCCTAGCGGAACCCAAACTGAGTGTCAGTGAGCAGGTTATTGATAAGCAAGTGCCACTTGATAGCACTGATGATGACCCCTTCCATTACTTTACTGATGATTGAGAGTAGACTGATGAGGTGGTAATTGGCCGGGTTGGATTTTTCCTGCTTTTTGTGTACAGGACATGCCTGGGCAGTTTTCCACATTGCCAGTGTTGTAGCTCTACTTGAACAGCTTGGCTAGGGGTGCAGCAAGTTCTGGAGCACAAGTCTTCAGTACTGTTGCTCGAATAATGTCAGGGCCCATAGCTTTTGCAGTATTCAGTGCCTTCAGCCGTTTCTTGATATCATGTAGAGTGAATTGAATTGGCTGAAGATCTGTGATGCTGAGGCTCTCCGGAGGAGGCCAAGATGAATCATCCATCGGATGATCAAATGCTACAGTCTTCAGTCAGAAGTTTGCACTCCCATTATTGAGGATATTTGTGCAGCCTCCTCCTCCAGTGAGTTGTTTAATTGTCCAACACCATTTGTGACTGGATGTGGCAGGACTGCAGAGCTTAGATCTGATCCATTGGTTGTAGGATCACTTAGCTCTGTCTATCACTTGCTGCTTATGCTGTTTGGCATGCAAGTAGTCCTGTGTTGTGGCTTCACCAGGTTGACATCTCATTTTTAGGTATGCCTGGTGCTGCTCCTGGCATGTCCTCCTGCACCCTTCATTAAACCAGGGTTGATCCCCTGGCTTGATGGTAATGGTAGGGGGATATACCCAGTCTTGAGTTGCTAGATCTGTTTGAAATCTCCCCCATTTAGCATGGTGGTGGTGCCACACAACACAATGGAGGGTATCCTCAATGTGAAGATGGGACTTCGTCTCCACAATGACTGTGCGGTGGTCACTCTTACCGAAAATGTCATGGACAGATGCATCTGCAGCAGGCAGGTCGGTGAGGACGTATGTTTTTCTCTCTTCTTGGTACCCTCACCACCTGCCGCAGGCCCAGTCTAGCAGTCCTTTAGGACTAGGCCAGCTCAGTCAGTGGCGATGTCCCCCACCCAGAGTACATTCTGCACCCTCAGTGCTTCCTCCAAGCGGTGTTCAACATGGAGGAGCACTGATTCGTCAGCTTAGGGACAGTGGTATATGATAATCAGCAAGAGGTTTCCTTGCCCATGTTTGAGCTGATGCCACAGAGTCAATGTTAAGGACTCCTAGGGCAACTGTGCTGCCACCTCTGCTGGGTCTGTCTGGGACAGGACATACCCAGGGATGGTGATAGTGCTGCCTGGGATATTATCTGTAAGATACATTTCTGTGAGGATAAGGATGAGGATGACTATATCAGGCTGTTGCTTGTCTGTGGAACAGCTCTCCCAATTTTGGCACTAACCCCCAGATGTTAGTAAGGAGGACTTTGCAGGGTTGACAGGGCTGAGATTGCCACTGTCTCTTCCAGTGCCTAGGTCGATCATCACCAGATGAGTCATCACAACAACTGGCAATGGTTTCATGGTCATCATTAGACTTTTGATTCCAAATTTTTATTGAATTCAAATTCCACCATCTGCTGTGGTGGATTTGAACCGCAGAGCATTACCCTGGGTCTCTGGATTACTAGTCGAGCGACAATACCACTACACCATCGCCTCCCACTCCAATCACTGAAAAGATCAGAGGGGTCAATCTATGAGAAAAATTCAAGAAAATCCAAAACACTGCAAACCCCCAAAAAACCCAAGAGTCAGTTTACTGTGATCTACAATTCTAATTTCATGCACCAGTTCATAGAATGCCATGCTGTGATCACAAGGAGCCCATATGATCATGACGCTAAGAGCAAGAAACCTGAAAAAAATAGGATTAACATTAAGAAACTAAACCCTCTGTTTTGTAAAGCATTAAGATCAATAGATACTTCTCATCCCATGATCTTCAAAAGGAAACCGCACAGACTAGAAATAGACCCCAAGCCACTGGGTAAAGCAAGGCAGGCTGTCAACTGGGAATGAATGGGCTGTGCGAGCAAACCACTTGTCATAGGATCACAGGGGCATCAGGAACAGGCAAAACTGTAGGGAAAATCACAAAAGGAGGAAAAGTAAACCTCCCAAGCCCCAATGATTATCCTGCGATAGAAGGTACTCCTGGATGTGCACTAGCCTCAGTGTCCTCAAACACCAGTATATAAAATTAATAGACATATTTTATGTTACATTAGGTTATATGATCTAACTGTACACGTTAGTTGAAAGCCTGGAGAGAATTTATTTTCTGATCCAATAAGGTGTTTATGGCCCCTCTACCTTTTGATTATCATCATTTAAAATATCTTATATCTGCACGCACTTCCTGTCTCCAATGCCTTATTTCTTTTGTCAAGTTCTGTAATTTTTAGCACTTTTTTCTGCTGTAAATTCCTACACCCACATTTAAAATGGAAACTATCCATGTGACAAGTGCATTGCCAGTAATTTGCTGGATAATTGCTCCATTTTAGCAACAGTATATAGGAACAGGGGAAGGCCATTTAACCCCTCGAGATTGTTCTGTGCCATTCCTTGAGTTCATGGCTGATTTGCGACCTAATTCCATGAACCTGACTTTGCCCTATATCCCTAAGCTTTTTATTAGAGGTAATAAAGGTATTAATGATCTCAGTTTTAAAATTACAATTGATCGAGCATCAATTACCATTTTTGGAAGACAGTTCCAAACTTCTGCCACTCTTTGTATGCAGAAAAATTTTATAATTTCACTCTTAAAAAGTATGGCACTAACTTTTGGCTATGCCCCCTAGTTTTTGATTCCTCTGTCAGTAGAACGAGTTTCTCTCTATCTACCTTATATGTTTCTTTTAATAACTTGAGAATTCAATCAAATATCCTCTTAATAACCTTTTAAAATCCAAGGAATACAACCCTAGTTTATTTAATCACTCCTCATAATTTAACCCATGGAATCCAGGTTCCTACCAAGGCCAATGTATCCTTTGTAAGGTGTCTGGAGTTGGTCACAGTATTCCAGTTGTGGTTAAGAGGACACAGACAGGCTGCTGGAATGGGTGAACACATGGCAGATGAAATTCAGTGCAGAGGGGTGAGTGGTAATGCACTTTGGTAGAAAGAATGAAGATAGACAGTACAAGCTTAACGGTGCAATTCTAAAGGAGATGCAAGAAGCGAGGCTCCTGGAGCTGCATGTGCACAATTCACTGAAGGCAGAGGACAAGTTAACACATCAGTTAATAAAGTCTATGGGGTCCGAGGTTTTATAAATAGAAGCATAGAGTACAAAAGTCAGTAAGTTATTCTAGACTTATATGAAGCATGTGTTCAGTACCAGAGGGAGTGCTCTGTCCAATTCTGGGCACCACACTTTCAGAAGGACACACAGTTTTGGAAAGAATGCAGAAAAGATTTACTAGAATAGTTCCATGGATGAAGAGCTTCAATTAAGTGGACAGACTGGAGACTCGGGACAGAGAAGGCCAAGAGGGGATTTGATAGAGGTGTTTAAAATCATGATTGGGTTTTAGATAGAATAAATATAAAGAAACTGTATCCAATAGCTGGTCAATAACCAGAGAGCGCAGATTTAAGGTAATTGGCAAAAGAATCAGAGGCAACATGAGGAAAATCTTTTTTTTAATGTATCAAGTGGTCAGGATGTGGAGTGCATTCCCTGGTAGGGTGGATACAGGTTCAAGGGGAATTCAATAAATTCAGCTCAATGGGAATTGAGTACATACTTGGAGAATAAATGGGGAAAGATCAGGGGGATGGGAGTAACTGAATTGCTCTTCAAAAGAGCTGACAGAGACATGATGGGCCAAATGGCCTCCTTTTGTGCTATTCTATGATTCTACAAGACAGAGGAATATAAAATTATTTCTATGGATACAAACTTGCAGCACAATCTCGAAAATGAGTCAGTGACTACCTACCACACCACGGAAAGTTGGAGGGATCAGGCCACAGTAAATAGGAAGGGAACAGCTACACACTAATGCCTGTGCCAAGGAGAGAAGAGTTCAAATTTAAATGATAGATTTTTAACTCCAAGTCTTCATCATACACAATTCAACTAAAGATAGATCAAGTGGCAATGCAAGTGTCGCATTGAATGGGTTACTGTATGTGGACAGAGGCGAAGCAGGTAAAATGACCCTAATGATTTTAATAACTTTACTAAACATTTGTTAATATTAAAGTCACTCGCTTACACATATTAAAATTAAGGCACTGTAGCATAAGGAAATCCTGAGAAGGCACGAAGGACAAGATTAGAACCTGAGGAACAAGCATAACTAAACAATAATCTGCAAGGACAGGGATGGTGTGTTCTGGGCACCAAGCCAGTGAGATTCAATAAAAAAGACTTTCAAGTTAAACACTGTCTCAGAAAGTCTAGACGGTTAGGCGGCTAGGCGGGGTGGAAGGGGGCGGGTTGCTGGTGAGAGGGGTGGGTGGGGGGGGTGCGTGGGGTGAGAGAATAGGGCGAGAAGAGAGAATAAGGTAATGATTGACTATGAGGCCCTATAGGGAATCAGGACAGCTGTCCATTCAGAGGGTAACACCAACACAGACAGTTTGGGCTGAACTGAGTGATTCCACGTGGTAATTTCTGTGCTGATAAGCCAGCCAAACAGAAGTGATCTCTCACACAGGGATTAGTGGGGTCCCAATCCATGGGATCAAACCCTCAGCTGCAGTCAGTGCCTGGAAGGGGTGAGGGGATGGTGAGAAATGGGTCCAGGGAGAGATCTGCCAGATATAACTCACAAATACCCTGCATCACCAGAAACCCACAAATATTCCACAGTCAAAATCCTGACGTTTCACTCAATGTTAGATGAGAAAAAGCAGACAGTTACCTGGATAAGTTCCTCATTGGAAGTGAAGTCAGAGACCAGGACATTCTGTCCATCAGCCTCCTGGGTCAGGGAGATGAAGAGCCCCCCAGAGGCAAGCTCGTGTGCATTCTCAGGAAGGTTCTGCACTAATCCCTTCCTTACAATTTGGAGCAGGTTAAATAAAGGGTGCATCGGACCAAGGAACCATCTCCTTGACAGTTTAGCAGCTTGTTTAAGGCTCCAATAGAAATTATCTAGAATAGAGTCAAAAATGAACACAAGACTCAATGGGCCCCATGAAAGAAACTGTCAACCAAAGGTGTCAGTGTTGGCAGAACTCAGCAAAATATAACCCTGGATTTGGGAGTACACATACACATTTAGAATATGGAAATCACCCAGCAGAACAACTTCGTACAAGAGCAAAATACCGCAGAATCTGGAAATCTGAAATAAAAACAGAAAATGTTGGAAATATCCAGCAGGTCTGGCAGCGTGAAACAGATTTAACGTTTCAGGGCTAACTTTTCGCTGTTGCCGGATCTGAATATTTCTAACATTTTCTATTTTTAATTCTATACTTGTGCTTTCAAATTAGCTGGTGGCAAGAGGACATTTTGAACTGTGGTGCACGTCTGATATTTGCAAGAAATTTGGAAACAAGGAGTTTAATTTTGAGGTACGATAGTATGGTAAAATTGTACACCAGGGTTACAGAACCAAGAAGGATAGATAGCGCTCAGACAAAATCAGCCATGATCTAAGTGAATGTTGCAGCATGCTCTCACGCCTGAATGGCCCACTCCTGTTCCTAGGTATAGTCTTTTTTTAAAAATATGCTTGCCCTTGGAGCTTCAGTCGCAATTCAAAGCAAAAACATATCAAAAACCACAGTCAATTCCAAGTTACTTGCTGAAATCAATGTTTTCTGAATGTACACTGCCAGCTGCTTGGAAATGTGCTGTCCAACTTCCTTCACCAACAGTAGTTGAAATTTTGGTTGACCTCAGACCTCTGCTTATTTATAGCAATCAAGCCTTGTGGCTTTGAAGAACAGGTCACATTCAACATCCCAGCATCGAGGCAGCAGGTTAATACACCACACGTTACATTGTACTGTTACAAACCCCCATAGTATTTGCAACCATTTCATGTACATTTTGCAAACAGTAGCATCTGCCCCAAGGATCTGGATAATTATGATCTGAATTGTGAAGTCTCACCATCTTGCAACTATTACCACCCACACTCACACTAGGCTTTCCCACTGCAAAACAACACAATGTCACCTCGCACAGCACAAACCAACATAGTGTGCCAAGGGTTTGTGTACAACTTGCATTGACATAGCACTCTTAAGGTGATAAAATGTCTCAAGTCCCATCATAGAAGCATTAGCAAACAAAATTTGACACTTGAGCCACATATTAGAGATATTAGAGCAGGTAAGCAAAAGCTTGGTCAAAGAGGTAGGTTTTACGGAGCGTTTTAAAGGGGGAGAGGATAGAGAGCTGGGAGGTGCAGGAAGGTTCCAGAATTTAGGCAGCTAAAGGCACGGCCGCCAGTGGTGGAACGATTAAAATCAGGAATGCACAGGAGGCCAGAATTGGAGGAGCACAGATATATTGAAGGCTTGCAGGGCTGGAGAAGCTACAAAGATGAAGATAAGGCCATAGAGAGATTTGAACACAAGGATGAGGGTTTGAAACTCCAGGTGTTGCTGGTCTGGAAGCCCATGTATGTTAGTGAGTACAATGCTGTTAGACGAATGGCATTCGGTGCTGGTTAAGGTACGAGCAAGAGCATTTTGGATGTGCTCACATTTAATTGGGTGGAAGATGGGAGGCAGGGAAGGAGAGCATTAGAATAGTCAAGTCTAGAAGTGAGAAATGCATGAATGATGGTTTCAGCATCAGAGGGAAACTGAGGCGGGGAGGAGCCAAGGTTGTTAAGAGTTAAAAGCAGGCGGTCTTGGTGATAGAACAGAAGTGCAGTCGAGAGCTCAATCGGTATGAAATACAACAATAAGGTTGCTGTCTGTTTCATCCTCAGAAAGTTGCCAATTAAAGGGATGAAGTCAGTGCCTAGGGAATAGAGTTTGTGGTCAGGATCAAAGATAATGGTTTCAGTCTTCCTAATATTTTGTTGGAGGAAATTTAGGTTGTTCCAGTACTGGATGTTGAACAAGCAGTCGAACAAATTAGACAGTGGAGGATGCTTTTCGCATGCAGTATAAATTGTTGTTCCTTCAGATTTGGTACTCTTGTGAATCTGCCCTGATGAGTGCAAGATGAAAACTTTCAAAAGCATGTCTGTTTTTTCAGCAATACTCAAGTTCTTTACTACTAAACAAACATTTGTGACATTGTGGCAGGGATGGAAATTCCCATCTTCCACCCAATTAAATGTGAGCACATCCAAAATGCTCTTGCTCATACCTTAACCGGCACCGAATGCCATTCGCCTATCAGCATTAGTACTCACTGACATACATGGGCTTCCAGCAACACCTTGATTTTCAAACCCTGCCCTTGTGTTCAAATCCCTCTATGGCCTCATCCCTCTCTATCTTTGTAGCTTCTCCAGCCCTGCAAGCCTTCAGTATATCTGTGCTCTTCCAATTCTGGCCTCCTGTGCATTCCTGATTTTAATCGTTCCACCATTGGCGGCTGTGCCTTTAGCTGCCTAAATTCTGGAACCTTCCTGCACCTCTCAGCTCTCTATCCTCTCCCCCTTTAAAACGCTCCCTAAAACCTACGTCTTTGACCAAGCTTTTGCTTACCTGCTCTAATATCTCCATATGTGATGCAAGTGTCAAATTTTGTTTGCTAATGCTTCTGTGATTGGACTTGAGACATTTTATCACCTTAAGCGCGCTATGTCAATGCAAGTTGTTGTACACAAATCCTTGACACTCTATGTTGGTTTGTGCTGTGCAAGGTGACATTGTGTTGTTTCGCAGTGGGAAAGCCTAGTGTGAGTGTGGGTGGTAATAGTTGCAAGATGGTGAGACTTCACAATTCAGATCATAATTATCCAGGCCCTTGGGGCAGATGCTACTGTTGGAGGAATTCAAACATGAAGATGGACATGGATTTGGGAGGTGACACATGTTCAAAGGCTTCTTAGATGATAGGGAGGTTGGAGATGGGGCAGTAGTTTGAAGGACAGAGGGGACAAGAGGGGTTATTTTTTTGAAGAGAAGGGTGATGACAGATGTGATTGGTGGGGGTGTGGGGGCCCTGTGGGGTGGCAGCGGGTGCGGGGTGGTTGGTGGTAGGAAATAGTGCCTGAGCAGAGAGAACCATTAACAATATCAGCTGACATAGGAACCAGGGAGGGAAATTGAGTGATCAGCAGTTTTGGGGAATCAAGAGGGAAGAGCTGGGTCTCATTGACAAGATGAACTGAGAGAGGGCATGAGGAGAGAAATGAGAGAAGGATGCTCGTTCAGGGCCAGGGCAGGGGTAGACCATTAGGGGATATTTGGCTCTGATCAGCTAGGGGGAAAGGGGAAAGTGGCAGAGGCAGCTGATTGGATGGTCTCAATTTTAGTGGCAGAGAACTCCATGAGCTCCTCACACTTGTTGAAGACAAAAGTGGAGGCGGCAAGGTGGAAGATTTAAGAATTCATTTTTTTGTGGACAAGAGAAGCCTAGAGCTATCTTTGTATTCCAGAATGATCCTGGAATAGCAAGCAGATTTGGCAAAACAGAGTAGGACATGATGGTGTTTTGAGGTCCGCCCAGAACAGGTTAAACCAATTGCACATCATGGACATTCTAACTCTGCATCAGCTGACTTTATGGCAGTGGGGATTAGGGCCATATTGGGAGAATGGTCAAGGTGGGAGAGAGTCATGGTTTTAATAGGCAATGGGGAAAGGCGGGAGTGAGGATGTAACAGAGCAGGTCAACAGCTACAGAAATATGGTGAACAGAGGATCACAGGCATTTTGAAAATGCAGCTGTATGTGACTCAGAGTGGAGTTTTTCTTCCCAGAGGCAGATACAGGAGGAAGTAGGGTTTAGAGAGGGGAGTGAGATGTGTGTAGAGCATAGTACAGGGAATTGATCAGCGATGGCCTTTATTAGTGATTGAAATAATGGGGACTACCTGAAATGGCGAGGTCAAGTGATGGTAATGAATGTGTCGGTGAGATTAAATGAAGGGATAGATTTAGGAAGGACAGGAGGAGAGTAAACCTAGAGGATAGAGAACATGGTGAGTTGAGGAGGTTGCAACTTCAGAGGATGAGAAGTCACTCAGTGCAGAGGCTGAGGGAGGAAATCAGTGAAAATATTTTACTGATAAACTAAACACAGTAGTTGGGAGGGCGATAGAGAACAAGGGTTTTAAAAGAAAAGGAGAGGGGTGAAACCAGGAGAGAAGCTGAAAGGAGAAGATGTCAGAGGAGTAGGGGAACATCAAGGTGTGATAGTTTAGCGATCAGAGCCACACTGACAGTTTAACTGAGACAAATGATGGAAGGCATAGCCAGGCAGTGAGGCTCCCTGAAGGGGAGAGGTGGTATCACTCATCAGGCAGCTTTCTGTCAAAGCCATGATGTCAATGCAATCATCAGCAATAAGCTCCTGAAAAGAAAAGGGTTTGTTCATAATTGAACAGACATTCTGGAGGGAGTTGTGGAGAAGAGCAGTGAGTACCTGATCAACTGGCAAAGTCCAGTTCATTGTGGGGAGAGGTGGGCAGGACAGGGAGGAGATCGACCAGCATAGTTCCCAGTGGGCACACTGGGTAGGAAGGTCAGTAAGGATGGGGTACTTGGGATTTCTGCTCTGAGGAGACAACGACAAGTGCCTCAATGGGTCTTTCAGAGGATGCCGAGAGAGGCACAGAGGGAAAGTGTAGGTTTTTGGAAGAGGAAGTAAAGTCTGGGACAGCAGCAGAAGAGTAGGAAAATTGTGGAGCAAGCAGAGTACCTGGGAGGGAAGAAATAAACGGAAGCATGACAATGGGAGAAAGGGGTAAGGGGGTAAAGGGAAAAGGGGATATAAGAAGTGAAGGACTTCGACCTGGAGTGACAGGAAAAACACGCTTGCAAATGGATTCATCCCAATACACATCATCCACACTCACACCCACCTCACACATTACGTACCATGCACGCAGCACCATAGATTATGTATAAACTAAAAGCTATCTATTCAGCTTTGTCACCTCACTGAGGCTTCCTATTGGGAAGATTATCAGGGTTAAACAAACAGGATCATGCTTCCTTCGAATTTTGGCTTGTTTTTCATCTTCGTACAGTGAATCAACGATTAGAAAGGAAAATCACACACACTCACGCTCACATGGGCATGCACACACGTGTGAATGGACACACGCACACACACACATGTATGGCACATACATGCATGGCACATACAAACATGGGCGCACACACACACACATACACGTGCGAGCATGAGCACGTCCACACGCATGCACACATGCTCGCATGGGCACGTCCACACAGGCACAAGGATACGCTCGTGCACGTGCACACACATGAACATGTGTGCACACCAATGGACAGTATCATTGCCATCTTCATGGGTGGGGCTAGCTGCAGTGAATGGCCAAAGTGAAACTGGAATCTCTTTACTGAGATGTTTTCATGGGGTAAGATTCCCTTACTCCAAACTGCAATTCTTCAAGAGTCAGCTGTCTTTCAGATGAGGCGTTAAGATGAAGTCCTATCTTACCCTTGACCTCTCTGTCTCAATTTCTGGTGATAGTCTGTCCACCAATATTCATTACAAGCCCATCGACTCCCACAGCTACCTCGACTACAACTCCTCACACCCCGCTTCCTGTAAGGACTCCATCCCATTCTCTCAGTTCCTTCGCCTCCATCACATCTGTTCTGATGATGCCACTTTCCAAAACAGTTCCTCTGACATGTCTTCCTTCTTCCTTAACCGAGGTTTTCCACCCACTGTGGTTGACAGGGCCCTCAGCCATGTCCGGCCCATCTCCCGCGCATCCGCTCTCACACCTTCCTCTCCCTCCCAGAACCATGATAGGGTCCCCCTTGTCCTCATTTATCACCCCACCAGCTTCCACATTCAAAGGATCATCCTCTGTCATTTCCGCCCACTCCAGCATGATACCACCACCAAACACATCTTCCCTTCACCCCCCCGGCGGCATTCCGTAGGGATCGTTCCCTCCTGGACACCCTGGTCCATTCCTCCATCACCCTCTACTCCTCAACCCCCTCCCACGGCACCTTCCCATGCAACCGCTGCCCCTTTACTTCCCCTCTCCTCACCGTCCAAGGGCCCAAACACTCCTTTCAGGTGAAGCAGCATTTCACTTGCACTTCTCTCAATTTATTCTACTGCATTCGCCGCTCCCAATGCGGTTTCCTCTACATTGGAGAGACCAAACGCAGACTGGGTTACCACTTTGGGGAACACCTTCGGTCTGTCCACAAGCACGACACCCAGACCTCCCTGTCGCTTGCCATTTCAACACTCCACCCTGCTCTCATGCCCACATGTCCGTCCTTGGCCTGCTGCAATGTTCCAGTGAAGCTCAACGCAAACTGGAGGAACAGCACCTCATCTTCCGACTAGGCACTTTACAGCCTTCCAGACTTAACATTGAATTCAACAACTTTAGATCATGAACTCTCTCCTCCATCCCCATCCCCTTTCCGATCCCCCTTTTTCCAATAATTTATTTTTTTTAATATATTTTTCTTTTCCCACTCATTTCCATTATTTTTAAATGTACTTCCATCCATTGTTTCATCTCCACCTTTTAGCTTATTTCGATCCCTTCTCCCCACCCCACCCACACTATCTGTCTCTTGCTCGTCCTGCTTTCTACCCTTAATGTCACCATTAGCACATTCCTTAGCTAATATCACCACCGTCAACACCCCTTTGTCCTTTTGTCTATGGCATCTTTGGCAATCTCTCCTTTGCCTCCACCTATCACTGGCCCTCTTTCCAGCTCTACCTGTCCCATCCCCCCCTTAACCAGCTTATATTTTACCTCATTTCTATATTTCCTCAGTTCTGATGAAGAGTCATACGGACTGGAAACGTTAACTGTGTTCCTCTCCGCAGATACTGTCAGACCTGCTGAGTTTTTCCAGCTATTTTTACTTTTGTTCCTATCTTAACCTGCCCAGTGGGTGTAAGGATCCCTTAGCACTACTGAGGAGAAGGGAGTTCTCCCTGGAGCCAATGTTTATCCCTCAGCCAACACCATGAAAACAGATGAGCTGCTCATTATCACATTGCTGTTTGTGGGAGCTTGCTCTGCACAAATCGGCTACTGCATTTCCTACATTACAACAGTGAGTAATTCATTGACTGTCAAGACTTTGGAGATGTACGGAGATCAGGCGCTAGAGAAATGCAAGTTTTCCTTTGGGCAGCAGGCCATTTCACCGTTAGATGCATTGCAGCCCAGCCCAGCCCCATCTAACCCTTCCCCAATATCCACACTCAAACAGGACAAGCAGCAAGCAGCAAGCATTAGTGAGCATCTGCAGCAACCCAGTTCCACAGCAACACCCGGATCAGGGTCCAGTCCAGTCCAGGCTCGAATCTCTCCCCTCCCTGCTCTCTGACCACAAGGGTCACTGCTTCAACTTCAAATACCAAAGCCGCCAAGACCAACTCATCAGGAACAAGGGGAAGAAAGATGCTGCTGAAAGTGTCCATCTGTACACAAGGATCCGCTCCACGCTTCGCAATTGCTGACTTACCGAGGTTAACAGCGCAGACAACAGCGGCCGCGATAAGGCTCCAAACACAACCTCTGGCCTGTTCTCCAGCAAACACTCGGCGACACCAAGGGGATAAGTGACCAGGAAGCCGCTGCGGGAGGAGAGCGCCCGGAATGGGCGGTCAGCACCAGGAGGGAGACGGAGCTTCCCGGGGGCAGCTTCTCACCCCCCGCAAACATGGAGCTCCACCTCTCCCTGCCCCTGGGGCCCGCCAAACACAGCCAGTCCGCCAGCTCTGCCCCCCTCCCACACTCTTACCCCCCTCCCACACTCTTACCCCCCTCCCACACTCTTACCCCCGGAGCCCCCACCCTCTGCAAACTCCTCGCCCCCTGGGAGCCCCTCTCCCTGAAGCCCTGTCCCTGGGAGCCCCTCTCCCTGAAGCCCTGTCCCTGGGAGCCCCTCTCCCTGAAGCCCTGTCCCTGGGAGCCCCTCTCCCTGAAGCCCTGTCCCTGGGAGCCCCTCTCCCTGAAGCCCTGTCCCTGGGAGCCCCTCTCCCTGAAGCCCTGTCCCTGGGAGCCCCTCTCCCTGAAGCCCTGTCCCTGGGAGCCCCTCTCTCTGAAGCCCTGTCCCTGGGAGCCCCTTCTCCCTGAAGCCCTGTCCCTGGGAGCCCCTTCTCCCTGAAGCCCTGTCCCTGGGAGTCCCTCTCTCTGAAGCCCTGTCCCTGGGAGCCCCTCTCCCTGAAGCCCTGCCCCTGGGAGTCCCTCTCTCTGAAGCCCTGTCCCTGGGAGTCCCTCTCTCTGAAGCCCTGTCCCTGGGAGCCCCTCTCCCTGAAGCCCTGTCCCTGGGAGCCCCTCTCCCAGAAGCTCTGCCCCTTGGAGCTCCTCAGCCCAACAGCTGTGGGGTACAGATCCCTCTGGTTGAAGCCATGCCCCAAGGAGGCTCTGCTGCCTCAGCTCAGCCCCCTGAACAGCCTCTTGCCCTGTACAGGTCAATAACATTCTCTTCCCTCCACACGCTCCCTTGACACAACTCATTGATGGTTTCAGCAATCTCCTGGTTTAATTTGGTCAAATTCCCTTCCCATACACCTACCTCCACCTTTTCATACCTCCTTCCCTTCTGTCTTTACACTGCCTATAACCTCCTCTCACTGTCAGTCAGTCTCTTTCTCTCCTTCCCTCTCTCTCCACTGAGCTCTCTCTCCAGCACCCTCTCTCAATGTTTCTCGTGATCCCACTCTCTCTCGTACTCTCTCTCTCTAGCTCTACCTCTCCAGCACACACTCTTTCTCTGACTCTCTCCAACACTCCCGCGCTCTCTCTCTCTGTCTCCAGCACACTCTCCCTCTGTCTCTCTAATTCCCTCTCACTCTCTCTCTTCAGAAGTCCCCATCTCTCCCTCACTCTCACACACTCTCTCCCTCCAGCACGCTCTCTCTCTCTCTCTCTCCAGCACTCCCTCTCCCCCTCTTGTCTGTCTCTCTGGCAGGCTCTCCCTCTCTCTATTCAGCACTCCCGCTCCCTCCCTCTCTACCTGTCTCTCCAGCAGCCTCTCTCTCTCCAGCTCTCGCTCCAGCACACTCTCCCTCTCTCGCTCCAGCACTCCCTCCCTCTCTCTCTCCAGCACTCCCTCCCTCTCTTTCTCCAGCACTCCCTCCCTCTCTCTCTCCAGCACTCCCTCCCTCTCTCCAGCACTCCCTCCCTCTCTATCTCCAGCACTCCCTCGCTCTCTCACACTCTGTCAAGCACATTACCTCTCTCCAGCACTCTCTCCCTCTTTATCCAGCACTCCCCTCTCTCTCTCCAGCACTCACGCTCTCACTCTCTAGAACTCACGCTCTCTATCTCTCCAGCACTCACGCTCTCTCTCTCTCTCTCTCCCTCCAGCACTCACGCTCTCTCTCTCTCCAGCACTCAGACTCTCTCTCTCTCCAGCACCCACTCTCTCTATCTCTCCAGCACTCACTCTCTCTCCCTCTCCAACAGTCACTCTCTATCTCTCTCTCCAACAGTCACTCTCTATCTCTCTCTCCAGCACTCTCTCTATCTCTCTCTCCAGCACTCACTCCCTATCTCTCTCTCCAGCACTCTCACTCTCTAACTCTCTCCAGCGCTCACTCTCTCCAGCACTCACTCTCTCCAGCACTCACTCTCTATCTCTCTCTCCAGCACTCACTCCCTATCTCTCTCGCCAGCACTCTCACTCTCTAACTCTCTCTCCAGCACTCACTCCCTCTCTCACACTCTGTCAAGCACATTACCTCTCTCCAGCACTCTCTCCCTCTTTATCCAGCACTCCCCTCTCTCTCTCTCCAGCACTCACGCTCTCTCTCTCTCCAGAACTCTCGCTCTCTCTCCACCACTTACGCTCTATCTCTCTCCAGCACTCAGACTCTCTCTCTCTCCAGCACTCACTCTCTCTCTCCCTCTCCAGCACTCACTCTCTATCTCTCTCTCCAGCACTCACTCTCTATCTCTCTCTCCAGCACTCACTCTCTATCTCTCTCTCCAGGACTCACTCTCTATCTCTCTCTCCAGCACTCACTCTCTATCTCTCTCTCCAGCACTCACTCTCTATCTCTCTCTCCAGCACTCACTCTCTCTCTCTCTCCAGCACTCACTCTCTATCTCCCTCTCCAGCAATCACTCTCTATCTCTCTCTCCAGCACTCATTTTCTCTCTCTCCCTACAGCACTCCCTCCCTCTCTCTCGCACTCTGTCAAGCACACTCCCTCTCTCCAGCACTCAGTCTCTCTCTCCAGCACTCACTATCTCTCTCTCTCCAGCACTCACTATCTCTCTCTCCAGCACTCACTCTCTGTCGCTCTCTCTCCAGCACTCACTATCTGTCTCTCTCTCTACAGCACTCACTCTCTATTGCTTTCTCCAGCACTCAGTCTATCACTCTCTCCAGCATTCAGTCTATCACTCTCTCCAGCATTCAGTCCATCACTCTCTCCAGCACTCCCCTCTCTCTCTCCAGCACTCACTCTCTATCTCTCTCTCCAGCACTCATTTTCTCTCTCTCCCTACAGCACTCACTCTCTATCTCTCTCTCCAGCACTCACTCTCTATCTCTCTCTCCAGCACTCACTCTCTATCTCTCTCTCCAGCACTCACTCTCTATCTCTCTCTCCAGCACTCACGCTCTATCTCTCTCTCCAGCACTCATTTTCTCTCTCTCCCTACAGCACTCACTCCCTCTGTCGCACTGTCAAGCACACTCCCTCTCTCCAGCACTCACTCTCCATCTGCAGCACTCACTCTCACTCTCTCTAGCACTGAGTCTCTCTCTCTCCAGCACTGAGTCTCTACCTCTCTCTCTAGCACTCACTCTCTCTCTCTCTCAAGCACTCAGTCTCTCTCTCTCTCCAGCACTCCCTCTCTCTTTCGCACTCTGTCAAGCACGCTCTATCTCTCCAGCACTCTCTCCCTGTTTATCCAGCACTCCCCTCTCTCTCTCAACATTCACGTTCTATCTCTCTCTCTCCAGCACTCACTCTCTATCTTTCTCTCCGGTACTCACTCTCTATCTCTCTCGCCAGCACTCACTCTCTATCTCTCTCTCCAGCACTCACTCCCTCTCTCACACTCTTTCAAACACATTACCTCTCTCCAGCACTCTCTCCCTCTTTATCCAGCACTCCCCTCTCTCTCTCCAGCACTCACTCTCTATCTCTCTCTCCAGCACTCATTTTCTCTCTCCCCCTACTGCACTCCCTCCCTCTCTCTCGCACTCTGTCAAGCACACTCCCTCTCTCCAGCACTCACTCTCCATCTGCAGCACTCACTCTCACTCTCTCTAGCACTGAGTCTCTCTCTCTCCAGCACTGAGTCTCTAGCTCTCTCTCTAGCACTCACTCTCTATCTCTCTCAAGCACTCAGTCTCTCTCTCTCTCCAGCACTCCCTCTCTCTTTCGCACTCTGTCAAGCACGCTCTATCTCTCCAGCACTCTCTCCCTCTTTATCCAGCACTCCCCTCTCTCTCTCAGCATTCACTTTCCATCTCTCTCTCTCCAGCCATCACTCTCTATCTTTCTCTCTGGTACTCACTCTCTATCTCTCTCTCCAGCACTCACTCTATATATCTCTCTCTCACCAGCACTCACTCTCTCTCTCTCACCAGCACTCACTCTCTCTCTCTCTCCAGCACTCACTCTCTCTCTCTCTCCAGCACTCACTCTCTCTCCCTCTCCAGCTCTCACTCTCTCTCCCTCTCCAGCAGTCATTCTCTCTCTCTCTCCCTCTCCAGAACTCACTCGCTCTCCCTCTCCAGCACTCACTCTCTCTCCCTCTCCAGCACTCACTCTCTCTCCCTCTCCAGCACTCACTCTCTCTCCCTCTCCAGCACTCACTCTCTCCCTCTCCAGCACTCACTCTCTCTCCCTCTCCAGCACTCACTCTCTCTCCCTCTCCAGCTCACACTCTCCATCTCCCTCTCCAGCACTCACTCTCTATCTCTCTCTCCAGCACTCATGCCCTCTCTCGCACTTTATCCAGCACTCCTCTCTCTCTCACTCCAGCACTCACTCTCTATCTCTCTCTCTCCAGCATTCAGTCTCTCCCTCTGTCTCCAGCACTCACTATCTCACTCTCTCCAGCACTCACTATCTCTCTCTCTCCAGCACTCACTATCTCTCTCTCTCCAGCACTCACTATCTCTCTCTCTCTCTCTCCAGCACTCACTCTCTGTCGCTCTCTCTCCAGCACTCACTCTCTGTCGCTCTCTCTCCAGCACTCACTCTCTGTCGCTCTCTCTCCAGCACTCACTCTCTGTCGCTCTCTCTCCAGCACTCTCTTTTTCTCTCTGCTACACTCACTCTCCATCTCTCTCTCCAGCACTCACTCTCTCTCTCCCTCTCCAGCACTCACTCTCTCTCTCTCTCCAGCACTCACTCCCTCTGTCGCACTGTCAAGCACAATTCCTCTCTCTAGTACTCACTCCCTCTCTCGCTCTTTATCCAGCACTCACTCGCTATCTCTCTCTCTCTCCAGCACTCAGTCTCTCTCGCTCTCTCTCCAGCACTCACTCTCTCTCTCCCTCTCCAGTACTCTCTCTCTCTCTCCAGCACTCACTCCCTCTGTCGCACTGTCAAGCACAATTCCTCTCTCCAGTACTCACTTCCTCTCTCGCTCTTTATCCAGCACTCACTCGCTATCTCTCTCTCTCTCTCCAGCACTCACTCTCTTCTCTCTCTCCAGCACTCATTCTCTCTATCCAGGACTCATTCTCTCTCTCTCTCTCTCTCCAGCAGTCACTCTCTCTCCAGCACTCTCACTCTCTCTCGCTCTAGCAATCACTCTCTCTCTCCCTCTCCAGCACTCGCTCTCTCTCTCCAGCACTCGCTCTCTCACTCTCCAGCACTTATTCTCTCTTTCCCTCCAGCACTCACTCTCTCTCTCCCTCTCCAGCACTCCCTCTCTCTTTCGCACTCTGTCAAGCACGCTCTATCTCTCCAGCACTCTCTCCCTGTTTATCCAGCACTCCCCTCTCTCTCTCTCCAGCACTCTCTCTCTATCTCCTATCCAGCACTCACTCTCTCTATCTCTCCAGCACTCACTCTCTATCTCTCTCACCAGCACTCACTCTCTATCTCTCTCTCCAGCACTCACTCTCTATCTCTCTCTCCAGCACTCACTCTCTATCTCTCTCTCCAGCACTCACTCTCTATCTCTCTCTCCAGCACTCACTCTCTATCTCTCTCTCCAGCACTCACTCTCTATCTCTCTCTCCAGCACTCACTCTCTATCTCTCTCGCCAGCACTCACTCTCTATCTCTCTCGCCAGCACTCACTCTCTATCTCTCTCGCCAGCACTCACTCTCTATCTCTCTCGCCAGCACTCACTCTCTATCTCTCTCGCCAGCACTCACTCTCTATCTCTCTCGCCAGCACTCACTCTCTATCTCTCTCTCCAGCACTCACTCTCTATCTCTCTCTCCAGCACTCACTCACTTTCTCTCTCTCCAGCACTCACTCCCTCTCTCACACTCTGTCAAGCACATTACCTCTCTCCAGCACTCTCTCCCTCTTTATCCAGCACTCCCCTCTCTCTCTCCAGCACTCACTCTCTCTCTCCCTCTCCAGCACTCACTCTCTATCTCTCTCTCCAGCACTCATTTTCTCTCTCCCCCTACTGCACTCCCTCCCTCTCTCTCGCTCTCTGTCAAGCACACTCCCTCTCTCCAGCACTCGCTCTCCATCTGCAGCACTCACTCTCACTCTCTCTAGCACTGAGTCTCTCTCTCTCCAGCACTGAGTCTCTCGCTCTCTCTCTAGCACTCACTCTCTATCTCTCTCAAGCACTCAGTCTCTCTCTCTCTCCAGCACTCCCTCTCTCTTTCGCACTCTGTCAAGCACGCTCTATCTCTCCAGCACTCTCTCCCTGTTTATCCAGCACTCCCCTCTCTCTCTCAGCATTCACTTTCCATCTCTCTTTCTCCAGCCATCACTCTCTATCTTTCTCTCTGGTACTCACTCTCTATCTCTCTCTCCAGCAGTCACTCTATATATCTCTCTCTCACCAGCACTCACTCTCTCTCTCTCTCCAGCACTCACTCTCTCTCCCTCTCTAGCTCTCACTCTCTCTCCCTCTCCAGCAGTCATTCTCTCTCTCTCTCTCCCTCTCCCTCTCCAGAACTCACTCGCTCTCCCTCTCCAGCACTCACTCTCTCTCCCTCTCCAGCACTCACTCTCTCTCCCTCTCCAGCACTCACTCTCTCCCTCTCCAGCACTCACTCTCTCTCCCTCTCCAGCACTCACTCTCTCTCCCTCTCCAGCACTCACTCTCACTCCCTCTCCAGCTCTCACTCTCCATCTCCCTCTCCAGCACTCTCTCTCTATCTCTCTCTCCAGCACTCATGCCCTCTTTCGCACTTTATCCAGCACTCCCCTCTCTCTCACTCCAGCACTCACTCTCTATCTCTCTCTCTCCAGCATTCAGTCTCTCCCTCTCTCTCCAGCACTCACTATCTCTCTCTCTCCAGCACTCACTATCTCTCTCTCTCCAGCACTCACTATCTCTCTCTCTCTCTCTCCAGCACTCACTCTCTGTCGCTCTCTCTCCAGCACTCACTCTCTGTCGCTCACTCTCCAGCACTCACTCTCTGTCGCTCTCTCTCCAGCACTCTCTTTTTCTCTCTGCAACACTCACTCTCCATCTCTCTCTCCAGCACTCACTCTCTCTCTCTCTCCAGCACTCACTCTCTCTCCCTCTCCAGCTCTCACTCTCTCTCCCTCTCCAGCAGTCATTCTCTCTCTCTCTCTCCCTCTCCCTCTCCAGAACTCACTCGCTCTCCCTCTCCAGCACTCACTCTCTCTCCCTCTCCAGCACTCACTCTCTCTCCCTCTCCAGCACTCACTCTCTCCCTCTCCAGCACTCACTCTCTCTCCCTCTCCAGCACTCACTCTCTCTCCCTCTCCAGCACTCACTCTCTCTCCCTCTCCAGCTCTCACTCTCCATCTCTCTCTCCAGCACTCATGCCCTCTCTCGCACTTTATCCAGCACTCCCCTCTCTCTCACTCCAGCACTCACT
The DNA here is from genome assembly GCF_964194155.1 of Cetorhinus maximus. Lineage (NCBI taxonomy): Eukaryota > Metazoa > Chordata > Chondrichthyes > Lamniformes > Cetorhinidae > Cetorhinus > Cetorhinus maximus. The sequence continues at coordinate 52,706,108 of NC_135886.1, forward strand.
CTCTATCTCTCTCTCTCCAGCATTCAGTCTCTCCCTCTCTCTCCAGCACTCACTATCTCTCTCTCTCCAGCACTCACTATCTCTCTCTCTCCAGCACTCACTATCTCTCTCTCTCCAGCACTCACTATCTCTCTCTCTCCAGCACTCACTATCTCTCTCTCTCCAGCACTCACTATCTCTCTCTCTCTCTCTCCAGCACTCACTCTCTGTCGCTCTCTCTCCAGCACTCACTCTCTGTCGCTCTCTCTCCAGCACTCACTCTCTGTCGCTCTCTCTCCAGCACTCACTCTCTGTCGCTCTCTCTCCAGCACTCTCTTTTTCTCTCTGCAACACTCACTCTCCATCTCTCTCTCCAGCACTCACTCTCTCTCTCCCTCTCCAGCACTCACTCTCTCTCTCTCTCCAGCACTCACTCCTTCTGTCGCACTGTCAAGCACAATTCCTCTCTCTAGTACTCACTCCCTCTCTCGCTCTTTATCCAGCACTCACTCGCTATCTCTCTCTCTCTCCAGCACTCAGTCTCTCTCGCTCTCTCTCCAGCACTCACTCTCTCTCTCCCTCTCCAGCACTCTCTCTCTCTCTCCAGCACTCACTCCCTCTGTCGCACTGTCAAGCACAATTCCTCTCTCCAGTACTCACTTCCTCTCTCGCTCTTTATCCAGCACTCACTCGCTATCTCTCTCTCTCTCTCCAGCACTCACTCTCTTCTCTCTCTCCAGCACTCATTCTCTCTATCCAGGACTCATTCTCTCTCTCTCTCTCTCTCTCTCCAGCAGTCACTCTCTCTCCAGCACTCTCACTCTCTCTCGCTCTAGCAATCACTCTCTATCTCTCTCTCCAGCACTCACTCTCTATTGCCCTCTCCAGCACTCAGTCTTTCACTCTCTCCAGCACTCCCCTCTCTCTCTCTCCATCACTCACTCTTTATTGCTCTCTCCAGCATTCAGTCTCTCACTCTCTCCTGCACTCACACTCCCTCTCTCCAGCACTCACTTTCTATCTCTCCCTCCAGCACTCACTCACTCTCTCTCCAGCAGTCACTCACTCTCACTCTCTCTCTCCCTCCTGCACTCACTCACTCTTTCTCTCCAGCACTCACTCTCTCTCTCTCTCTCCACCACTCACTCACTATCTCTCTCTCTCCAGCACTCTCTCTCTCTCCAGCAGTCACTCTCTCTCCCTCTCCACCACTCACTCTCTATCTCTCTCTCTCCACCACTCACGCTCTATCTCTCTCTCTACAGCACTCACTCTCTCTGTCTCCAGCACACGCTCTCTCTCCCTCTCCAGCACTCGCTCTCTCTCTCCAGCACTCGCTCTCTCACTCTCCAGCACTTATTCGCTCTTTCCCTCCAGCACTCACTCTCTCTCTCCCTCTCCAGCACTCACTCTCTCTCTCTCACCAGCACTCACTCTCTCTCTCTCTCCAGCACTCACTCTCTCTATCTCTCCAGCACTCACTCACTATCTCTCTCTCCAGCACCCACTCTCTATCTCCCTCTCCAGCAATCACTCTCTATCTCTCTCTCCAGCACTCATTTTCTCTCTCTCCCTACAGCACTCCCTCCCTCTCTCTCGCACTCTGTCAAGCACACTCCCTCTCTCCAGCACTCAGTCTCTCTCTCTCTCTCCAGCACTCACTATCTCTCTCTCTCCAGCACTCACTATCTCTCTCTCTAGCACTCACTCTCTGTCGCTCTCTCTCCAGCACTCACTATCTGTCTCTCTCTCTACAGCACTCACTCTCTATTGCTTTCTCCAGCACTCAGTCTATCACTCTCTCCAGCATTCAGTCTATCACTCTCTCCAGCATTCAGTCCATCACTCTCTCCAGCATTCAGTATATCACTCTCTCCAGCACTCCCCTCTCTCTCTCCAGCACTCACTCTCTATCTCTCTCTCCAGCACTCATTTTCTCTCTCTCCCTACAGCACTCACTCTCTATCTCTCTCTCCAGCACTCACTCTCTATCTCTCTCTCCAGCACTCACTCTCTATCTCTCTCTCCAGCACTCACTCTCTATCTCTCTCTCCAGCACTCACGCTCTATCTCTCTCTCCAGCACTCATTTTCTCTCTCTCCCTACAGCACTCACTCCCTCTGTCGCACTGTCAAGCACACTCCCTCTCTTCAGCACTCACTCTCCATCTGCAGCACTCACTCTCACTCTCTCTAGCACTGAGTCTCTCTCTCTCCAGCACTGAGTCTCTACCTCTATCTCTAGCACTCACTCTCTATCTCTCTCAAGCACTCAGTCTCTCTCTCTCTCCAGCACTCCCTCTCTCTTTCGCACTCTGTCAAGCACGCTCTATCTCTCCAGCACTCTCTCCCTCTTTATCCAGCACTCCCCTCTCTCTCTCAGCATTCACTTTCCATCTCTCTCTCTCCAGCCATCACTCTCTATCTTTCTCTCTGGTACTCACTCTCTATCTCTCTCTCCAGCACTCACTCTATATATCTCTCTCTCACCAGCACTCACTCTCTCTCTCTCACCAGCACTCACTCTCTCTCTCTCTCTCCAGCACTCACTCTCTCTCTCTCTCCAGCACTCACTCTCTCTCCCTCTCCAGCTCTCACTCTCTCTCCCTCTCCAGCAGTCATTCTCTCTCTCTCTCTCCCTCTCCAGAACTCACTCGCTCTCCCTCTCCAGCACTCACTCTCTCTCCCTCTCCAGCACTCACTCTCTCTCCCTCTCCAGCACTCACTCTCTCTCCCTCTCCAGCACTCACTCTCTCCCTCTCCAGCACTCACTCTCTCTCCCTCTCCAGCACTCACTCTCTCTCCCTCTCCAGCTCACACTCTCCATCTCCCTCTCCAGCACTCACTCTCTATCTCTCTCTCCAGCACTCATGCCCTCTCTCGCACTTTATCCAGCACTCCTCTCTCTCTCACTCCAGCACTCACTCTCTATCTCTCTCTCTCCAGCATTCAGTCTCTCCCTCTGTCTCCAGCACTCACTATCTCACTCTCTCCAGCACTCACTATCTCTCTCTCTCCAGCACTCACTATCTCTCTCTCTCCAGCACTCACTATCTCTCTCTCTCTCTCCAGCACTCACTCTCTGTCGCTCTCTCTCCAGCACTCACACTCTGTCGCTCTCTCTCCAGCACTCACTCTCTGTCGCTCTCTCTCCAGCACTCTCTTTTTCTCTCTGCTACACTCACTCTCCATCTCTCTCTCCAGCACTCACTCTCTCTCTCCCTCTCCAGCACTCACTCTCTCTCTCTCTCCAGCACTCACTCCCTCTGTCGCACTGTCAAGCACAATTCCTCTCTCTAGTACTCACTCCCTCTCTCGCTCTTTATCCAGCACTCACTCGCTATCTCTCTCTCTCTCCAGCACTCAGTCTCTCTCGCTCTCTCTCCAGCACTCACTCTCTCTCTCCCTCTCCAGTACTCTCTCTCTCTCTCCAGCACTCACTCCCTCTGTCGCACTGTCAAGCACAATTCCTCTCTCCAGTACTCACTTCCTCTCTCGCTCTTTATCCAGCACTCACTCGCTATCTCTCTCTCTCTCTCCAGCACTCACTCTCTTCTCTCTCTCCAGCACTCATTCTCTCTATCCAGGACTCATTCTCTCTCTCTCTCTCTCTCCAGCAGTCACTCTCTCTCCAGCACTCTCACTCTCTCTCGCTCTAGCAATCACTCTCTCTCTCCCTCTCCAGCACTCGCTCTCTCTCTCCAGCACTCGCTCTCTCACTCTCCAGCACTTATTCTCTCTTTCCCTCCAGCACTCACTCTCTCTCTCCCTCTCCAGCACTCACTCTCTCTCTCTCTCACCAGCACTCACTCTCTCTCTCCCTCTCCAGCACTCACTCTCTCTCTCTCTCACCAGCACTCACTCTCTCTCTCTCCAGCACTCACTCTCTCTCCCTCTCCAGCTCTCACTCTCTCTCCCTCTCCAGCAGTCATTCTCTCTCTCTCTCTCTCTCCCTCTCCCTCTCCAGAACTCACTCTCTCTCCCTCTCCAGGACTCACTCTCTCTCCCTCTCCAGGACTCACTCTCTCTCCCTCTCCAGCACTCACTCTCTCTCCCTCTCCAGCACTCACTCTCTCTCCCTCTCCAGCACTCACTCTCTCAACCTCTCCAGCACTCACTCTCTCTCCCTCTCCAGCACTCACTCTCTCTCCCTCTCCAGCTCTCACTCTCCATCTCCCTCTCTAGCACTCACTCTCTATCTCTCTCTCTCCAGCACTGACTCTCTATCTCTATCTCCATCTCCAGAACTCATGCCCTCTCTCGCACTTTACCCAGCACTCCCCTCTCTCTCACTCCAGCACTCACTCTCTATCTCTCTCTCTCCAGCACTCACTATCTCTCTCTCTCTCTCTCCAGCACTCACTCTCTGTCGCTCTCTCTCCAGCACTCACTATCTCTCTCTCTCCAGCACTCACTATCTCTCTCTCCAGCACTCACTCTCTGTCGCTCTCTCTCCAGCACTCACTATCTGTCTCTCTCTCTACAGCACTCACTCTCTATTGCTTTCTCCAGCACTCAGTCTATCACTCTCTCCAGCATTCAGTCTATCACTCTCCCCAGCATTCAGTCTATCACTCTCTCCAGCACTCCCCTCTCTCTCTCCAGCACTCACTCTCTATCTCCTATCCAGCACTCACTCTCTCTATCTCTCCAGCACTCACTCTCTATCTCTCTCACCAGCACTCACTCTCTATCTCTCTCTCCAGCACTCACTCTCTATCTCTCTCTCCAGCACTCACTCTCTATCTCTCTCTCCAGCACTCACTCTCTATCTCTCTCTCCAGCACTCACTCTCTATCTCTCTCAAGCACTCAGTCTCTCTCTCTCTCCAGCACTCCCTCTCTCTTTCGCACTCTGTCAAGCACGCTCTATCTCTCCAGCACTCTCTCCCTCTTTATCCAGCACTCCCCTCTCTCTCTCAGCATTCACTTTCCATCTCTCTCTCTCCAGCCATCACTCTCTATCTTTCTCTCTGGTACTCACTCTCTATCTCTCTCTCCAGCAGTCACTCTATATATCTCTCTCTCACCAGCACTCACTCTCTCTCTCTCTCCAGCACTCACTCTCTCTCTCTCTCCAGCACTCACTCTCTCTCCCTCTCCAGCTCTCACTCTCTCTCCCTCTCCAGCAGTCATTCTCTCTCTCTCTCTCCCTCTCCCCCTCCAGAACTCACTCGCTCTCCCTCTCCAGCACTCACTCTCTCTCCCTCTCCAGCACTCACTCTCTCTCCCTCTCCAGCACTCACTCTCTCCCTCTCCAGCACTCACTCTCTCTCCCTTTCCAGCACTCACTCTCTCTCGCTCTCCAGCACTCACTCTCTCTCCCTCTCCAGCTCTCACTCTCCATCTCCCTCTCCAGCACTCTCTCTCTATCTCTCTCTCCAGCACTCATGCCCTCTCTCGCACTTTATCCAGCACTCCCCTCTCTCTCACTCCAGCACTCACTCTCTATCTCTCTCTCTCCAGCATTCAGTCTCTCCCTCTCTCTCCAGCACTCACTATCTCTCTCTCTCCAGCACTCACTATCTCTCTCTCTCCAGCACTCACTATCTCTCTCTCTCTCTAGCACTCACTCTCTATCTCTCTCGCCAGCACTCACTCTCTATCTCTCTCTCCAGCACTCACTCCCTCTCTCACACTCTGTCAAGCACATTACCTCTCTCCAGCACTCTCTCCCTCTTTATCCAGCACTCCCCTCTCTCTCTCCAGCACTCACTCTCTCTCTCCCTCTCCAGCACTCATTCTCTATCTCTCTCTCCAGCACTCATTTTCTCTCTCCCCCTACTGCACTCCCTCCCTCTCTCTTGCTCTCTGTCAAGCACACTCCATCTCTCCAGCACTCACTCTCCATCTGCAGCACTCACTCTCACTCTCTCTAGCACTGAGTCTCTCTCTCTCCAGCACTGAGTCTCTCGCTCTCTCTCTAGCACTCACTCTCTATCTCTCTCAAGCACTCAGTCTCTCTCTCTCTCCAGCACTCCCTCTCTCTTTCGCACTCTGTCAAGCACGCTCTATCTCTCCAGCACTCTCTCCCTGTTTATCCAGCACTCCCCTCTCTCTCTCTCCAGCACTCTCTCTCTATCTCCTATCCAGCACTCACTCTCTCTATCTCTCCAGCACTCACTCTCTATCTCTCTCACCAGCACTCACTCTCTATCTCTCTCTCCAGCACTCACTCTCTATCTCTCTCTCCAGCACTCACTCTCTATCTCTCTCTCCAGCACTCACTCTCTATCTCTCTCTCCAGCACTCACTCTCTATCTCTCTCTCCAGCACTCACTCTCTATCTCTCTCTCCAGCACTCACTCTCTATCTCTCTCGCCAGCACTCACTCTCTATCTCTCTCGCCAGCACTCACTCTCTATCTCTCTCGCCAGCACTCACTCTCTATCTCTCTCGCCAGCACTCACTCTCTATCTCTCTCGCCAGCACTCACTCTCTATCTCTCTCGCCAGCACTCACTCTCTATCTCTCTCTCCAGCACTCACTCTCTATCTCTCTCTCCAGCACTCACTCACTTTCTCTCTCTCCAGCACTCACTCCCTCTCTCACACTCTGTCAAGCACATTACCTCTCTCCAGCACTCTCTCCCTCTTTATCCAGCACTCCCCTCTCTCTCTCCAGCACTCACTCTCTCTCTCCCTCTCCAGCACTCACTCTCTATCTCTCTCTCCAGCACTCATTTTCTCTCTCCCCCTACTGCACTCCCTCCCTCTCTCTCGCTCTCTGTCAAGCACACTCCCTCTCTCCAGCACTCGCTCTCCATCTGCAGCACTCACTCTCACTCTCTCTAGCACTGAGTCTCTCTCTCTCCAGCACTGAGTCTCTCGCTCTCTCTCTAGCACTCACTCTCTATCTCTCTCAAGCACTCAGTCTCTCTCTCTCTCCAGCACTCCCTCTCTCTTTCGCACTCTGTCAAGCACGCTCTATCTCTCCAGCACTCTCTCCCTGTTTATCCAGCACTCCCCTCTCTCTCTCAGCATTCACTTTCCATCTCTCTTTCTCCAGCCATCACTCTCTATCTTTCTCTCTGGTACTCACTCTCTATCTCTCTCTCCAGCAGTCACTCTATATATCTCTCTCTCACCAGCACTCACTCTCTCTCTCTCTCCAGCACTCACTCTCTCTCCCTCTCTAGCTCTCACTCTCTCTCCCTCTCCAGCAGTCATTCTCTCTCTCTCTCTCCCTCTCCCTCTCCAGAACTCACTCGCTCTCCCTCTCCAGCACTCACTCTCTCTCCCTCTCCAGCACTCACTCTCTCTCCCTCTCCAGCACTCACTCTCTCCCTCTCCAGCACTCACTCTCTCTCCCTCTCCAGCACTCACTCTCTCTCCCTCTCCAGCACTCACTCTCACTCCCTCTCCAGCTCTCACTCTCCATCTCCCTCTCCAGCACTCTCTCTCTATCTCTCTCTCCAGCACTCATGCCCTCTCTCGCACTTTATCCAGCACTCCCCTCTCTCTCACTCCAGCACTCACTCTCTATCTCTCTCTCTCCAGCATTCAGTCTCTCCCTCTCTCTCCAGCACTCACTATCTCTCTCTCTCCAGCACTCACTATCTCTCTCTCTCCAGCACTCACTATCTCTCTCTCTCTCTCTCCAGCACTCACTCTCTGTCGCTCTCTCTCCAGCACTCACTCTCTGTCGCTCACTCTCCAGCACTCACTCTCTGTCGCTCTCTCTCCAGCACTCTCTTTTTCTCTCTGCAACACTCACTCTCCATCTCTCTCTCCAGCACTCACTCTCTCTCTCTCTCCAGCACTCACTCTCTCTCCCTCTCCAGCTCTCACTCTCTCTCCCTCTCCAGCAGTCATTCTCTCTCTCTCTCTCCCTCTCCCTCTCCAGAACTCACTCGCTCTCCCTCTCCAGCACTCACTCTCTCTCCCTCTCCAGCACTCACTCTCTCTCCCTCTCCAGCACTCACTCTCTCCCTCTCCAGCACTCACTCTCTCTCCCTCTCCAGCACTCACTCTCTCTCCCTCTCCAGCACTCACTCTCTCTCCCTCTCCAGCTCTCACTCTCCATCTCTCTCTCCAGCACTCATGCCCTCTCTCGCACTTTATCCAGCACTCCCCTCTCTCTCACTCCAGCACTCACTCTCTATCTCTCTCTCTCCAGCATTCAGTCTCTCCCTCTCTCTCCAGCACTCACTATCTCTCTCTCTCCAGCACTCACTATCTCTCTCTCTCCAGCACTCACTATCTCTCTCTCTCCAGCACTCACTATCTCTCTCTCTCCAGCACTCACTATCTCTCTCTCTCCAGCACTCACTATCTCTCTCTCTCTCTCTCCAGCACTCACTCTCTGTCGCTCTCTCTCCAGCACTCACTCTCTGTCGCTCTCTCTCCAGCACTCTCTTTTTCTCTCTGCAACACTCACTCTCCATCTCTCTCTCCAGCACTCACTCTCTCTCTCCCTCTCCAGCACTCACTCTCTCTCTCTCTCCAGCACTCACTCCTTCTGTCGCACTGTCAAGCACAATTCCTCTCTCTAGTACTCACTCCCTCTCTCGCTCTTTATCCAGCACTCACTCGCTATCTCTCTCTCTCTCCAGCACTCAGTCTCTCTCGCTCTCTCTCCAGCACTCACTCTCTCTCTCCCTCTCCAGCACTCTCTCTCTCTCTCCAGCACTCACTCCCTCTGTCGCACTGTCAAGCACAATTCCTCTCTCCAGTACTCACTTCCTCTCTCGCTCTTTATCCAGCACTCACTCGCTATCTCTCTCTCTCTCTCCAGCACTCACTCTCTTCTCTCTCTCCAGCACTCATTCTCTCTATCCAGGACTCATTCTCTCTCTCTCTCTCTCTCTCTCCAGCAGTCACTCTCTCTCCAGCACTCTCACTCTCTCTCGCTCTAGCAATCACTCTCTATCTCTCTCTCCAGCACTCACTCTCTATTGCCCTCTCCAGCACTCAGTCTTTCACTCTCTCCAGCACTCCCCTCTCTCTCTCTCCATCACTCACTCTTTATTGCTCTCTCCAGCATTCAGTCTCTCACTCTCTCCTGCACTCACACTCCCTCTCTCCAGCACTCACTTTCTATCTCTCCCTCCAGCACTCACTCACCCTCTCTCCAGCAGTCACTCACTCTCACTCTCTCTCTCTCCCTCCTGCACTCACTCACTCTTTCTCTCCAGCACTCACTCTCTCTCTCTCTCTCCACCACTCACTCACTATCTCTCTCTCTCCAGCACTCTCTCTCTCTCCAGCAGTCACTCTCTCTCCCTCTCCACCACTCACTCTCTATCTCTCTCTCTCCACCACTCACGCTCTATCTCTCTCTCTACAGCACTCACTCTCTCTGTCTCCAGCACACGCTCTCTCTCCCTCTCCAGCACTCGCTCTCTCTCTCCAGCACTCGCTCTCTCACTCTCCAGCACTTATTCGCTCTTTCCCTCCAGCACTCACTCTCTCTCTCCCTCTCCAGCACTCACTCTCTCTCTCTCACCAGCACTCACTCTCTCTCTCTCTCCAGCACTCACTCTCTCTATCTCTCCAGCACTCACTCACTATCTCTCTCTCCAGCACCCACTCTCTATCTCCCTCTCCAGCAATCACTCTCTATCTCTCTCTCCAGCACTCATTTTCTCTCTCTCCCTACAGCACTCCCTCCCTCTCTCTCGCACTCTGTCAAGCACACTCCCTCTCTCCAGCACTCAGTCTCTCTCTCTCTCTCCAGCACTCACTATCTCTCTCTCTCCAGCACTCACTATCTCTCTCTCTAGCACTCACTCTCTGTCGCTCTCTCTCCAGCACTCACTATCTGTCTCTCTCTCTACAGCACTCACTCTCTATTGCTTTCTCCAGCACTCAGTCTATCACTCTCTCCAGCATTCAGTCTATCACTCTCTCCAGCATTCAGTCCATCACTCTCTCCAGCATTCAGTATATCACTCTCTCCAGCACTCCCCTCTCTCTCTCCAGCACTCACTCTCTATCTCTCTCTCCAGCACTCATTTTCTCTCTCTCCCTACAGCACTCACTCTCTATCTCTCTCTCCAGCACTCACTCTCTATCTCTCTCTCCAGCACTCACTCTCTATCTCTCTCTCCAGCACTCACTCTCTATCTCTCTCTCCAGCACTCACGCTCTATCTCTCTCTCCAGCACTCATTTTCTCTCTCTCCCTACAGCACTCACTCCCTCTGTCGCACTGTCAAGCACACTCCCTCTCTTCAGCACTCACTCTCCATCTGCAGCACTAACTCTCACTCTCTCTAGCACTGAGTCTCTCTCTCTCCAGCACTGAGTCTCTACCTCTATCTCCAGCACTCCCTCTCTCTTTCGCACTCTGTCAAGCACGCTCTATCTCTCCAGCACTCTCTCCCTGTTTATCCAGCACTCCCCTCTCTCTCTCAGCATTCACGTTCTATCTCTCTCTCTCCAGCACTCACTCTCTATCTTTCTCTCCGGTACTCACTCTCTATCTCTCTCGCCAGCACTCACTCTCTATCTCTCTCTCCAGCACTCACTCCCTCTCTCACACTCTGTCAAGCACATTACCTCTCTCCAGCACTCTCTCCCTCTTTATCCAGCACTCCCCTCTCTCTCTCCAGCACTCACTCTCTATCTCTCTCTCCAGCACTCATTTTCTCTCTCCCCCTACTGCACTCCCTCCCTCTCTCTCGCACTCTGTCAAGCACACTCCCTCTCTCCAGCACTCACTCTCCATCTGCAGCACTCACTCTCACTCTCTCTAGCACTGAGTCTCTCTCTCTCCAGCACTGAGTCTCTAGCTCTCTCTCTAGCACTCACTCTCTATCTCTCTCAAGCACTCAGTCTCTCTCTCTCTCCAGCACTCCCTCTCTCTTTCGCACTCTGTCAAGCACGCTCTATCTCTCCAGCACTCTCTCCCTCTTTATCCAGCACTCCCCTCTCTCTCTCAGCATTCACTTTCCATCTCTCTCTCTCCAGCCATCACTCTCTATCTTTCTCTCTGGTACTCACTCTCTATCTCTCTCTCCAGCACTCACTCTATATATCTCTCTCTCACCAGCACTCACTCTCTCTCTCTCACCAGCACTCACTCTCTCTCTCTCTCCAGCACTCACTCTCTCTCTCTCTCCAGCACTCACTCTCTCTCCCTCTCCAGCTCTCACTCTCTCTCCCTCTCCAGCAGTCATTCTCTCTCTCTCTCTCCCTCTCCAGAACTCACTCGCTCTCCCTCTCCAGCACTCACTCTCTCTCCCTCTCCAGCACTCACTCTCTCTCCCTCTCCAGCACTCACTCTCTCTCCCTCTCCAGCACTCACTCTCTCTCCCTCTCCAGCACTCACTCTCTCTCCCTCTCCAGCTCACACTCTCCATCTCCCTCTCCAGCACTCACTCTCTATCTCTCTCTCCAGCACTCATGCCCTCTCTCGCACTTTATCCAGCACTCCTCTCTCTCTCACTCCAGCACTCACTCTCTATCTCTCTCTCTCCAGCATTCAGTCTCTCCCTCTGTCTCCAGCACTCACTATCTCACTCTCTCCAGCACTCACTATCTCTCTCTCTCCAGCACTCACTATCTCTCTCTCTCCAGCACTCACTATCTCTCTCTCTCTCTCTCCAGCACTCACTCTCTGTCGCTCTCTCTCCAGCACTCACTCTCTGTCGCTCTCTCTCCAGCACTCACTCTCTGTCGCTCTCTCTCCAGCACTCTCTTTTTCTCTCTGCTACACTCACTCTCCATCTCTCTCTCCAGCACTCACTCTCTCTCTCCCTCTCCAGCACTCACTCTCTCTCTCTCTCCAGCACTCACTCCCTCTGTCGCACTGTCAAGCACAATTCCTCTCTCTAGTACTCACTCCCTCTCTCGCTCTTTATCCAGCACTCACTCGCTATCTCTCTCTCTCTCCAGCACTCAGTCTCTCTCGCTCTCTCTCCAGCACTCACTCTCTCTCTCCCTCTCCAGTACTCTCTCTCTCTCTCCAGCACTCACTCCCTCTGTCGCACTGTCAAGCACAATTCCTCTCTCCAGTACTCACTTCCTCTCTCGCTCTTTATCCAGCACTCACTCGCTATCTCTCTCTCTCTCTCCAGCACTCACTCTCTTCTCTCTCTCCAGCACTCATTCTCTCTATCCAGGACTCATTCTCTCTCTCTCTCTCTCTCCAGCAGTCACTCTCTCTCCAGCACTCTCACTCTCTCTCGCTCTAGCAATCACTCTCTCTCTCCCTCTCCAGCACTCGCTCTCTCTCTCCAGCACTCGCTCTCTCACTCTCCAGCACTTATTCTCTCTTTCCCTCCAGCACTCACTCTCTCTCTCCCTCTCCAGCACTCACTCTCTCTCTCTCACCAGCACTCACTCTCTCTCTCCCTCTCCAGCACTCACTCTCTCTCTCTCTCACCAGCACTCACTCTCTCTCTCTCCAGCACTCACTCTCTCTCCCTCTCCAGCTCTCACTCTCTCTCCCTCTCCAGCAGTCATTCTCTCTCTCTCTCTCTCCCTCTCCCTCTCCAGAACTCACTCTCTCTCCCTCTCCAGGACTCACTCTCTCTCCCTCTCCAGCACTCACTCTCTCTCCCTCTCCAGCACTCACTCTCTCTCCCTCTCCAGCACTCACTCTCTCAACCTCTCCAGCACTCACTCTCTCTCCCTCTCCAGCACTCACTCTCTCTCCCTCTCCAGCTCTCACTCTCCATCTCCCTCTCTAGCACTCACTCTCTACCTCTCTCTCTCCAGCACTGACTCTCTATCTCTATCTCCATCTCCAGAACTCATGCCCTCTCTCGCACTTTACCCAGCACTCCCCTCTCTCTCACTCCAGCACTCACTCTCTATCTCTCTCTCTCCAGCACTCACTATCTCTCTCTCTATCTCTCCAGCACTCACTCTCTGTCGCTCTCTCTCCAGCACTCACTATCTCTCTCTCTCCAGCACTCACTATCTCTCTCTCCAGCACTCACTCTCTGTCGCTCTCTCTCCAGCACTCACTATCTGTCTCTCTCTCTACAGCACTCACTCTCTATTGCTTTCTCCAGCACTCAGTCTATCACTCTCTCCAGCATTCAGTCTATCACTCTCCCCAGCATTCAGTCTATCACTCTCTCCAGCACTCCCCTCTCTCTCTCCAGCACTCACTCTCTATCTCCTATCCAGCACTCACTCTCTCTATCTCTCCAGCACTCACTCTCTATCTCTCTCACCAGCACTCACTCTCTATCTCTCTCTCCAGCACTCACTCTCTATCTCTCTCTCCAGCACTCACTCTCTATCTCTCTCTCCAGCACTCACTCTCTATCTCTCTCTCCAGCACTCACTCTCTATCTCTCTCTCCAGCACTCACTCTCTATCTCTCTCTCCAGCACTCACTCTCTATCTCTCTCGCCAGCACTCACTCTCTATCTCTCTCGCCAGCAATCACTCTCTATCTCTCTCGCCAGCACTCACTCTCTATCTCTCTCGCCAGCACTCACTCTCTATCTCTCTCGCCAGCACTCACTCTCTATCTCTCTCTCCAGCACTCACTCTCTATCTCTCTCTCCAGCACTCACTCACTTTCTCTCTCTCCAGCACTCACTCCCTCTCTCACACTCTGTCAAGCACATTACCTCTCTCCAGCACTCTCTCCCTCTTTATCCAGCACTCCCCTCTCTCTCTCCAGCACTCACTCTCTCTCTCCCTCTCCAGCACTCATTCTCTATCTCTCTCTCCAGCACTCATTTTCTCTCTCCCCCTACTGCACTCCCTCCCTCTCTCTTGCTCTCTGTCAAGCACACTCCCTCTCTCCAGCACTCACTCTCCATCTGCAGCACTCACTCTCACTCTCTCTAGCACTGAGTCTCTCTCTCTCCAGCACTGAGTCTCTCGCTCTCTCTCTAGCACTCACTCTCTATCTCTCTCAAGCACTCAGTCTCTCTCTCTCTCCAGCACTCCCTCTCTCTTTCGCACTCTGTCAAGCACGCTCTATCTCTCCAGCACTCTCTCCCTTTTTATCCAGCACTCCCCTCTCTCTCTCAGCATTCACTTTCCATCTCTCTCTCTCCAGCCATCACTCTCTATCTTTCTCTCTGGTACTCACTCTCTATCTCTCTCTCCAGCACTCACTCTATATATCTCTCTCTCACCAGCACTCACTCTCTCTCTCTCTCCAGCACTCACTCTCTCTCTCTCTCCAGCACTCACTCTCTCTCCCTCTCCAGCTCTCACTCTCTCTCCCTCTCCAGCAGTCATTCTCTCTCTCTCTCTCCCTCTCCCCCTCCAGAACTCACTCGCTCTCCCTCTCCAGCACTCACTCTCTCTCCCTCTCCAGCACTCACTCTCTCTCCCTCTCCAGCACTCACTCTCTCCCTCTCCAGCACTCACTCTCTCTCCCTTTCCAGCACTCACTCTCTCTCGCTCTCCAGCACTCACTCTCTCTCCCTCTCCAGCTCTCACTCTCCATCTCCCTCTCCAGCACTCTCTCTCTATCTCTCTCTCCAGCACTCATGCCCTCTCTCGCACTTTATCCAGCACTCCCCTCTCTCTCACTCCAGCACTCACTCTCTATCTCTCTCTCTCCAGCATTCAGTCTCTCCCTCTCTCTCCAGCACTCACTATCTCTCTCTCTCCAGCACTCACTATCTCTCTCTCTCCAGCACTCACTATCTCTCTCTCTCTCTAGCACTCACTCTCTATCTCTCTCAAGCACTCAGTCTCTCTCTCTCTCCAGCACTCCCTCTCTCTTTCACACTCTGTCAAGCACGCTCTATCTCTCCAGCACTCTCTCCCTGTTTATCCAGCACTCCCCTCTCTCTCTCAACATTCACGTTCTATCTCTCTCTCTCCAGCACTCACTCTCTATCTTTCTCTCCGGTACTCACTCTCTATCTCTCTCGCCAGCACTCACTCTCTATCTCTCTCTCCAGCACTCACTCTCTATCTCTCTCTCCAGCACTCACTCTCTATCTCTCTCAAGCACTCAGTCTCTCTCTCTCTCCAGCACTCCCTCTCTCTTTCGCACTCTGTCAAGCACGCTCTATCTCTCCAGCACTCTCTCCCTCTTTATCCAGCACTCCCCCCTCTCTCTCAGCATTCACTTTCCATCTCTCTCTCTCCAGCCATCACTCTCTATCTTTCTCTCTGGTACTCACTCTCTATCTCTCTCTCCAGCACTCACTCTATATATCTCTCTCTCACCAGCACTCACTCTCTCTCTCTCACCAGCACTCACTCTCTCTCTCTCTCCAGCACTCACTCTCTCTCCCTCTCCAGCTCTCACTCTCTCTCCCTCTCCAGCAGTCATTCTCTCTCTCTCTCTCCCTCTCCCCCTCCAGAACTCACTCGCTCTCCCTCTCCAGCACTCACTCTCTCTCCCTCTCCAGCACTCACTCTCTCTCCCTCTCCAGCACTCACTCTCTCCCTCTCCAGCACTCACTCTCTCTCCCTTTCCAGCACTCACTCTCTCTCGCTCTCCAGCACTCACTCTCTCTCCCTCTCCAGCTCTCACTCTCCATCTCCCTCTCCAGCACTCTCTCTCTATCTCTCTCTCCAGCACTCATGCCCTCTCTCGCACTTTATCCAGCACTCCCCTCTCTCTCACTCCAGCACTCACTCTCTATCTCTCTCTCTCCAGCATTCAGTCTCTCCCTCTCTCTCCAGCACTCACTATCTCTCTCTCTCCAGCACTCACTATCTCTCTCTCTCCAGCACTCACTATCTCTCTCTCTCTCTAGCACTCACTCTCTATCTCTCTCAAGCACTCAGTCTCTCTCTCTCTCCAGCACTCCCTCTCTCTTTCACACTCTGTCAAGCACGCTCTATCTCTCCAGCACTCTCTCCCTGTTTATCCAGCACTCCCCTCTCTCTCTCAACATTCACGTTCTATCTCTCTCTCTCCAGCACTCACTCTCTATCTTTCTCTCCGGTACTCACTCTCTATCTCTCTCGCCAGCACTCACTCTCTATCTCTCTCTCCAGCACTCACTCTCTATCTCTCTCTCCAGCACTCACTCTCTATCTCTCTCAAGCACTCAGTCTCTCTCTCTCTCCAGCACTCCCTCTCTCTTTCGCACTCTGTCAAGCACGCTCTATCTCTCCAGCACTCTCTCCCTCTTTATCCAGCACTCCCCCCTCTCTCTCAGCATTCACTTTCCATCTCTCTCTCTCCAGCCATCACTCTCTATCTTTCTCTCTGGTACTCACTCTCTATCTCTCTCTCCAGCACTCACTCTATATATCTCTCTCTCACCAGCACTCACTCTCTCTCTCTCACCAGCACTCACTCTCTCTCTCTCTCCAGCACTCACTCTCTCTCCCTCTCCAGCTCTCACTCTCTCTCCCTCTCCAGCAGTCATTCTCTCTCTCTCTCTCTCCCTCTCCAGAACTCACTCGCTCTCCCTCTCCAGCACTCACTCTCTCTCCCTCTCCAGCACTCACTCTCTCTCCCTCTCCAGCACTCACTCTCTCTCCCTCTCCAGCACTCACTCTCTCCCTCTCCAGCACTCACTCTCTCTCCCTCTCCAGCACTCACTCTCTCTCCCTCTCCAGCTCTCACTCTCCATCTCCCTCTCCAGCACTCACTCTCTATCTCTCTCTCCAGCACTCATGCCCTTTCTCGCACTTTATCCAGCACTCCCCTCTCTCTCACTCCAGCACTCACTCTCTATCTCTCTCTCTCCAGCATTCAGTCTCTCCCTCTGTCTCCAGCACTCACTATCTCTCTCTCTCCAGCACTCACTATCTCTCTCTCTCCAGCACTCACCATCTCTCTCTCTCCAGCACTCACTATCTCTCTCTCTCTCTCTCCAGCACTCACTCTCTGTCGCTCTCTCTCCAGCACTCACTCTCTGTCGCTCTCTCTCCAGCACTCACTCTCTGTCGCTCTCTCTCCAGCACTCTCTTTTTCTCTCTGCAACACTCACTCTCCATCTCTCTCTCCAGCACTCACTCTCTCTCTCTCTCCAGCACTCACTCCCTCTGTCGCACTGTCAAGCACAATTCCTCTCTCTAGTACTCACTCCCTCTCTCGCTCTTTATCCAGCACTCACTCGCTATCTCTCTCTCTCTCCAGCACTCAGTCTCTCTCGCTCTCTCTCCAGCACTCACTCTCTCTCTCCCTCTCCAGCACTCTCTCTCTCTCTCCAGCACTCACTCCCTCTGTCGCACTGTCAAGCACAATTCCTCTCTCCAGTACTCACTTCCTCTCTCGCTCTTTATCCAGCACTCACTCGCTATCTCTCTCTCTCTCTCCAGCACTCACTCTCTTCTCTCTCTCCAGCACTCATTCTCTCTATCCAGGACTCATTCTCTCTCTCTCTCTCTCTCTCTCTCCAGCAGTCACTCTCTCTCCAGCACTCTCACTCTCTCTCGCTCTAGCAATCACTCTCTCTCTCCCTCTCCAGCACTCGCTCTCTCTCTCCAGCACTCGCTCTCTCACTCTCCAGCACTTATTCTCTCTTTCCCTCCAGCACTCACTTTCTCTCTCCCTCTCCAGCACTCACTCTCTCTCTCACCAGCACTCACTCTCTCTCTCCCTCTCCAGCACTCACTCTCTCTCTCTCTCACCAGCACTCACTCTCTCTCTCTCCAGCACTCACTCTCTCTCCCTCTCCAGCTCTCACTCTCTCTCCCTCTCCAGCAGTCATTCTCTCTCTCTCTCTCTCTCCCTCTCCCTCTCCAGAACTCACTCTCTCTCCCTCTCCAGGACTCACTCTCTCTCGCTCTCCAGCAATCACTCTCTCTCCCTCTCCAGCACTCACTCTCTCTCCCTCTCCAGCACTCACTCTCTCTCCCTCTCCAGCACTCACTCTCTCTCCCTCTCCAGCACTCACACTCTCTCCCTCTCCAGCACTCACTCTCTCTCTCTCTCTCCAGCACTCACTATCTCTCTCTCTCCAGCACTCACTATCTCTCTCTCTCTCTCTCTCCAGCACTCACTCTCTGTCGCTCTCTCTCCAGCACTCACTCTCTGTCGCTCTCTCTCCAGCACTCACTATCTGTCTCTCTCTCTACAGCACTCACTCTCTATTGCTTTCTCCAGCATTCAGTCTATCACTCTCCCCAGCATTCAGTCTATCACTCTCTCCAGCACTCCCCTCTCTCTCTCTCCAGCACTCTCTCTCTATCTCCTATCCAGCACTCACTCTCTCTATCTCTCCAGCACTCACTCTCTATCTCTCTCACCAGCACTCACTCTCTATCTCTCTCTCCAGCACTCACTCTCTATCTCTCTCTCCAGCACTCACTCTCTATCTCTCTCTCCAGCACTCACTCTCTATCTCTCTCTCCAGCACTCACTCTCTATCTCTCTCTCCAGCACTCACTCTCTATCTCTCTCTCCAGCACTCACTCTCTATCTCTCTCTCCAGCACTCACTCTCTATCTCTCTCGCCAGCACTCACTCTCTATCTCTCTCGCCAGCACTCATTCTCTATCTCTCTCGCCAGCACTCACTCTCTATCTCTCTCGCCAGCACTCACTCTCTATCTCTCTCGCCAGCACTCACTCTCTATCTCTCTCGCCAGCACTCACTCTCTATCTCTCTCGCCAGCACTCACTCTCTATCTCTCTCGCCAGCACTCACTCTCTATCTCTCTCGCCAGCACTCACTCTCTATCTCTCTCTCCAGCACTCACTCTCTATCTCTCTCTCCAGCACTCACTCACTTTCTCTCTCTCCAGCACTCACTCCCTCTCTCACACTCTGTCAAGCACATTACCTCTCTCCAGCACTCTCTCCCTCTTTATCCAGCACTCCCCTCTCTCTCTCCAGCACTCACTCTCTCTCTCCCTCTCCAGCACTCACTCTCTATCTCTCTCTCCAGCACTCATTTTCTCTCTCCCCCTACTGCACTCCCTCCCTCTCTCTCGCTCTCTGTCAAGCACACTCCCTCTCTCCAGCACTCGCTCTCCATCTGCAGCACTCACTCACACTCTCTCTAGCACTGAGTCTCTCTCTCTCCAGCACTGAGTCTCTCGCTCTCTCTCTAGCACTCACTCTCTATCTCTCTCAAGCACTCAGTCTCTCTCTCTCTCCAGCACTCCCTCTCTCTTTCGCACTCTGTCAAGCACGCTCTATCTCTCCAGCACTCTCTCCCTGTTTATCCAGCACTCCCCTCTCTCTCTCAGCATTCACTTTCCATCTCTCTTTCTCCAGCCATCACTCTCTATCTTTCTCTCTGGTACTCACTCTCTATCTCTCTCTCCAGCAGTCACTCTATATATCTCTCTCTCACCAGCACTCACTCTCTCTCTCTCTCCAGCACTCACTCTCTCTCTCTCTCCAGCACTCACTCTCTCTCCCTCTCTAGCTCTCACTCTCTCTCCCTCTCCAGCAGTCATTCTCTCTCTCTCTCTCCCTCTCCCTCTCCAGAACTCACTCGCTCTCCCTCTCCAGCACTCACTCTCTCTCCCTCTCCAGCACTCACTCTCTCTCCCTCTCCAGCACTCACTCTCTCCCTCTCCAGCACTCACTATCTCTCCCTCTCCAGCACTCACTCTCTCTCCCTCTCCAGCACTCACTCTCTCTCCCTCTCCAGCACTCACTCTCTCTCCCTCTCCAGCTCTCACTCTCCATCTCCCTCTCCAGCACTCTCTCTCTATCTCTCTCTCCAGCACTCATGCCCTCTCTCGCACTTTATCCAGCACTCCCCTCTCTCTCACTCCAGCACTCACTCTCTATCTCTCTCTCTCCAGCATTCAGTCTCTCCCTCTCTCTCCAGCACTCACTATCTCTCTCTCTCCAGCTCTCACTCTCTCTCCCTCTCCAGCAGTCATTCTCTCTCTCTCTCTCCCTCTCCCTCTCCAGAACTCACTCGCTCTCCCTCTTCAGCACTCACTCTCTCTCCCTCTCCAGCACTCACTCTCTATCTCTCTCTCTCCAGCATTCAGTCTCTCCCTCTCTCTCCAGCACTCACTATCTCTCTCTCTCCAGCACTCACTATCTCTCTCTCTCCAGCACTCACTATCTCTCTCTCTCTCTCTCCAGCACTCACTCTCTGTCGCTCTCTCTCCAGCACTCACTCTCTGTCGCTCACTCTCCAGCACCCACTCTCTGTCGCTCTCTCTCCAGCACTCTCTTTTTCTCTCTGCAACACTCACTCTCCATCTCTCTCTCCAACACTCACTCTCTCTCTCTCTCCAGCACTCACTCTCTCTCCCTCTCCAGCTCTCACTCTCTCTCCCTCTCCAGCAGTCATTCTCTCTCTCTCTCTCCCTCTCCCTCTCCAGAACTCACTCGCTCTCCCTCTCCAGCACTCACTCTCTCTCCCTCTCCAGCACTCACTCTCTCTCCCTCTCCAGCACTCACTCTCTCCCTCTCCAGCACTCACTCTCTCTCCCTCTCCAGCACTCACTCTCTCTCCCTCTCCAGCACTCACTCTCTCTCCCTCTCCAGCTCTCACTCTCCATCTCCCTCTCCAGCACTCTCTCTCTATCTCTCTCTCCAGCACTCATGCCCTCTCTCGCACTTTATCCAGCACTCCCCTCTCTCTCACTCCAGCACTCACTCTCTATCTCTCTCTCTCCAGCATTCAGTCTCTCCCTCTCTCTCCAGCACTCACTATCTCTCTCTCTCCAGCACTCACTATCTCTCTCTCTCCAGCACTCACTATCTCTCTCTCTCCAGCACTCACTATCTCTCTCTCTCCAGCACTCACTATCTCTCTCTCTCCAGCACTCACTATCTCTCTCTCTCCAGCACTCACTATCTCTCTCTCTCTCTCTCTCTCCAGCACTCACTCTCTGTCGCTCTCTCTCCAGCACTCACTCTCTGTCGCTCTCTCTCCAGCACTCACTCTCTGTCGCTCTCTCTCCAGCACTCACTCTCTGTCGCTCTCTCTCCAGCACTCTCTTTTTCTCTCTGCAACACTCACTCTCCATCTCTCTCTCCAGCACTCACTCTCTCTCTCCCTCTCCAGCACTCACTCTCTCTCTCTCTCCAGCACTCACTCCTTCTGTCGCACTGTCAAGCACAATTCCTCTCTCTAGTACTCACTCCCTCTCTCGCTCTTTATCCAGCACTCACTCGCTATCTCTCTCTCTCTCCAGCACTCAGTCTCTCTCGCTCTCTCCCCAGCACTCACTCTCTCTCTCCCTCTCCAGCACTCTCTCTCTCTCTCCAGCACTCACTCCCTCTGTCGCACTGTCAAGCACAATTCCTCTCTCCAGTACTCACTTCCTCTCTCGCTCTTTATCCAGCACTCACTCGCTATCTCTCTCTCTCTCTCCAGCACTCACTCTCTTCTCTCTCTCCAGCACTCATTCTCTCTATCCAGGACTCATTCTCTCTCTCTCTCTCTCTCTCTCCAGCAGTCACTCTCTCTCCAGCACTCTCACTCTCTCTCGCTCTAGCAATCACTCTCTATCTCTCTCTCCAGCACTCACTCTCTATTGCCCTCTCCAGCACTCAGTCTTTCACTCTCTCCAGCACTCCCCTCTCTCTCTCTCCATCACTCACTCTTTATTGCTCTCTCCAGCATTCAGTCTCTCACTCTCTCCTGCACTCACACTCCCTCTCTCCAGCACTCACTTTCTATCTCTCCCTCCAGCACTCACTCACTCTCTCTCCAGCAGTCACTCACTCTCACTCTCTCTCTCTCCCTCCTGCACTCACTCACTCTTTCTCTCCAGCACTCACTCTCTCTCTCTCTCTCCACCACTCACTCACTATCTCTCTCTCTCCAGCACTCTCTCTCTCTCCAGCAGTCACTCTCTCTCCCTCTCCACCACTCACTCTCTATCTCTCTCTCCAGCACTCACTCTCTATCTCTCTCTCCAGCACTCATTTTCTCTCTCTCCCTACAGCACTCCCTCCCTCTCTCTCGCACTCTGTCAAGCACACTCCCTCTCTCCAGCACTCACTCTCCATCTGCAGCACTCACTCTCACTCTCTCTAGCACTGAGTCTCTCTCTCTCCAGCACTGAGTCTCTAGCTCTCTCTCTAGCACTCACTCTCTATCTCTCTCAAGCACTCAGTCTCTCTCTCTCTCCAGCACTCCCTCTCTCTTTCGCACTCTGTCAAGCACGCTCTATCTCTCCAGCACTCTCTCCCTGTTTATCCAGCACTCCCCTCTCTCTCTCAGCATTCACTTTCCATCTCTCTCTCTCCAGCCATCACTCTCTATCTTTCTCTGTGGTACTCACTCTCTATCTCTCTCTCCAGCAGTCACTCTATATATCTCTCTCTCACCAGCACTCACTCTCTCTCTCTCACCAGCACTCACTCTCTCTCTCTCTCCAGCACTCACTCTCTCTCTCTCTCCAGCACTCACTCTCTCTCCCTCTCCAGCTCTCACTCTCTCTCCCTCTCCAGCAGTCATTCTCTCTCTCTCTCTCCCTCTCCAGAACTCACTCGCTCTCCCTCTCCAGCACTCACTCTCTCTCCCTCTCCAGCACTCACTCTCTCTCCCTCTCCAGCACTCACTCTCTCCCTCTCCAGCACTCACTCTCTCTCCCTCTCCAGCACTCACTCTCTCTCCCTCTCCAGCTCACACTCTCCATCTCCCTCTCCAGCACTCACTCTCTATCTCTCTCTCCAGCACTCATGCCCTCTCTCGCACTTTATCCAGCACTCCTCTCTCTCTCACTCCAGCACTCACTCTCTATCTCTCTCTCTCCAGCATTCAGTCTCTCCCTCTGTCTCCAGCACTCACTATCTCACTCTCTCCAGCACTCACTATCTCTCTCTCTCCAGCACTCACTATCTCTCTCTCTCCAGCACTCACTATCTCTCTCTCTCTCTCTCCAGCACTCACTCTCTGTCGCTCTCTCTCCAGCACTCACTCTCTGTCGCTCTCTCTCCAGCACTCACTCTCTGTCGCTCTCTCTCCAGCACTCTCTTTTTCTCTCTGCTACACTCACTCTCCATCTCTCTCTCCAGCACTCACTCTCTCTCTCCCTCTCCAGCACTCACTCTCTCTCTCTCTCCAGCACTCACTCCCTCTGTCGCACTGTCAAGCACAATTCCTCTCTCTAGTACTCACTCCCTCTCTCGCTCTTTATCCAGCACTCACTCGCTATCTCTCTCTCTCTCCAGCACTCAGTCTCTCTCGCTCTCTCTCCAGCACTCACTCTCTCTCTCCCTCTCCAGTACTCTCTCTCTCTCTCCAGCACTCACTCCCTCTGTCGCACTGTCAAGCACAATTCCTCTCTCCAGTACTCACTTCCTCTCTCGCTCTTTATCCAGCACTCACTCACTATCTCTCTCTCTCTCCAGCACTCACTCTCTTCTCTCTCTCCAGCACTCATTCTCTCTATCCAGGACTCATTCTCTCTCTCTCTCTCTCTCTCTCTCTCTCCAGCAGTCACTCTCTCTCCAGCACTCTCACTCTCTCTCGCTCTAGCAATCACTCTCTCTCTCCCTCTCCAGCACTCGCTCTCTCTCTCCAGCACTCGCTCTCTCACTCTCCAGCACTTATTCTCTCTTTCCCTCCAGCACTCACTCTCTCTCTCCCTCTCCAGCACTCACTCTCTCTCTCTCCACCAGCACTCACTCTCTCTCTCCCTCTCCAGCACTCACTCTCTCTCTCTCTCACCAGCACTCACTCTCTCTCTCTCCAGCACTCACTCTCTCTCCCTCTCCAGCTCTCACTCTCTCTCCCTCTCCAGCAGTCATTCTCTCTCTCTCTCTCTCCCTCTCCCTCTCCAGAACTCACTCTCTCTCCCTCTCCAGGACTCACTCTCTCTCCCTCTCCAGCACTCACTCTCTCTCCCTCTCCAGCACTCACTCTCTCTCCCTCTCCAGCACTCACTCTCTCAACCTCTCCAGCACTCACTCTCTCTCCCTCTCCAGCACTCACTCTCTCTCCCTCTCCAGCTCTCACTCTCCATCTCCCTCTCTAGCACTCACTCTCTATCTCTCTCTCTCCAGCACTGACTCTCTATCTCTATCTCCATCTCCAGAACTCATGCCCTCTCTCGCACTTTACCCAGCACTCCCCTCTCTCTCACTCCAGCACTCACTCTCTATCTCTCTCTCTCCAGCACTCACTATCTCTCTCTCTCTCTCTCCAGCACTCACTCTCTGTCGCTCTCTCTCCAGCACTCACTATCTCTCTCTCTCCAGCACTCACTATATCTCTCTCCAGCACTCACTCTCTGTCGCTCTCTCTCCAGCACTCACTATCTGTCTCTCTCTCTACAGCACTCACTCTCTATTGCTTTCTCCAGCACTCAGTCTATCACTCTCTCCAGCATTCAGTCTATCACTCTCCCCAGCATTCAGTCTATCACTCTCTCCAGCACTCCCCTCTCTCTCTCCAGCACTCACTCTCTATCTCCTATCCAGCACTCACTCTCTCTATCTCTCCAGCACTCACTCTCTATCTCTCTCACCAGCACTCACTCTCTATCTCTCTCTCCAGCACTCACTCTCTATCTCTCTCTCCAGCACTCACTCTCTATCTCTCTCTCCAGCACTCACTCTCTATCTCTCTCTCCAGCACTCACTCTCTATCTCTCTCTCCAGCACTCACTCTCTATCTCTCTCGCCAGCACTCACTCTCTATCTCTCTCGCCAGCAATCACTCTCTATCTCTCTCGCCAGCACTCACTCTCTATCTCTCTCGCCAGCACTCACTCTCTATCTCTCTCGCCAGCACTCACTCTCTATCTCTCTCTCCAGCACTCACTCTCTATCTCTCTCTCCAGCACTCACTCACTTTCTCTCTCTCCAGCACTCACTCCCTCTCTCACACTCTGTCAAGCACATTACCTCTCTCCAGCACTCTCTCCCTCTTTATCCAGCACTCCCCTCTCTCTCTCCAGCACTCACTCTCTCTCTCCCTCTCCAGCACTCACTCTCTATCTCTCTCTCCAGCACTCATTTTCTCTCTCCCCCTACTGCACTCCCTCCCTCTCTCTTGCTCTCTGTCAAGCACACTCCCTCTCTCCAGCACTCACTCTCCATCTGCAGCACTCACTCTCACTCTCTCTAGCACTGAGTCTCTCTCTCTCCAGCACTGAGTCTCTCGCTCTCTCTCTAGCACTCACTCTCTATCTCTCTCAAGCACTCAGTCTCTCTCTCTCTCCAGCACTCCCTCTCTCTTTCGCACTCTGTCAAGCACGCTCTATCTCTCCAGCACTCTCTCCCTCTTTATCCAGCACTCCCCTCTCTCTCTCAGCATTCACTTTCCATCTCTCTCTCTCCAGCCATCACTCTCTATCTTTCTCTCTGGTACTCACTCTCTATCTCTCTCTCCAGCAGTCACTCTATATATCTCTCTCTCACCAGCACTCACTCTCTCTCTCTCTCCAGCACTCACTCTCTCTCTCTCTCCAGCACTCACTCTCTCTCCCTCTCCAGCTCTCACTCTCTCTCCCTCTCCAGCAGTCATTCTCTCTCTCTCTCTCCCTCTCCCCCTCCAGAACTCACTCGCTCTCCCTCTCCAGCACTCACTCTCTCTCCCTCTCCAGCACTCACTCTCTCTCCCTCTCCAGCACTCACTCTCTCCCTCTCCAGCACTCACTCTCTCTCCCTTTCCAGCACTCACTCTCTCTCGCTCTCCAGCACTCACTCTCTCTCCCTCTCCAGCTCTCACTCTCCATCTCCCTCTCCAGCACTCTCTCTCTATCTCTCTCTCCAGCACTCATGCCCTCTCTCGCACTTTATCCAGCACTCCCCTCTCTCTCACTCCAGCACTCACTCTCTATCTCTCTCTCTCCAGCATTCAGTCTCTCCCTCTCTCTCCAGCACTCACTATCTCTCTCTCTCCAGCACTCACTATCTCTCTCTCTCCAGCACTCACTATCTCTCTCTCTCTCTAGCACTCACTCTCTATCTCTCTCAAGCACTCAGTCTCTCCCTCTCTCCAGCACTCCCTCTCTCTTTCGCACTCTGTCAAGCACGCTCTATCTCTCCAGCACTCTCTCCCTGTTTATCCAGCACTCCCCTCTCTCTCTCAACATTCACGTTCTATCTCTCTCTCTCCAGCACTCACTCTCTATCTTTCTCTCCGGTACTCACTCTCTATCTCTCTCGCCAGCACTCACTCTCTATCGCTCTCTCCAGCACTCACTCTCTATCTCTCTCTCCAGCACTCACTCTCTATCTCTCTCAAGCACTCAGTCTCTCTCTCTCTCCAGCACTCCCTCTCTCTTTCGCACTCTGTCAAGCACGCTCTATCTCTCCAGCACTCTCTCCCTCTTTATCCAGCACCCCCCCCTCTCTCTCAGCATTCACTTTCCATCTCTCTCTCTCCAGCCATCACTCTCTATCTTTCTCTCTGGTACTCACTCTCTATCTCTCTCTCCAGCACTCACTCTATATATCTCTCTCTCACCAGCACTCACTCTCTCTCTCTCACCAGCACTCACTCTCTCTCTCTCTCCAGCACTCACTCTCTCTCCCTCTCCAGCTCTCACTCTCTCTCCCTCTCCAGCAGTCATTCTCTCTCTCTCTCTCTCCCTCTCCAGAACTCACTCGCTCTCCCTCTCCAGCACTCACTCTCTCTCCCTCTCCAGCACTCACTCTCTCTCCCTCTCCAGCACTCACTCTCTCTCCCTCTCCAGCACTCACTCTCTCCCTCTCCAGCACTCACTCTCTCTCCCTCTCCAGCACTCACTCTCTCTCCCTCTCCAGCTCTCACTCTCCATCTCCCTCTCCAGCACTCACTCTCTATCTCTCTCTCCAGCACTCATGCCCTTTCTCGCACTTTATCCAGCACTCCCCTCTCTCTCACTCCAGCACTCACTCTCTATCTCTCTCTCTCCAGCATTCAGTCTCTCCCTCTGTCTCCAGCACTCACTATCTCTCTCTCTCCAGCACCCACTATCTCTCTCTCTCCAGCACTCACCATCTCTCTCTCTCCAGCACTCACTATCTCTCTCTCTCTCTCCAGCACTCACTCTCTGTCGCTCTCTCTCCAGCACTCACTCTCTGTCGCTCTCTCTCCAGCACTCACTCTCTGTCGCTCTCTCTCCAGCACTCTCTTTTTCTCTCTGCAACACTCACTCTCCATCTCTCTCTCCAGCACTCACTCTCTCTCTCCCTCTCCAGCACTCACTCTCTCTCTCTCTCCAGCACTCACTCCCTCTGTCGCACTGTCAAGCACAATTCCTCTCTCTAGTACTCACTCCCTCTCTCGCTCTTTATCCAGCACTCACTCGCTATCTCTCTCTCTCTCCAGCACTCAGTCTCTCTCGCTCTCTCTCCAGCACTCACTCTCTCTCTCCCTCTCCAGCACTCTCTCTCTCTCTCCAGCACTCACTCCCTCTGTCGCACTGTCAAGCACAATTCCTCTCTCCAGTACTCACTTCCTCTCTCGCTCTTTATCCAGCACTCACTCGCTATCTCTCTCTCTCTCTCCAGCACTCACTCTCTTCACTCTCTCCAGCACTCAGTCTCTCTCGCTCTCTCTCCAGCACTCACTCTCTCTCTCCCTCTCCAGCACTCTCTCTCTCTCTCCAGCACTCACTCCCTCTGTCGCACTGTCAAGCACAATTCCTCTCTCCAGCACTCACTTCCTCTCTCGCTCTTTATCCAGCACTCACTCGCTATCTCTCTCTCTCTCTCCAGCACTCACTCTCTTCTCTCTCTCCAGCACTCATGCCCTTTCTCGCACTTTATCCAGCACTCCCCTCTCTCTCACTCCAGCACTCACTCTCTATCTCTCTCTCTCCAGCATTCAGTCTCTCCCTCTGTCTCCAGCACTCACTATCTCTCTCTCTCCAGCACTCACTATCTCTCTCTCTCCAGCACTCACCATCTCTCTCTCTCCAGCACTCACTATCTCTCTCTCTCTCTCTCCAGCACTCACTCTCTGTCGCTCTCTCTCCAGCACTCTCTTTTTCTCTCTGCAACACTCACTCTCCATCTCTCTCTCCAGCACTCACTCTCTCTCTCCCTCTCCAGCACTCACTCTCTCTCTCTCTCCAGCACTCACTCCCTCTGTCGCACTGTCAAGCACAATTCCTCTCTCTAGTACTCACTCCCTCTCTCGCTCTTTATCCAGCACTCACTCGCTATCTCTCTCTCTCTCCAGCACTCACTCCCTCTGTCGCACTGTCAAGCACAATTCCTCTCTCTAGTACTCACTCCCTCTCTCGCTCTCTCTCCAGCACTCACTCTCTCTCTCCCTCTCCAGCACTCTCTCTCTCTCTCCAGCACTCCCTCTGTCGCACTGTCAAGCACAATTCCTCTCTCCAGTACTCACTTCCTCTCTCGCTCTTTATCCAGCACTCACTCGCTATCTCTCTCTCTCTCTCCAGCACTCACTCTCTTCTCTCTCTCCAGCACTCATTCTCTCTATCCAGGACTCATTCTCTCTCTCTCTCTCTCTCTCTCTCCAGCAGTCACTCTCTCTCCAGCACTCTCACTCTCTCTCGCTCTAGCAATCACTCTCTCTCTCCCTCTCCAGCACTCGCTCTCTCTCTCCAGCACTCGCTCTCTCACTCTCCAGCACTTATTCTCTCTTTCCCTCCAGCACTCACTTTCTCTCTCCCTCTCCAGCACTCACTCTCTCTCTCACCAGCACTCACTCTCTCTCTCCCTCTCCAGCACTCACTCTCTCTCTCTCTCACCAGCACTCACTCTCTCTCTCTCCAGCACTCACTCTCTCTCCCTCTCCAGCTCTCACTCTCTCTCCCTCTCCAGCAGTCATTCTCTCTCTCTCTCTCTCCCTCTCCCTCTCCAGAACTCACTCTCTCTCCCTCTCCAGGACTCACTCTCTCTCGCTCTCCAGCAATCACTCTCTCTCCCTCTCCAGCACTCACTCTCTCTCCCTCTCCAGCACTCACTCTCTCTCCCTCTCCAGCACTCACACTCTCTCCCTCTCCAGCACTCACTCTCTCTCTCTCTCTCCAGCACTCACTATCTCTCTCTCTCCAGCACTCACTATCTCTCTCTCTCTCTCTCTCCAGCACTCACTCTCTGTCGCTCTCTCTCCAGCACTCACTCTCTGTCGCTCTCTCTCCAGCACTCACTATCTGTCTCTCTCTCTACAGCACTCACTCTCTATTGCTTTCTCCAGCATTCAGTCTATCACTCTCCCCAGCATTCAGTCTATCACTCTCTCCAGCACTCCCCTCTCTCTCTCTCCAGCACTCTCTCTCTATCTCCTATCCAGCACTCACTCTCTCTATCTCTCCAGCACTCACTCTCTATCTCTCTCACCAGCACTCACTCTCTATCTCTCTCTCCAGCACTCACTCTCTATCTCTCTCTCCAGCACTCACTCTCTATCTCTCTCTCCAGCACTCACTCTCTATCTCTCTCTCCAGCACTCACTCTCTATCTCTCTCTCCAGCACTCACTCTCTATCTCTCTCGCCAGCACTCACTCTCTATCTCTCTCGCCAGCACTCACTCTCTATCTCTCTCGCCAGCACTCACTCTCTATCTCTCTCTCCAGCACTCACTCTCTATCTCTCTCGCCAGCACTCACTCTCTATCTCTCTCGCCAGCACTCACTCTCTATCTCTCTCGCCAGCACTCACTCTCTATCTCTCTCTCCAGCACTCACTCTCTATCTCTCTCTCCAGCACTCACTCACTTTCTCTCTCTCTCCAGCACTCACTCCCTCTCTCACACTCTGTCAAGCACATTACCTCTCTCCAGCACTCTCTCCCTCTTTATCCAGCACTCCCCTCTCTCTCTCCAGCACTCACTCTCTCTCTCCCTCTCCAGCACTCACTCTCTATCTCTCTCTCCAGCACTCATTTTCTCTCTCCCCCTACTGCACTCCCTCCCTCTCTCTCGCTCTCTGTCAAGCACACTCCCTCTCTCCAGCACTCGCTCTCCATCTGCAGCACTCACTCTCACTCTCTCTAGCACTGAGTCTCTCTCTCTCCAGCACTGAGTCTCTCGCTCTCTCTCTAGCACTCACTCTCTATCTCTCTCAAGCACTCAGTCTCTCTCTCTCTCCAGCACTCCCTCTCTCTTTCGCACTCTGTCAAGCACGCTCTATCTCTCCAGCACTCTCTCCCTGTTTATCCAGCACTCCCCTCTCTCTCTCAGCATTCACTTTCCATCTCTCTTTCTCCAGCCATCACTCTCTATCTTTCTCTCTGGTACTCACTCTCTATCTCTCTCTCCAGCAGTCACTCTATATATCTCTCTCTCACCAGCACTCACTCTCTCTCTCTCTCCAGCACTCACTCTCTCTCTCTCTCCAGCACTCACTCTCTCTCCCTCTCTAGCTCTCACTCTCTCTCCCTCTCCAGCAGTCATTCTCTCTCTCTCTCTCCCTCTCCCTCTCCAGAACTCACTCGCTCTCCCTCTCCAGCACTCACTCTCTCTCCCTCTCCAGCACTCACTCTCTATCTCTCTCTCTCCAGCATTCAGTCTCTCCCTCTCTCTCCAGCACTCACTATCTCTCTCTCTCCAGCACTCACTATCTCTCTCTCTCCAGCACTCACTATCTCTCTCTCTCCAGCACTCACTATCTCTCTCTCTCTCTCTCCAGCACTCACTCTCTGTCGCTCTCTCTCCAGCACTCACTCTCTGTCGCTCACTCTCCAGCACTCTCTGTCGCTCTCTCTCCAGCACTCTCTTTTTCTCTCTGCAACACTCACTCTCCATCTCCCTCTCCAGCTCTCACTCTCTCTCCCTCTCCAGCAGTCATTCTCTCTCTCTCTCTCCCTCTCCCTCTCCAGAACTCACTCGCTCTCCCTCTCCAGCACTCACTCTCTCTCCCTCTCCAGCACTCACTCTCTCTCCCTCTCCAGCACTCACTCTCTCCCTCTCCAGCACTCACTCTCTCTCCCTCTCCAGCACTCACTCTCTCTCCCTCTCCAGCACTCACTCTCTCTCCCTCTCCAGCTCTCACTCTCCATCTCCCTCTCCAGCACTCTCTCTCTATCTCTCTCTCCAGCACTCATGCCCTCTCTCGCACTTTATCCAGCACTCCCCTCTCTCTCACTCCAGCACTCACTCTCTATCTCTCTCTCTCCAGCATTCAGTCTCTCCCTCTCTCTCCAGCACTCACTATCTCTCTCTCTCCAGCACTCACTATCTCTCTCTCTCCAGCACTCACTATCTCTCTCTCTCCAGCACTCACTATCTCTCTCTCTCCAGCACTCACTATCTCTCTCTCTCCAGCACTCACTATCTCTCTCTCTCTCTCTCCAGCACTCACTCTCTGTCGCTCTCTCTCCAGCACTCACTCTCTGTCGCTCTCTCTCCAGCACTCACTCTCTGTCGCTCTCTCTCCAGCACTCACTCTCTGTCGCTCTCTCTCCAGCACTCTCTTTTTCTCTCTGCAACACTCACTCTCCATCTCTCTCTCCAGCACTCACTCTCTCTCTCCCTCTCCAGCACTCACTCTCTCTCTCTCTCCAGCACTCACTCCCTATTGCCCTCTCCAGCACTCAGTCTTTCACTCTCTCCAGCACTCCCCTCTCTCTCTCTCCATCACTCACTCTTTATTGCTCTCTCCAGCATTCAGTCTCTCACTCTCTCCTGCACTCACACTCCCTCTCTCCAGCACTCACTTTCTATCTCTCCCTCCAGCACTCACTCACTCTCTCTCCAGCAGTCACTCACTCTCACTCTCTCTCTCTCCCTCCTGCACTCACTCACTCTTTCTCTCCAGCACTCACTCTCTCTCTCTCTCTCCACCACTCACTCACTATCTCTCTCTCTCCAGCACTCTCTCTCTCTCCAGCAGTCACTCTCTCTCCCTCTCCACCACTCACTCTCTATCTCTCTCTCTCCACCACTCACGCTCTATCTCTCTCTCTACAGCACTCACTCTCTCTGTCTCCAGCACACGCTCTCTCTCCCTCTCCAGCACTCGCTCTCTCTCTCCAGCACTCGCTCTCTCACTCTCCAGCACTTATTCGCTCTTTCCCTCCAGCACTCACTCTCTCTCTCCCTCTCCAGCACTCACTCTCTCTCTCTCACCAGCACTCACTCTCTCTCTCTCTCCAGCACTCACTCTCTCTATCTCTCCAGCACTCACTCACTATCTCTCTCTCCAGCACCCACTCTCTATCTCCCTCTCCAGCAATCACTCTCTATCTCTCTCTCCAGCACTCATTTTCTCTCTCTCCCTACAGCACTCCCTCCCTCTCTCTCGCACTCTGTCAAGCACACTCCCTCTCTCCAGCACTCAGTCTCTCTCTCTCTCTCCAGCACTCACTATCTCTCTCTCTCCAGCACTCACTATCTCTCTCTCTAGCACTCACTCTCTGTCGCTCTCTCTCCAGCACTCACTATCTGTCTCTCTCTCTACAGCACTCACTCTCTATTGCTTTCTCCAGCACTCAGTCTATCACTCTCTCCAGCATTCAGTCTATCACTCTCTCAGCATTCAGTCCATCACTCTCTCCAGCATTCAGTATAGCACTCTCTCCAGCACTCCCTCTCTCTCTCCAGCACTCACTCTCTATCTCTCTCTCCAGCACTCATTTTCTCTCTCCCTACAGCACTCACTCTCTATCTCTCTCTCCAGCACTCACTCTCTATCTCTCTCTCCAGCACTCACTCTCTATCTCTCTCTCCAGCACTCACTCTCTATCTCTCTCTCCAGCACTCACGCTCTATCTCTCTCTCCAGCACTCATTTTCTCTCTCTCCTACAGCACTCACTCCCTCTGTCGCACTGTCAAGCACACTCCCTCTCTCCAGCACTCACTCTCCATCCGCAGCACTCACTCTCACTCTCTCTAGCACTGAGTCTCTCTCTCTCCAGCACTGAGTCTCTACCTCTCTCTCTAGCACTCACCCTCTCTCTCTCTCAAGCACTCAGTCTCTATCACTCTCTCCAGCACTCACTCTCTATCTCTCTCTCCAGCACCCACTCTCTATCTCTCTCTCCAGCACTCACTCTCTATCACTCTCTCCAGCACTCACTCTCTATCTCTCTCTCCAGCACCCACTCTCTATCTCTCTCTCCAGCACTCACTCTCTATCTCTCTCTCCAGCACTCCCACTCTCTCTCTCTCTCCAGCACTCACTATCTCTCTCTCTCTCTCTCCAGCACTCACTCTCACTCTCTCCCTCTCCAACAGTCACTCTCTATCTCTCTCTCCAGCACTCACTCTCTATCTCTCTCTCTCCAACAGTCACTCTCTATCTCTCTCTCCAGCACTCACTCTCTATCTCTCTCTCCAGCACTCACTCCCTCTCTCTCACTCTGTCAAGCACATTACCTCTCTCCAGCACTCTCTCCCTCTTTATCCAGCACTCCCCTCTCTCTCTCCAGCACTCACGCTCTCTCTCGCTCTCCAGAACTCACGCTCTCTCTCTCTCCAGCACTCACGCTCCCTCTCTCTCTCCAGCACTCAGACTCTCTCTCTCTCCAGCACTCACTCTCTCTCTCTCCCTCTCCAGCACTCACTCTCTCTCCCTCTCCAGCACTCACTCTCTATCTCTCTCTCCAGCACTCACTCTCTATCTCTCTCTCCAGCACTCATTTTCTCTCTCTCCCTACAGCACTCCCTCCCTCTCTCTCGCACTCTGTCAAGCACACTCCCTCTCTCCAGCACTCACTCTCCATCTGCAGCACTCACTCTCACTCTCTCTAGCACTGAGTCTCTCTCTCTCCAACACTGAGTCTCTAGCTCTCTCTCTAGCACTCACTCTCTATCTCTCTCAAGCACTCAGTCTCTCTCACTCTCCAGCACTCCCTCTCTCTTTCGCACTCTGTCAAGCACGCTCTATCTCTCCAGCACTCTCTCCCTGTTTATCCAGCACTCCCCTCTCTCTCTCAGCATTCACTTTCTATCTCTCTCTCTCCAGCACTCACTCTCTATCTTTCTCTCCGGTACTCACTCTCTATCTCTCTCTCCAGCACTCACTCTCTATCTCTCTCTCCAGCACTCACTCTATATCTCTCTCTCACCAGCACTCACGCTCTTTCTCTCACCAGCACTCACTCTCTCTCTCTCTCCAGCACTCACTCTCTCTCCCTCTCCAGCTCTCACTCTCTCTCCCTCTCCAGCAGTCATTCTCTCTCTCTCCCTCTCCCTCTCCAGAACTCACTCTCTCTCCCTCTCCAGCACTCACTCTCTCTCCCTCTCCAGCACTCACTCTCCATCTCCCTCTCCAGCACTCACTCTCTATCTCCCTCTCCAGCACTCACTCTCTCTCCCTCTCCAGCACCCTCTCTCCATCTCCCTCTCCAGCACTCACTCTGTCTCTCCCTCTCCAGCACTCACTCTCTATCTCTCTCTCCAGCACTGACTCTATATCTCTATCTCCAGCACTCACGGCCTCTCTCGCACTTTAACCAGCACTCCCCTCGCTCTCACTCCAGCACTCACTCTCTATCTCTCTCTCTCCAGCACTCAGTCTCTCTCTCTCTCTCTCCAGCATGCACTATCTCTCTCTCTCCAGCACTCACTATCTCTCTCTCCAGCACTCACTCTCTGTCGCTCTCTCTCCAGCACTCACTCTCTCTCTCTCTCTCTCCAGCATGCACTCTCTCTCTCTCTCCAGCACTCACTATCTCTCTCTCTCCAGCACTCAGTCTCTCTCTCTCTCTCTCCAGCATGCACTCTCTCTCTCTCTCTCTCCAGCACTCACTATCTCTCTCTCTCCAGCACTCACTATCTCTCTCTCTCCAGCACTGAGTCTCTACCTCTCTCTCTAGCACTCACCCTCTCTCTCTCTCAAGCACTCAGTCTCTATCACTCTCTCCAGCACTCACTCTCTATCTCTCTCTCCAGCACCCATTCTCTATCTCTCTCTCCAGCACTCACTCTCTATCACTCTCTCCAGCACTCACTCTCTATCTCTCTCTCCATCACCCACTCTCTATCTCTCTCTCCAGCACTCACTCTCTATCTCTCTCTCCAGCACTCCCACTCTCTCTCTCTCTCCAGCACTCACTATCTCTCTCTCTCTCTCTCCAGCACTCACTCTCACTCTCTCCCTCTCCAACAGTCACTCTCTATCTCTCTCTCCAGCACTCACTCTCTATCTCTCTCTCTCCAACAGTCACTCTCTATCTCTCTCTCCAGCACTCACTCTCTATCTCTCTCTCCAGCACTCACTCCCTCTCTCTCACTCTGTCAAGCACATTACCTCTCTCCAGCACTCTCTCCCTCTTTATCCAGCACTCCCCTCTCTCTCTCCAGCACTCACGCTCTCTCTCGCTCTCCAGAACTCACGCTCTCTCTCTCTCCAGCACTCACGCTCCCTCTCTCTCTCCAGCACTCAGACTCTCTCTCTCTCCAGCACTCACTCTCTCTCTCTCCCTCTCCAGCACTCACTCTCTCTCCCTCTCCAGCACTCACTCTCTATCTCTCTCTCCAGCACTCACTCTCTATCTCTCTCTCCAGCACTCATTTTCTCTCTCTCCCTACAGCACTCCCTCCCTCTCTCTCGCACTCTGTCAAGCACACTCCCTCTCTCCAGCACTCACTCTCCATCTGCAGCACTCACTCTCACTCTCTCTAGCACTGAGTCTCTCTCTCTCCAACACTGAGTCTCTAGCTCTCTCTCTAGCACTCACTCTCTATCTCTCTCAAGCACTCAGTCTCTCTCACTCTCCAGCACTCCCTCTCTCTTTCGCACTCTGTCAAGCACGCTCTATCTCTCCAGCACTCTCTCCCTGTTTATCCAGCACTCCCCTCTCTCTCTCAGCATTCACTTTCTATCTCTCTCTCTCCAGCACTCACTCTCTATCTTTCTCTCCGGTACTCACTCTCTATCTCTCTCTCCAGCACTCACTCTCTATCTCTCTCTCCAGCACTCACTCTATATCTCTCTCTCACCAGCACTCACGCTCTTTCTCTCACCAGCACTCACTCTCTCTCTCTCTCCAGCACTCACTCTCTCTCCCTCTCCAGCTCTCACTCTCTCTCCCTCTCCAGCAGTCATTCTCTCTCTCTCCCTCTCCCTCTCCAGAACTCACTCTCTCTCCCTCTCCAGCACTCACTCTCTCTCCCTCTCCAGCACTCACTCTCCATCTCCCTCTCCAGCACTCACTCTCTATCTCCCTCTCCAGCACTCACTCTCTCTCCCTCTCCAGCACCCTCTCTCCATCTCCCTCTCCAGCACTCACTCTGTCTCTCCCTCTCCAGCACTCACTCTCTATCTCTCTCTCCAGCACTGACTCTATATCTCTATCTCCAGCACTCACGGCCTCTCTCGCACTTTAACCAGCACTCCCCTCGCTCTCACTCCAGCACTCACTCTCTATCTCTCTCTCTCCAGCACTCAGTCTCTCTCTCTCTCTCTCCAGCATGCACTATCTCTCTCTCTCCAGCACTCACTATCTCTCTCTCCAGCACTCACTCTCTGTCGCTCTCTCTCCAGCACTCACTCTCTCTCTCTCTCTCTCCAGCATGCACTCTCTCTCTCTCTCCAGCACTCACTATCTCTCTCTCTCCAGCACTCAGTCTCTCTCTCTCTCTCTCCAGCATGCACTCTCTCTCTCTCTCTCTCCAGCACTCACTATCTCTCTCTCTCCAGCACTCACTATCTCTCTCTCTCCAGCACTCACTCTCTGTCGCTCTCTCTCCAGCACTCACTATCTGTCTCTCTCTCTACAGCACTCACTCTCTATTGCTTTCTCCAGCACTCAGTCTATCACTCTCTCCAGCATTCAGTCTATCACTCTCTCCAGCATTCAGTCTATCACTCCAGCACTCCCCTCTCTCTCTCCAGCACTCACTCTCTATCTCTCTCTCCAGCACTCACTCTCTATCTCTCTCTCCAGCACTCACTCTCTATCTCACTCTCCAGCACTCACTCTCTATCTCTCTCTCCAGCACTCACTCTCTATCTCTCTCGCCAGCACTCACTCTCTATCTCTCTCGCCAGCACTCACTCTCTATCTCTCTCGCCAGCACTCACTCTCTATCTCTCTCGCCAGCACTCACTCTCTATCTCTCTCGCCAGCACTCACTCTCTATCTCTCTCGCCAGCACTCACTCTCTATCTCTCTCTCCAGCACTCACTCTCTATCTCTCTCTCCAGCACTCACTCACTTTCTCTCTCTCCAGCACTCACTCCCTCTCTCACACTCTGTCAAGCACATTACCTCTCTCCAGCACTCTCTCCCTCTTTATCCAGCACTCCCCTCTCTCTCTCCAGCACTCACTCTCTCTCTCCCTCTCCAGCACTCACTCTCTATCTCTCTCTCCAGCACTCATTTTCTCTCTCCCCCTACTGCACTCCCTCCCTCTCTCTCGCTCTCTGTCAAGCACACTCCCTCTCTCCAGCACTCGCTCTCCATCTGCAGCACTCACTCTCACTCTCTCTAGCACTGAGTCTCTCTCTCTCCAGCACTGAGTCTCTCGCTCTCTCTCTAGCACTCACTCTCTATCTCTCTCAAGCACTCAGTCTCTCCCTCTCTCCAGCACTCCCTCTCTCTTTCGCACTCTGTCAAGCACGCTCTATCTCTCCAGCACTCTCTCCCTGTTTATCCAGCACTCCCCTCTCTCTCTCAGCATTCACTTTCCATCTCTCTTTCTCCAGCCATCACTCTCTATTTTTCTCTCTGGTACTCACTCTCTATCTCTCTCTCCAGCAGTCACTCTATATATCTCTCTCTCACCAGCACTCACTCTCTCTCTCTCTCCAGCACTCACTCTCTCTCTCTCTCCAGCACTCACTCTCTCTCCCTCTCCAGCTCTCACTCTCTCTCCCTCTCCAGCAGTCATTCTCTCTCTCTCTCTCCCTCTCCCTCTCCAGAACTCACTCGCTCTCCCTCTCCAGCACTCACTCTCTCTCTCTCTCCAGCACTCACTCCCTCTGTCGCACTGTCAAGCACAATTCCTCTCTCCAGTACTCACTTCCTCTCTCGCTCTTTATCCAGCACTCACTCGCTATCTCTCTCTCTCTCTCTCCAGCACTCACTCTCTTCTCTCTCTCCAGCACTCATTCTCTCTATCCAGGACTCACTCTCTCTCTCTCTCTCTCTCCAGCAGTCACTCTCTCTCCAGCACTCTCACTCTCTCTCGCTCTAGCAATCACTCTCTATCTCTCTCTCCAGCACTCACTCTCTATTGCCCTCTCCAGCACTCAGTCTTTCACTCTCTCCAGCACTCCCCTCTCTCTCTCTCCATCACTCACTCTTTATTGCTCTCTCCAGCATTCAGTCTCTCACTCTCTCCTGCACTCACACTCCCTCTCTCCAGCACTCACTTTCTATCTCTCCCTCCAGCACTCACTCACTCTCTCTCTCCAGCAGTCACTCACTCTCACTCTCTCTCTCTCCCTCCTGCACTCACTCACTCTTTCTCTCCAGCACTCACTCTCTCTCTCTCTCTCCACCACTCACTCTCTATCTCTCTCTCTCCAGCACTCTCTCTCTCTCCAGCAGTCACTCTCTCTCCCTCTCCACCACTCACTCTCTATCTCTCTCTCTCCACCACTCACGCTCTATCTCTCTCTCTACAGCACTCACTCTCTCTGTCTCCAGCACACGCTCTCTCTCCCTCTCCAGCACTCGCTCTCTCTCTCCAGCACTCGCTCTCTCACTCTCCAGCACTTATTCGCTCTTTCCCTCCAGCACTCACTCTCTCTCTCCCTCTCCAGCACTCACTCTCTCTCTCTCACCAGCACTCACTCTCTATCTCTCTCCAGCACTCACTCTCTCTATCTCTCCAGCACTCACTCACTATCCCTCTCTCCAGCACCCACTCTCTATCTCTCTCTCCAGCACCCACTCTCTCTCTCCCTCTCCAGCACTCACTCTCTATCTCTCTCTCCAGCACTCACTCTCTATCACTCTCTCCAGCACTCACTCTCTATCTCTCTCTCCAGCACCCACTCTCTATCTCTCTCTCCAGCACTCACTCTCTATCTCTCTCTCCAGCACTCCCACTCTCTCTCTCTCTCCAGCACTCACTCTCTATCTCTCTCTCTCTCCAGCACTCACTCTCACTCTCTCCCTCTCCAACAGTCACTCTCTATCTCTCTCTCCAGCACTCACTCTCTATCTCTCTCTCTCCAACAGTCACTCTCTATCTCTCTCTCCAGCACTCACTCTCTATCTCTCTCTCCAGCACTCACTCCCTCTCTCTCACTCTGTCAAGCACATTACCTCTCTCCAGCACTCTCTCCCTCTTTATCCAGCACTCCCCTCTCTCTCTCCAGCACTCACGCTCTCTCTCGCTCTCCAGAACTCACGCTCTCTCTCTCTCCAGCACTCACGCTCTCTCTCTCTCTCCAGCACTCAGACTCTCTCTCTCTCCAGCACTCACGCTCTCTCTCTCTCTCCAGCACTCAGACTCTCTCCCTCTCCAGCACTCACTCTCTATCTCTCTCTCCAGCACTCACTCTCTATCTCTCTCTCCAGCACTCATTTTCTCTCTCTCCCTACAGCACTCCCTCCCTCTCTCTCGCACTCTGTCAAGCACACTCCCTCTCTCCAGCACTCACTCTCCATCTGCAGCACTCACTCTCACTCTCTCTAGCACTGAGTCTCTCTCTCTCCAACACTGAGTCTCTAGCTCTCTCTCTAGCACTCACTCTCTATCTCTCTCAAGCACTCAGTCTCTCTCACTCTCCAGCACTCCCTCTCTCTTCGCACTCTGTCAAGCACGCTCTATCTCTCCAGCACTCTCTCCCTGTTTATCCAGCACTCCCCTCTCTCTCTCAGCATTCACTTTCTATCTCTCTCTCTCCAGCACTCACTCTCTATCTTTCTCTCCGGTACTCACTCTCTATCTCTCTCTCCAGCACTCACTCTCTATCTCTCTCTCCAGCACTCACTCTATATCTCTCTCTCACCAGCACTCACGCTCTCTCTCTCACCAGCACACACTCTCTCTCTCTCTCCAGCACTCACTCTCTCTCCCTCTCCAGCTCTCACTCTCTCTCCCTCTCCAGCAGTCATTCTCTCTCTCTCCCTCTCCCTCTCCAGAACTCACTCTCTCTCCCTCTCCAGCACTCTCTCTCTCTCCCTCTCCAGCACTCACTCTCCATCTCCCTCTCCAGCACTCACTCTCTATCTCCCTCTCCAGCACTCACTCTCTCTCCCTCTCCAGCACTCACTCTGTCTCTCCCTCTCCAGCACTCACTCTCTATCTCTCTCTCTCCAGCACTCAGTCTCTCTCTCTCTCTCTCCAGCATGCACTATCTCTCTCTCTCCAGCACTCACTATCTCTCTCTCCAGCACTCACTCTCTGTCGCTCTCTCTCCATCACTCACTCTCTCTCTCTCTCTCTCCAGCATGCACTCTCTCTCTCTCCAGCACTCACTATCTCTCTCTCTCCAGCACTCAGTCTCTCTCTCTCTCTCTCCAGCATGCACTCTCTCTCTCTCTCCAGCACTCACTATCTCTCTCTCTCCAGCACTCACTATCTCTCTCTCTCTCTCTCTCCAGCACTCACTCTCTATCTCTCTCTCCAGCACTCACTCTCTATCTCTCTCTCCAGCACTCACTCTCTATCTCCCTCTCCAGCACTCACTCTCTATCTCCCTCTCCAGCACTCACTCTCTATCTCTCTCTCCAGCACTCACTCTCTATCTCCCTCTCCAGCACTCACTCTCTATCTCTCTCTCCAGCACTCACTCTCTATCTCTCTCTCCAGCACTCACTCTCTATCTCTCTCTCCAGCACTCACTCTCTATCTCTCTCTCCAGCACTCATTTTCTCTCTCTCCCTACAGCACTCCCTCCCTCTCTCTCGCACTCTGTCAAGCACACTCCCTCTCTCCAGCACTCACTCTCCATCTGCAGCACTCACTCTCACTCTCTCTAGCACTGAGTCTCTCTCTCTCCAACACTGAGTCTCTAGCTCTCTCTCTAGCACTCACTCTCTATCTCTCTCAAGCACTCAGTCTCTCTCTCTCTCCAGCACTCCCTCTCTCTTTCGTACTCTGTCAAGCACGCTCTATCTCTCCAGCACTCTCTCCCTGTTTATCCAGCACTCCCCTCTCTCTCTCAGCATTCACTTTCTATCTCTCTCTCTCCAGCACTCACTCTCTATCTTTCTCTCCGGTACTCACTCTCTATCTCTCTCTCCAGCACTCACTCTATATCTCTCTCTCACCAGCACTCACGCTCTCTCTCTCACCAGCACTCACTCTCTCTCTCTCTCCAGCACTCACTCTCTCTCCCTCTCCAGCTCTCACTCTCCCTCTCCAGCAGTCATTCTCTTTCTCTCCCTCTCCAGAACTCACTCTCTCTCCCTCTCCAGCACTCACTCTCTCTCCCTCTCCAGCACTCACTCTCTCTCCCTCTCCAGCACTCACGCCCTCTCTCGCACTTTATCCAGCACTCCCCTCTCTCTCAATCCAGCACTCACTCTCTATCTCTCTCTCTCCAGCACTCAGTCTCTCTCTCTCTCTCTCCAGCATGCACTCTCTCTCTCTCTCCAGCACTCACTGTCTCTCTCTCTCCAGCTCTCACTATCTCTCTCTCTCTCTCTCTCTCCAGCACTCACTCTCTGTCGCTCTCTCTCCAGCAGTCACTATCTGTCTCTCTCTCTACAGCACTCACTCTCTATTGCTTTCTCCAGCACTCAGTCTATCACTCTCTCCAGCATTCAGTCTATCACTCTCTCCAGCATTCAGTCTAGCACTCTCTCCAGCACTCCCCTCTCTCTCCAGCACTCACTCTCAATTGCTCTCTCGAGCACTCACTCTCTATCTCCTATCCAGCACTCACTCTCTATCTCTCTCCAGCACTCACTCTCTATCTCTCTCCAGCACTCACTCTCTCTATCTCTCCAGCACTCACTCACTATCTCTCTCTCCAGCACTCACTCTCTATCTCTCTCTCCAGCACTCACTCTCTATCTCTCTCTCCAGCACTCACTCTCTATCTCTCTCTCCAGCACCCACTCTCTCTCTCTCCAGCACTCACTCTCTATCTCTCTCTCCAGCATTCACTCTCTATCTCTCTCTCCAGCACTCACTTTCTATCTCTCTCTCCAGCACTCACTCTCTATCTCTCTCTCCAGCACTCACTCTCTAACTCTCTCTCCAGCACTCTCACTCTCTATCTCTCCAGCACTCACTCTCTCCATCACTCACTCTCTATCTCTCTCTCCAGCACTCACTCTCTATCTCTCTCTCCAGCACTCACTCTCTATCTCTCTCTCCAGCACTCACTCTCTCTCTCTCTCTCCAGCACTCACTCTCTATCTCTCTCTCCAGCACTCACTCTCTTTCTCTCTCTCCAGCACTCACTCTCTATCTCTCTCTCCAACACTCACTCTCTATCTCTCCAGCACTCACTCTCTATCTCTCTCTCCAGCACTCACTCTCTATCTCTCTCTCCAGCACTCACTCTCTATCTCTCTCTCCACCACTCACTCTCTATCTCTCTCTCCAGCACTCACTCTCTATCTCTCTCTCCAGCACTCACTCTCAATCTCTCTCTCCAGCACTCACTCTCTATCTCTCTCTCCAACACTCACTCTCTATCTCTCCAGCACTCACTCTCTATCTCTCTCTCTCCAGCACTCACTCTCTCTCTATCTCTCCAGCACTCACTCTCTATCTCCTATCCAGCACTCACTCTCTATCTCTCTCTCCAGCACTCACTCTCTCTATCTCTCCAGCACGCACTCTCTCTATCTCCTATCCAGCACTCACTCTCTATCTCCTATCCAGCACTCACTCTCTATCTCTCTCTCCAGCACTCACTCTCTCTCTATCTCTCCAGCACTCACTCTCTATCTCCTATCCAGCACTCACTGCCTCTCTATCTCTCCAGCACTCACTCTCTATCTCTCTCTCCAGCACTCACTCTCTATCTCTCTCTCCAGCACTCACTCTCTATCTCTCTCTCTCCAGCACTCACTCTCTCTCTCTCTCTCCAGCACTCACTCTCTATCTCTCTCTCCAGCACTCACTCTCTATCTCTCTCTCCAGCACTCACTCTCTATCTCTCCAGCACTCACTCTCTATCTCCTATCCAGCACTCACTCTCTCTCTATCTCTCCAGCACTCACTCTCTCTCTATCTCTCCAGCACTCACTCTCTATCTCCTATCCAGCACTCACTCTCTATCTCTCTCTCCAGCACTCACTCTCTATCTCTCTCTCCAGCACTCACTCTCTATCTCTCTCTCTCCAGCACTCACTCTCTCTCTATCTCTCCAGCACTCACTCTCTATCTCCTATCCAGCACTCACTCTCTATCTCTCTCTCCAGCACTCACTCTCTATCTCTCTCTCCAGCACTCACTCTCTCTCTCTCTCTCCAGCACTCACTCTCTATCTCTCTCTCCAGCACTCACTCTCTATCTCTCTCTCCAGCACTCACTCTCTATCTCTCTCTCCAACACTCACTCTCTATCTCTCTCTCCAGCACTCACTCTCTATCTCTCCAGCACTCACTTTCTATCTCTCTCTCCAGCACTCACTCTCTCTCCCTCTCCAGCACTCACTCTCTCTCCCTCTCCAGCTCTCACTCTCCATCTCCCTCTCCAGCACTCACTCTCTATCTCTCTCTCCAGCACTGACTCTCTATCTCTATCTCCACCACTCACGCCCTCTCTCGCACTTTATCCAGCACTCCCCTCTCTCTCACTCCAGCACTCACTCTCTATCTCTCTCTCTCCAGCACTCAGTCTCTCTCTCTCTCTCTCCAGCATGCACTCTCTCTCTCTCTCCAGCACTCACTATCTCTCTCGCTCCAGCACTCACTATCTCTCTCTCTCTCTCCAGCACTCACTCTCTGTCGCTCTCTCTCCAGCACTCACTATCTGTCTCTCTCTCTACAGCACTCACTCTCTATTGCTTTCTCCAGCACTCAGTCTATCACTCTCTCCAGCATTCAGTCTATCACTCTCTCCAGCATTCAGTCTAGCACTCTCTCCAGCACTCCCCTCTCTCTCCAGTACTCACTCTCAATTGCTCTCTCGAGCACTCACTCTCTATCTCCTATCCAGCACTCACTCTCTATCTCTCTCCAGCACTCACTCTCTATCTCTCTCCAGCACTCACTCTCTCTATCTCTCCAGCACTCACTCACTATCTCTCTCTCCAGCACTCACTCTCTATCTCTCTCTCCAGCACTCGCTCTCTATCTCTCTCTCCAGCACTCACTCTTTATCTCTCTCTCCAGCACTCACTCTTTATCTCTCTCTCCAGCACTCACTCTCTATCTCTCTCTCCAGCACCCACTCTCTCTCTCCAGCACTCACTCTCTATCTCTCTCTCCAGCACTCACTCTCTATCTCTCTCTCCAGCACTCACTCTCTATCTCTCTCTCCAACACTCACTCTCTATCTCTCTCTCCAGCACTCACTCTCTAACTCTCTCTCCAGCACTCTCACTCTCTATCTCTCCAGCACTCACTCTCTCCATCACTCACTCTCTATCTCTCTCTCCAGCACTCACTCTCTATCTCTCTCTCCAGCACTCACTCTCTATCTCTCTCTCCAGCACTCACTCTCTATCTCTCTCTCCAGCACTCACTCTCTGTCTCTCTCTCCAGCACTCACTCTCTATCTCTCTCTCCAGCACTCTATCTCTCTCTCCAGCACTCTCTTCCTCTTTATCCAGCACTCCCCTCTCTCTCTCCAGCACTCACTCTCTATCTCTCTCTCCAGCACTCACTCTCTATCTCTCTCTCCAGCACTCACTCTCTCTCTCTCTCTCTCCAGCACTCACTCTCTCTCCCTCTCCAGCACTCACTCTCTCTCTCTCTCCAGCGCTCTCACTCTCTCTCTCCCTCTCCAGCACTCACTCCCTATCTCTCTCTCCAGCACTCACTCTCTATCTCTCTCTCCAGCACTCACTCTCTATCTCCCTCTCCAGCACTCACTCTCTATCTCCCTCTCCAGCACTCACTCTCTATCTCTCTCTCCAGCACTCACTCTCTATCTCCCTCTCCAGCACTCACTCTCTATCTCTCTCTCCAGCACTCACTCTCTATCTCTCTCTCCAGCACTCACTCTCTATCTCTCTCTCTCCAGCACTCACTCTCTCTCCCTCTCCAGCACTCACTCTCTCTCTCTCTCCAGCACTCATTTTCTCTCTCTCCCTACAGCACTCCCTCCCTCTCTCTCGCACTCTGTCAAGCACACTCCCTCTCTCCAGCACTCACTCTCCATCTGCAGCACTCACTCTCACTCTCTCTAGCACTGAGTCTCTCTCTCTCCAACACTGAGTCTCTAGCTCTCTCTCTAGCACTCACTCTCTATCTCTCTCAAGCAC
The DNA here is from genome assembly GCF_964194155.1 of Cetorhinus maximus. Lineage (NCBI taxonomy): Eukaryota > Metazoa > Chordata > Chondrichthyes > Lamniformes > Cetorhinidae > Cetorhinus > Cetorhinus maximus. The sequence goes on from NC_135886.1 coordinate 52,750,991, forward strand.
TCAGTCTCTCTCTCTCTCCAGCAATCCCTCTCTCTTTCGTACTCTGTCAAGCACGCTCTATCTCTCCAGCACTCTCTCCCTGTTTATCCAGCACTCCCCTCTCTCTCTCAGCATTCACTTTCTATCTCTCTCTCTCCAGCACTCACTCTCTATCTTTCTCTCCGGTACTCACTCTCTATCTCTCTCTCCAGCACTCACTCTCTATCTCTCTCTCCAGCACTCACTCTATATCTCTCTCTCACCAGCACTCACGCTCTCTCTCTCACCAGCACTCACTCTCTCTCTCTCTCCAGCACTCACTCTCTCTCCCTCTCCAGCTCTCACTCTCCCTCTCCAGCAGTCATTCTCTTTCTCTCCCTCTCCCTCTCCAGAACTCACTCTCTCTCCCTCTCCAGCACTCACTCTCGCTCCCTCTACAGCACTCACTCTCTCTCCCTCACCAGCACTCACTCTCCATCTCCCTCTCCAGCACTCACTCTCTATCTCTCTCTCCAGCACTGACTCTCTATCTCTATCTCCAGCACTCACGCCCTCTCTCGCACTTTAACCAGCACTCCCCTCTCTCTCACTCCAGCACTCACTCTCTATCTCTCTCTCTCCAGCACTCAGTCTCTCTCTCTCTCTCTCCAGCATGCACTATGTCTCTCTCTCCAGCACTCACTATCTCTCTCTCCAGCACTCACTCTCTGTCGCTCTCTCTCCAGCACTCACTCTCTATCTCTCTCTCTCCAGCACTCACTCTCTGTCGCTCTCTCTCCAGCACTCACTATCTGGCTCTCTCTCTACAGCACTCACTCTCTATTGCTTTCTCCAGCACTCAGTCTATCACTCTCTCCAGCATTCAGTCTATCACTCTCTCCAGCATTCAGTCTATCACTCTCTCCAGCACTCCCCTCTTTCTCTCCAGCACTGCCCTCTCTCTCTCCAGCACTCACTCTCTATCTCTTTCTCCAGCACTCACTCTCTATCTCTCTCTCCAGCACTCACTCTCTATCTCTCTCTCCAGCACTCACTCTCTATCTCTCTCTCCAGCACCCACTCTCTCTCTCTCCAGCACTCACTCTCTATCTCTCTCTCCAGCACTCACTCTCTCTCTCTCCAGCACTCACTCTCTATCTCTCTCTCCAGCACTCACTCTCTATCTCTCTCTCCAGCACTCACTCTCTATCTCTCTCTCCAGCACTCGCTCTCTATCTCTCTCTCCAGCACTCACTCTCTCTCTCTCTCTCCAGCACTCACTCACTTTCTCTCTCTCCAGCACTGACTCTCTATCTCTCTCCAGCACTCACTCACTTTCTCTCTCTCCAGCACTCACTCTCTATCTCTCTCTCCAGCACTCACTCTCTATCTCTCTCTCCAGCACTCACTCTCTATCTCTCTCTCCAGCACTCACTCTCTATCTCTCTCTCCAGCACTCACTCTCTATCTCTCTCTCCAACACTCACTCTCTATCTCTCTCTCCAGCACTCACTCTCTATCTCTCCAGCACTCACTTTCTATCTCTCTCTCCAGCACTCACTCTCTATCTCTCTCTCCAGCACTCACTCTCTATCTCTCTCTCCAGCACTCACTCTCTATCTCTCTCTCCAGCACTCACTCTCTCTCTCTCTCTCCAGCACTCACTCTCTATCTCTCTCTCCAGCACTCACTCTCTATCTCTCTCTCCAGCACTCACTCTCTATCTCTCTCTCCAGCACTCACTCTCTATCTCTCTCTCCAACACTCACTCTCTATCTCTCTCTCCAGCACTCACTCTCTATCTCTCTCTCCAACACTCACTCTCTATCTCTCTCCAGCACTCACTCTCTATCTCTCTCTCCAACACTCACTCTCTATCTCTCTCTCCAGCACTCACTCTCTATCTCTCTCCCCAGCACTCACTCTCTATCTCTCTCTCCAGCACTCACTCTCTCTCTCTCTCTCTCCAGCACTCACTCTCTATCTCTCTCTCCAGCACTCACTCTCTTTCTCTCTCTCCAGCACTCACTCTCTATCTCTCTCTCCAACACTCACTCTCTATCTCTCCAGCACTCACTCTCTATCTCTCTCTCCAGCACTCACTCTCTATCTCTCTCTCCAGCACTCACTCTCTATCTCTCTCTCCACCACTCACTCTCTATCTCTCTCTCCAGCACTCACTCTCTATCTCTCTCTCCAGCACTCACTCTCAATCTCTCTCTCCAGCACTCACTCTCTATCTCTCTCTCCAACACTCACTCTCTATCTCTCCAGCACTCACTCTCTATCTCTCTCTCTCCAGCACTCACTCTCTCTCTATCTCTCCAGCACTCACTCTCTATCTCCTATCCAGCACTCACTCTCTATCTCTCTCTCCAGCACTCACTCTCTCTATCTCTCCAGCACGCACTCTCTCTATCTCCTATCCAGCTCTCACTCTCTATCTCCTATCCAGCACTCACTCTCTATCTCTCTCTCCAGCACTCACTCTCTCTCTATCTCTCCAGCACTCACTCTCTATCTCCTATCCAGCACTCACTCCCTCTCTATCTCTCCAGCACTCACTCTCTATCTCTCTCTCCAGCACTCACTCTCTATCTCTCTCTCCAGCACTCACTCTCTATCTCTCTCTCTCCAGCACTCACTCTCTCTCTCTCTCTCCAGCACTCACTCTCTATCTCTCTCTCCAGCACTCACTCTCTATCTCTCTCTCCAGCACTCACTCTCTATCTCTCCAGCACTCACTCTCTATCTCCTATCCAGCACTCACTCTCTCTCTATCTCTCCAGCACTCACTCTCTCTCTATCTCTCCAGCACTCACTCTCTATCTCCTATCCAGCACTCACTCTCTATCTCTCTCTCCCGCTCTCACTCTCTATCTCTCTCTCCACCACTCACTCTCTATCTCTCTCTCCAGCACTCACTCTCTATCTCTCTCTCCAGCACTCACTCTCTATCTCTCTCTCTCCAGCACTCACTCTCTCTCTATCTCTCCAGCACTCACTCTCTATCTCCTATCCAGCACTCACTCTCTATCTCTCTCTCCAGCACTCACTCTCTATCTCTCTCTCCAGCACTCACTCTCTCTCTCTCTCTCCAGCACTCACTCTCTATCTCTCTCTCCAGCACTCACTCTCTATCTCTCTCTCCAGCACTCACTCTCTATCTCTCTCTCCAACACTCACTCTCTATCTCTCTCTCCAGCACTCACTCTCTATCTCTCCAGCACTCACTTTCTATCTCTCTCTCCAGCACTCACTCTCTCTCCCTCTCCAGCACTCACTCTCTCTCCCTCTCCAGCTCTCACTCTCCATCTCCCTCTCCAGCACTCTCTCTCTATCTCTCTCTCCAGCACTGACTCTCTATCTCTATCTCCACCACTCACGCCCTCTCTCGCACTTTATCCAGCACTCCCCTCTCTCTCACTCCAGCACTCACTCTCTATCTCTCTCTCTCCAGCACTCAGTCTCTCTCTCTCTCTCTCCAGCATGCACTCTCTCTCTCTCTCTCCAGCACTCACTATCTCTCTCGCTCCAGCACTCACTATCTCTCTCTCTCTCTCCAGCACTCACTCTCTGTCGCTCTCTCTACAGCACTCACTATCTGTCTCTCTCTCTACAGCACTCACTCTCTATTGCTTTCTCCAGCACTCAGTCTATCACTCTCTCCAGCATTCAGTCTATCACTCTCTCCAGCATTCAGTCTATCACTCTCTCTCTTTCTCTCCAGCACTGCCCTCTCTCTCTCCAGCACTCACTCTCTATCTCTTTCTCCAGCACTCACTCTCTATCTCTCTCTCCAGCACTCACTCTCTATCTCTCTCTCCAGCACTCACTCTCTATCTCTCTCTCCAGCACCCACTCTCTCTCTCTCCAGCACTCACTCTCTATCTCTCTCTCCAGCACTCACTCTCTCTCTCTCCAGCACTCACTCTCTATCTCTCTCTCCAGCACTCACTCTCTATCTCTCTCTCCAGCACTCACTCTCTATCTCTCTCTCCAGCACTCGCTCTCTATCTCTCTCTCCAGCACTCACTCTCTCTCTCTCTCTCCAGCACTCACTCACTTTCTCTCTCTCCAGCACTGACTCTCTATCTCTCTCCAGCACTCACTCACTTTCTCTCTCTCCAGCACTCACTCTCTATCTCTCTCTCCAGCACTCACTCTCTATCTCTCTCTCCAGCACTCACTCTCTATCTCTCTCTCCAGCACTCACTCTCTATCTCTCTCTCCAGCACTCACTCTCTATCTCTCTCTCCAACACTCACTCTCTATCTCTCTCTCCAGCACTCACTCTCTATCTCTCCAGCACTCACTTTCTATCTCTCTCTCCAGCACTCACTCTCTATCTCTCTCTCCAGCACTCACTCTCTATCTCTCTCTCCAGCACTCACTCTCTATTCTCTCTCTCCAGCACTCACTCTCTCTCTCTCTCTCCAGCATTCACTCTCTATCTCTCTCTCCAGCACTCACTCTCTATCTCTCTCTCCAGCACTCACTCTCTATCTCTCTCTCCAGCACTCACTCTCTATCTCTCTCTCCAACACTCACTCTCTATCTCTCTCTCCAGCACTCACTCTCTATCTCTCTCTCCAACACTCACTCTCTATCTCTCTCCAGCACTCACTCTCTATCTCTCTCTCCAACACTCACTCTCTATCTCTCTCTCCAGCACTCACTCTCTATCTCTCTCCCCAGCACTCACTCTCTATCTCTCTCTCCAGCACTCACTCTCTCTCTCTCTCTTCTCTCTCTCTCCAGCACTCACTCTCTATCTCTCTCTCCAGCACTCACTCTCTTCTCTCTCTCCAGCACTCACTCTCTATCTCTCTCTCCAACACTCACTCTCTATCTCTCCAGCACTCACTCTCTATCTCTCTCTCCAGCACTCACTCTCTATCTCTCTCTCCAGCACTCACTCTCTATCTCTCTCTCCACCACTCACTCTCTATCTCTCTCTCCAGCACTCACTCTCTATCTCTCTCTCCAGCACTCACTCTCAATCTCTCTCTCCAGCACTCACTCTCTATCTCTCTCTCCAACACTCACTCTCTATCTCTCCAGCACTCACTCTCTATCTCTCTCTCTCCAGCACTCACTCTCTCTCTATCTCTCCAGCACTCACTCTCTATCTCCTATCCAGCACTCACTCTCTATCTCTCTCTCCAGCACTCACTCTCTCTATCTCTCCAGCACGCACTCTCTCTATCTCCTATCCAGCTCTCACTCTCTATCTCCTATCCAGCACTCACTCTCTATCTCTCTCTCCAGCACTCACTCTCTCTCTATCTCTCCAGCACTCACTCTCTATCTCCTATCCAGCACTCACTCCCTCTCTATCTCTCCAGCACTCACTCTCTATCTCTCTCTCCAGCACTCACTCTCTATCTCTCTCTCCAGCACTCACTCTCTATCTCTCTCTCTCCAGCACTCACTCTCTCTCTCTCTCTCCAGCACTCACTCTCTATCTCTCTCTCCAGCACTCACTCTCTATCTCTCTCTCCAGCACTCACTCTCTATCTCTCCAGCACTCACTCTCTATCTCCTATCCAGCACTCACTCTCTCTCTATCTCTCCAGCACTCACTCTCTCTCTATCTCTCCAGCACTCACTCTCTATCTCCTATCCAGCACTCACTCTCTATCTCTCTCTCCAGCTCTCACTCTCTATCTCTCTCTCCACCACTCACTCTCTATCTCTCTCTCCAGCACTCACTCTCTATCTCTCTCTCCAGCACTCACTCTCTATCTCTCTCTCTCCAGCACTCACTCTCTCTCTATCTCTCCAGCACTCACTCTCTATCTCCTATCCAGCACTCACTCTCTATCTCTCTCTCCAGCACTCACTCTCTATCTCTCTCTCCAGCACTCACTCTCTCTCTCTCTCTCCAGCACTCACTCTCTATCTCTCTCTCCAGCACTCACTCTCTATCTCTCTCTCCAGCACTCACTCTCTATCTCTCTCTCCAACACTCACTCTCTATCTCTCTCTCCAGCACTCACTCTCTATCTCTCCAGCACTCACTTTCTATCTCTCTCTCCAGCACTCACTCTCTCTCCCTCTCCAGCACTCACTCTCTCTCCCTCTCCAGCTCTCACTCTCCATCTCCCTCTCCAGCACTCTCTCTCTATCTCTCTCTCCAGCACTGACTCTCTATCTCTATCTCCACCACTCACGCCCTCTCTCGCACTTTATCCAGCACTCCCCTCTCTCTCACTCCAGCACTCACTCTCTATCTCTCTCTCTCCAGCACTCAGTCTCTCTCTCTCTCTCTCCAGCATGCACTCTCTCTCTCTCTCTCCAGCACTCACTATCTCTCTCGCTCCAGCACTCACTATCTCTCTCTCTCTCTCCAGCACTCACTCTCTGTCGCTCTCTCTACAGCACTCACTATCTGTCTCTCTCTCTACAGCACTCACTCTCTATTGCTTTCTCCAGCACTCAGTCTATCACTCTCTCCAGCATTCAGTCTATCACTCTCTCCAGCATTCAGTCTAGCACTCTCTCCAGCACTCCCCTCTCTCTCCAGCACTCACTCTCAATTGCTCTCTCGAGCACTCACTCTCTATCTCCTATCCAGCACTCACTCTCTATCTCTCTCCAGCACTCACTCTCTATCTCTCTCCAGCACTCACTCTCTCTATCTCTCCAGCACTCACTCACTATCTCTCTCTCCAGCACTCACTCTCTATCTCTCTCTCCAGCACTCGCTCTCTATCTCTCTCTCCAGCACTCACTCTTTATCTCTCTCTCCAGCACTCACTCTCTATCTCTCTCTCCAGCACTCACTCTCTAACTCTCTCTCCAGCACTCTCACTCTCTATCTCTCCAGCACTCACTCTCTCCATCACTCACTCTCTATCTCTCTCTCCAGCACTCACTCTCTATCTCTCTCTCCAGCACTCACTCTCTATCTCTCTCTCCAGCACTCACTCTCTATCTCTCTCTCCAGCACTCACTCTCTGTCTCTCTCTCCAGCACTCACTCTCTATCTCTCTCTCCAGCACTCTATCTCTCTCTCCAGCACTCTCTCCCTCTTTATCCAGCACTCCCCTCTCTCTCTCCAGCACTCACTCTCTATCTCTCTCTCCAGCACTCACTCTCTATCTCTCTCTCCAGCACTCACTCTCTCTCTCTCTCTCTCTCCAGCACTCACTCTCTCTCCCTCTCCAGCACTCACTCTCTCTCTCTCTCCAGCGCTCTCACTCTCTCTCTCCCTCTCCAGCACTCACTCCCTATCTCTCTCTCCAGCACTCACTCTCTATCTCTCTCTCCAGCACTCACTCTCTATCTCCCTCTCCAGCACTCACTCTCTATCTCCCTCTCCAGCACTCACTCTCTATCTCTCTCTCCAGCACTCACTCTCTATCTCCCTCTCCAGCACTCACTCTCTATCTCTCTCTCCAGCACTCACTCTCTATCTCTCTCTCCAGCACTCACTCTCTATCTCTCTCTCCAGCACTCATTTTCTCTCTCTCCCTACAGCACTCCCTCCCTCTCTCTCGCACTCTGTCAAGCACACTCCCTCTCTCCAGCACTCACTCTCCATCTGCAGCACTCACTCTCACTCTCTCTAGCACTGAGTCTCTCTCTCTCCAACACTGAGTCTCTAGCTCTCTCTCTAGCACTCACTCTCTATCTCTCTCAAGCACTCAGTCTCTCACTCTCTCCAGCAATCCCTCTCTCTTTCGTACTCTGTCAAGCACGCTCTATCTCTCCAGCACTCTCTCCCTGTTTATCCAGCACTCCCCTCTCTCTCTCAGCATTCACTTTCTATCTCTCTCTCTCCAGCACTCACTCTCTATCTTTCTCTCCGGTACTCACTCTCTATCTCTCTCTCCAGCACTCACTCTCTATCTCTCTCTCCAGCACTCACTCTATATCTCTCTCTCACCAGCACTCACGCTCTCTCTCTCACCAGCACTCACTCTCTCTCTCTCTCCAGCACTCACTCTCTCTCCCTCTCCAGCTCTCACTCTCCCTCTCCAGCAGTCATTCTCTTTCTCTCCCTCTCCAGAACTCTCTCTCTCCCTCTCCAGCACTCACTCTCTCTCCCTCTCCAGCACTCACTCTCTCTCCCTCTCCAGCACTCACTCTCCATCTCCCTCTCCAGCACTCACTCTCTATCTCCCTCTCCAGCACTCACTCTCTATCTCTCTCTCCAGCACTGACTCTCTATCTCTATCTCCAGCACTCACGCCCTCTCTCGCACTTTAACCAGCACTCCCCTCTCTCTCACTCCAGCACTCACTCTCTATCTCTCTCTCACCAGCACTCACTCTCTCTCTCTCTCCAGCACTCACTCTCTCTCCCTCTCCAGCTCTCACTCTCCCTCTCCAGCAGTCATTCTCTTTCTCTCCCTCTCCCTCTCCAGAACTCACTCTCTCTCCCTCTCCAGCACTCACTCTCGCTCCCTCTACAGCACTCACTCTCTCTCCCTCACCAGCACTCACTCTCCATCTCCCTCTCCAGCACTCACTCTCTATCTCTCTCTCCAGCACTGACTCTCTATCTCTATCTCCAGCACTCACGCCCTCTCTCGCACTTTAACCAGCGCTCCCCTCTCTCTAACTCCAGCACTCACTCTCTATCTCTCTCTCTCCAGCACTCAGTCTCTCTCTCTCTCTCTCCAGCATGCACTATGTCTCTCTCTCCAGCACTCACTATCTCTCTCTCCAGCACTCACTCTCTGTCGCTCTCTCTCCAGCACTCACTCTCTATCTCTCTCTCTCCAGCACTCACTCTCTGTCGCTCTCTCTCCAGCACTCACTATCTGGCTCTCTCTCTACAGCACTCACTCTCTATTGCTTTCTCCAGCACTCAGTCTATCACTCTCTCCAGCATTCAGTCTATCACTCTCTCCAGCATTCAGTCTATCACTCTCTCCAGCACTCCCCTCTTTCTCTCCAGCACTGCCCTCTCTCTCTCCAGCACTCACTCTCTATCTCTTTCTCCAGCACTCACTCTCTATCTCTCTCTCCAGCACTCACTCTCTATCTCTCTCTCCAGCACTCACTCTCTATCTCTCTCTCCAGCACCCACTCTCTCTCTCTCCAGCACTCACTCTCTATCTCTCTCTCCAGCACTCACTCTCTCTCTCTCCAGCACTCACTCTCTATCTCTCTCTCCAGCACTCACTCTCTATCTCTCTCTCCAGCACTCACTCTCTATCTCTCTCTCCAGCACTCGCTCTCTATCTCTCTCTCCAGCACTCACTCTCTCTCTCTCTCTCTCCAGCACTCACTCACTTTCTCTCTCTCCAGCACTGACTCTCTATCTCTCTCCAGCACTCACTCACTTTCTCTCTCTCCAGCACTCACTCTCTATCTCTCTCTCCAGCACTCACTCTCTATCTCTCTCTCCAGCACTCACTCTCTATCTCTCTCTCCAGCACTCACTCTCTATCTCTCTCTCCAGCACTCACTCTCTATCTCTCTCTCCAACACTCACTCTCTATCTCTCTCTCCAGCACTCACTCTCTATCTCTCCAGCACTCACTTTCTATCTCTCTCTCCAGCACTCACTCTCTATCTCTCTCTCCAGCACTCACTCTCTATCTCTCTCTCCAGCACTCACTCTCTATCTCTCTCTCCAGCACTCACTCTCTCTCTCTCTCTCCAGCACTCACTCTCTATCTCTCTCTCCAGCACTCACTCTCTATCTCTCTCTCCAGCACTCACTCTCTATCTCTCTCTCCAACACTCACTCTCTATCTCTCTCTCCAGCACTCACTCTCTATCTCTCTCTCCAACACTCACTCTCTATCTCTCTCCAGCACTCACTCTCTATCTCTCTCTCCAACACTCACTCTCTATCTCTCTCTCCAGCACTCACTCTCTATCTCTCTCCCCATCACTCACTCTCTATCTCTCTCTCCAGCACTCACTCTCTCTCTCTCTCTCTCCAGCACTCACTCTCTATCTCTCTCTCCAGCACTCACTCTCTCTCTCTCTCTCTCCAGCACTCACTCTCTTCTCTCTCTCTCTCCAGCACTCACTCTCTTCTCTCTCTCCAGCACTCATTCTCTCTATCCAGGACTCACTCTCTCTCTCTCTCTCTCTCTCTCCAGCAGTCACTCTCTCTCCAGCACTCTCACTCTCTCTCGCTCTAGCAATCACTCCCTATCTCTCTCTCCAGCACTCACTCTCTATTGCCCTCTCCAGCACTCAGTCTTTCACTCTCTCCAGCACTCCCCTCTCTCTCTCTCCATCACTCACTCTTTATTGCTCTCTCCAGCATTCAGTCTCTCACTCTCTCCTGCACTCACACTCTCTCTCTCCAGCACTCACTTTCTATCTCTCCCTCCAGCACTCACTCACTCTCTCTCTCCAGCAGTCACTCACTCTCACTCTCTCTCTCTCCCTCCTGCACTCACTCACTCTCTCTCTCCAGCAGTCACTCACTCTCACTCTCTCACTCTCCCTCCTGCACTCACTCACTCTTTCTCTCCAGCACTCACTCTCTCTCTCTCTCTCTCTCCACCACTCACTCTCTATCTCTCTCTCTCCAGCACTCTCTCTCTCTCCAGCAGTCACTCTCTCTCCCTCTCCACCACTCACTCTCTATCTATCTCTCTCCACCACTCACTCTCTATCTCTCTCTCTACAGCACTCACTCTATCTGTCTCCAGCACACGCTCTCTCTCCCTCTCCAGCACTCGCTCTCTCACTCTCCAGCACTTATTCTCTCTTTCCCTCCAGCACTCACTCTCTCTCTCCCTCTCCAGCACTCACTCTCTCTCTCTCACCAGCACTCACTCTCTCTCTCTCCAGCACTCACTCTCTCTCCCTCTCCAGCTCTCACTCTCTCTCCCTCTCCAGCAGTCATTCTCTCTCTCTCTCTCTCCCTCTCCAGAACTCACTCTCTCTCTCCCTCTCCAGCACTCACTCCCTCTCCCTCTCCAGCACTCACTCTCTCTCCCTCTCCAGCACTCACTCTCTCTCCCTCTCCAGCACTCACACTCTCTCCCTCTCCAGCTCTCACTCTCCATCTCCCTCTCCAGCACTGACTCTCTATCTCCAGCATTCACGCCCTCTCTCGCACTTTATCCAGCACTCCCCTCTCTCTCACTCCAGCACTCACTCTCTATCTCTCTCTCTCCAGCACTCAGTCTCTCTCTCTCTCTCTCCAGCATGCACTCTCTCTCTCTCTCCAGCACTCACTATCTCTCTCTCTCCAGCACTCACTATCTCTCTCTCTCTCTCTCTCTCTCCAGCACTCTCTCTCTGTCGCTCTCTCTCCAGCACTCACTATCTGTCTCTCTCTCTACAGCACTCACTCTCTATTGCTTTCTCCAGCACTCAGTCTATCACTCTCTCCAGCATTCAGTCTATCACTCTCTCCAGCATTCAGTCTAGCACTCTCTCCAGCACTCCCCTCTCTCTCCAGCACTCACTCTCAATTGCTCTCTCCAGCACTCACTCTCTATCTCCTATCCAGCACTCACTCTCTATCTCTCTCCAGCACTCACTCTCTATCTCTCTCCAGCACTCACTCTCTCTATCTCTCCAGCACTCACTCACTATCTCTCTCTCCAGCACTCACTCTCTATCTCTCTCTCCAGCACTCACTCTCTATCTCTCTCTCCAGCACTCGCTCTCTATCTCTCTCTCCAGCACTCACTCTTTATCTCTCTCTCCAGCACTCACTCTCTATCTCTCTCTCCAGCACCCACTCTCTCTCTCTCCAGCACTCACTCTCTATCTCTCTCTCCAGCACTCACTCTCTATCTCTCTCTCCAGCACTCACTCTCTATCTCTCTCTCCAGCACTCACTCTCTAACTCTCTCTCCAGCACTCTCACTCTCTATCTCTCCAGCACTCTCTCTCTCCAGCACTCACTCTCTATCTCTCTCTCCAGCACTCACTCTTTATCTCTCTCTCCAGCACTCACTCTCTATCTCTCTCTCCAGCACTCACTCTCTATCTCTCTGTCCAGCACTCACTCTCTATCTCTCTCTCCAGCACTCACTCTCTATCTCTCTCTCCAGCACTCACTCTCTATCTCTCTCTCCAGCACTCACTCTCTATCTCTCTCTCCAGCACTCTCTCCCTCTTTATCCAGCACTCCCCTCTCTCTCTCCAGCACTCACTCTCTATCTCGCTCTCCAGCACTCACTCTCTATCTCTCTCTCCAGCACTCACTCCCTAGCTCTCTCGCCAGCACTCTCACTCTCTATCTTTCTCTCCAGCACTCACTCTCTCTCTCTCTCTCTCTCCAGCACTCACTCTCTCTCCCTCTCCAGCACTCACTCTCTCTCTCTCTCTCCAGCACTCACTCTCTATCTCTCTCTCCAGCACTCACTCTCTATCTCGCTCTCCAGCACTCACTCTCTATCTCTCTCTCCAGCACTCACTCTCTCTCTCTCTCTCCAGCACTCACTCACTATCTCTCTCTCCAGCACTCACTCTCTATCTCCCTCTCCAGCACTCACTCTCTATCTCCCTCTCCAGCACTCACTCTCTATCTCTCTCTCCACCACTCACTCTCTATCTCTCTCTCCAGCACTCACTCTCTATCTCTCTCTCCAGCACTCACTCTCTATCTCTCTCTCCAGCACTCATTTTCTCTCTCCCTCTCCAGCACTCACTCTCTCTCTCCCTCTCCAGCACTCACTCTCTATCTCTCTCTCCACCACTCACTCTCTATCTCTCTCTCCAGCACTCACTCTCTATCTCTCTCTCCAGCACTCACTCTCTATCTCTCTCTCCAGCACTCACTCTCTATCTCTCTCTCCAGCACTCACTCTCTAACTCTCTCTCCAGCACTCTCACTCTCTATCTCTCCAGCACTCTCTCTCTCCAGCACTCACTCTCTATCTCTCTCTCCAGCACTCACTCTTTATCTCTCTCTCCAGCACTCACTCTCTATCTCTCTCTCCAGCACTCACTCTCTATCTCTCTGTCCAGCACTCACTCTCTATCTCTCTCTCCAGCACTCACTCTCTATCTCTCTCTCCAGCACTCACTCTCTATCTCTCTCTCCAGCACTCACTCTCTATCTCTCTCTCTCCAGCACTCACTCTCTATCTCTCTCTCCAGCACTCTCTCCCTCTTTATCCAGCACTCCCCTCTCTCTCTCCAGCACTCACTCTCTATCTCGCTCTCCAGCACTCACTCTCTATCTCTCTCTCCAGCACTCACTCCCTAGCTCTCTCGCCAGCACTCTCACTCTCTATCTTTCTCTCCAGCACTCACTCTCTCTCTCTCTCTCTCTCCAGCACTCACTCTCTCTCCCTCTCCAGCACTCACTCTCTCTCTCTCTCTCCAGCACTCACTCTCTATCTCTCTCTCCAGCACTCACTCTCTATCTCGCTCTCCAGCACTCACTCTCTATCTCTCTCTCCAGCACTCACTCTCTATCTCCCTCTCCAGCACTCACTCTCTATCTCCCTCTCCAGCACTCACTCTCTATCTCTCTCTCCACCACTCACTCTCTATCTCTCTCTCCACCACTCACTCTCTATCTCTCTCTCCAGCACTCACTCTCTATCTCTCTCTCCAGCACTCACTCTCTATCTCTCTCTCCAGCACTCACTCTCTATCTCTCTCTCCAGCACTCATTTTCTCTCTCCCTCTCCAGCACTCACTCTCTCTCTCCCTCTCCAGCACTCACTCTCTATCTCTCTCTCCACCACTCACTCTCTATCTCTCTCTCCAGCACTCACTCTCTATCTCTCTCTCCAGCACTCACTCTCTATCTCTCTCTCCAGCACTCATTTTCTCTCTCCCTCTCCAGCACTCACTCTCTCTCTCCCTCTCCAGCACTCACTCTCTATCTCTCTCTCCAGCACTCACTCTCTATCTCTCTCTCCAGCACTCACTCTCTATCTCTCTCTCCAGCACTCACTCTCTAACTCTCTCTCCAGCACTCTCACTCTCTATCTCTCCAGCACTCTCTCTCTCCAGCACTCACTCTCTATCTCTCTCTCCAGCACTCACTCTCTATCTCTCTGTCCAGCACTCACTCTCTATCTCTCTCTCCAGCACTCACTCTCTATCTCTCTCTCCAGCACTCACTCTCTATCTCTCTCTCCAGCACTCTCTCCCTCTTTATCCAGCACTCCCCTCTCTCTCTCCAGCACTCACTCTCTATCTCGCTCTCCAGCACTCACTCTCTATCTCTCTCTCCAGCACTCACTCCCTAGCTCTCTCGCCAGCACTCTCACTCTCTATCTTTCTCTCCAGCACTCACTCTCTCTCTCTCTCTCTCTCCAGCACTCACTCTCTCTCCCTCTCCAGCACTCACTCTCTCTCTCTCTCTCCAGCACTCACTCTCTATCTCTCTCTCCAGCACTCACTCTCTATCTCGCTCTCCAGCACTCACTCTCTATCTCTCTCTCCAGCACTCACTCTCTATCTCCCTCTCCAGCACTCACTCTCTATCTCCCTCTCCAGCACTCACTCTCTATCTCTCTCTCCACCACTCACTCTCTATCTCTCTCTCCAGCACTCACTCTCTATCTCTCTCTCCAGCACTCACTCTCTATCTCTCTCTCCAGCACTCATTTTCTCTCTCCCTTTCCAGCACTCACTCTCTCTCTCCCTCTCCAGCACTCACTCTCTATCTCTCTCTCCAGCACTCACTCTCTATCTCTCTCTCCAGCACTCACTCTCTATCTCTCTCTCCAGCACTCACTCTCTATCTCCTATCCAGCACTCACTCTCTATCTCTCTCCAGTACTCATTTTCTCTCTCCCCCTACAGCACTCCCTCCCTCTCTCTCGCACTCTGTCAAGCACACTCCCTCTCTCCAGCACTCACTCTCCATCTGCAGCACTCACTCTCACTCTCTCTAGCACTGGGTCTCTCTCTCTCCAACACTGAGTCTCTAGCTGTCTCTCTAGCACTCACTCTCTATCTCTCTCAAGCACTCAGTCTCTCTATCTCTCCAGCACTCTCTCCCTGTTTATCCAGCACTCCCCTCTCTCTCTCAGCATTCACTTTCCATCTCTCTCTCTCCAGCACTCACTCTCTATCTTTCTCTCCGGTACTCACTCTCTATCTCTCTCTCCAGCACTCACTCTCTATCTCTCTCTCCAGCACTCACTCTATATCTCTCTCTCACCAGCACTCACGCTCTCTCTCTCACCAGCACTCACTCTCTCTCTCTCTCCAGCACTCACTCTCTCTCCCTCTCCAGCTCTCACTCTCCCTCTCCAGCAGTCTTTCTCTCCCTCTCCCTCTCCAGAACTCACTCTCTCTCCCTCTCCAGCACTCACTCTCTCTCCCTCTCCAGCACTCACTCTCTCTCCCTCTCCAGCACTCACTCTCTCTCCCTCTCCAGCACTCACTCTCTATCTCTCTCTCCAGCACTCACTCTCTCTCCCTCTCCAGCACTCACTCTCTCTCCCTCTCCAGCACTCACTCTCTCTCCCTATCCAGCACTCACTCTCTATCTCTCTCTCCAGCACTCACTCTCCATCTCCCTCTCCAGCACTCACTCTCTATCTCTCTCTCCAGCACTCACTCTCTCTCCCTCTCCAGCACTCACTCTCTATCTCTCTCTCCAGCACTCACTCTCTATCTCTCTCTCCAGCACTCACTCTCTGTCTCCCTCTCCAGCACTCACTCTCTATCTCTCTCTCCAGCACTCACTCTCTCTCCCTCTCCAGCACTCACTCTCTATCTCTCTCTCCAGCACTCACTCTCTATCTCTCTCTCCAGCACTCACTCTCTATCTCCCTCTCCAGCACTCACTCTCTATCTCTCTCTCCAGCACTCACTCTCTATCTCCCTCTCCAGCACTCACTCTCTATTTCTCTCTCCAGCTCTCACTCTCTATCTCTCTCTCCAGCACTCACTCTCTATCTCTCTTTCCAGCACTCACTCCCTATCTCTCTCTCCAGCACTCACTCTCTATCTCTCTCTCCAGCACTCACTCTCTATCTCTCTCTCTCTCCAGCACTCACTCTCTATCTCTCTCTCCAGCACTCACTCTCTATCTCTCTCTCCAGCACTCACTCTCTATCTCTCTCTCCAGCACTCACTCTCTATCTCCCTCTCCAGCACTCACTATCTCTCTCTCTCTCTCCAGCACTCACTCTCTATCTCTCTCTCCAGCACTCACTCTCTATCTCTCTCTCCAGCACTCACTCCCTATCTCTCTCTCCAGCACTCACTCTCTATCTCTCTCTCCAGCACTCACTCTCTATCTCCTATCCAGGACTCACTCTCTCTCTCTCTCCAGCACTCACTATCTCTCTCTCTCTCTCTCCAGCACTCACTCCCTATCTCTCTCTCCAGCATTCACTCTCTATCTCTCTCTCCAGCACTCACTCACTCTCTCTCTCTCCAGCACTCACTCTCTATCTCTCTCTCCAGCACTCACTCTCTATCTCTCTCTCCAGCACTCACTCTCTATCTCTCTCTCCAGCACTCACTCTCTATCTCTCTCTCCAGCACTCACTCACTTTCTCTCTCTCCAGCACTCAGTCTCTATCTCTCTCTCCAGCACTCACTCTCTATCTCCTATCCAGCACTCACTCTCTATCTCTCTCTCCAGCACTCACTCTCTATCTCTCTCTCCAGCACTCACTCTCTATCTCTCTCTCCAGCACTCACTCACTCTCTATCTCTCCAGCACTCACTCTCTATCTCTCTCTCTCCAGCACTCACTTTCTATCTCCTATCCAGCACTCACTCTCTATCTCTCTCTCCAGCTCTCACTCTCTGTCGCTCTCTCTCCAGCACTCACTCTCTATCTCTCTCTCCAGCTCTCACTCTCTATTTCTCTCTCCAGCACTCACTCTCTCTCTCTCCAGCACTCACTCTCTCTATCTCCTATCCAGCACTCACTCTCTCTCTATCTCTCCAGCACTCACTCACTTTCTCTCTCTCCAGCACTCACTCACTCTTTATCTCTCCAGCACTCACCCACTCTCTCTCTCTCCAGCACTCACTCTCTATCTCTCTCTCCAGCACTCACTCTCTATCTCTCTCTCCAGCACCCACTCTCTCTCTCTCCAGCACTCACTCTCTCTCTCTCTCCAGCACTCACTATCTCTCTCTCTCTCTCCAGCACTCACTATCTCTCTCTCTCTCTCCAGCACTCACTCTCTCTCTCTCTCTCTCTGCAGCACTCGCTATCTCTCTGTCTCTCCAGCACTCAGTCTCTCTCTCTCTCTCTCCAGCATGCACTCTCTCTCTCTCTCCAGCACTCACTATCTCTCTCTCTCCAGCACTCACTATCTCTCTCTCTCTCTCTCTCCAGCACTCACTCTCTGTCGCTCTCTCTCCAGCACTCACTATCTGTCTCTCTCTCTACAGCACTCACTCTCTATTGCTTTCTCCAGCCCTCAGTCTATCACTCTCTCCAGCATTCAGTCTATCACTCTCTCCAGCATTCAGTCTATCACTCTCTCCAGCACTCCCCTCTCTCTCTCTAGCACTCACTCTCTGTCTCTCTCTCTCCAGCACTCACTATCTCTCTCTCCAGCACTCACTCTCTGTCTCTCTCTCTCCAGCACTCACTCACTATCTCTCTCTCTCCAGCACTCACTCTCTGTCGCTCTCTCTCCAGCACTCACTCTCTGTCGCTCTCTCTCCAGCTCTCTTTTTCTCTCTGCAACACTCACTCTCTATCTCTCTCTCCAGCACTCACTCTCTCTCTCCCTCTCCAGCACTCACTCTCTATCTCTCTCCAGCACTCACTCTCTATCTCTCTCCAGCACTCACTCTCTCTATCTCTCCAGCACTCACTCACTATCTCTCTCTCCAGCACTCACTCTCTATCTCTCTCTCCAGCACTCACTCTCTATCTCTCTCTCCAGCACTCACTCTCTATCTCTCTCTCCAGCACTCGCACTCTATCTCTCTCTCCAGCACTCACTCTTTATCTCTCTCTCCAGCACTCACTCTCTATCTCTCTCTCCAGCACCCACTCTCTCTCTCTCCAGCACTCACTCTCTATCTCTCTCTCCAGCACTCACTCTCTATCTCTCTCTCCAGCACTCACTCTCTATCTCTCTCTCCAGCACTCACTCTCTATCTCTCTGTCCAGCACTCACTCTCTATCTCTCTCTCCAGCACTCACTCTCTATCTCTCTCTCCAGCACTCACTCTCTATCTCTCTCTCCAGCACTCACTCTCTATCTCTCTCTCCAGCACTCTCTCCCTCTTTATCCAGCACTCCCCTCTCTCTCTCCAGCACTCACTCTCTATCTCGCTCTCCAGCACTCACTCTCTATCTCTCTCTCCAGCACTCACTCCCTAGCTCTCTCGCCAGCACTCTCACTCTCTATCTTTCTCTCCAGCACTCACTCTCTCTCTCTCTCTCTCTCCAGCACTCACTCTCTCTCCCTCTCCAGCACTCACTCTCTCTCTCTCTCTCCAGCACTCACTCTCTATCTCTCTCTCCAGCACTCACTCTCTATCTCGCTCTCCAGCACTCACTCTCTATCTCTCTCTCCAGCACTCACTCTCTATCTCCCTCTCCAGCACTCACTCTCTATCTCCCTCTCCAGCACTCACTCTCTATCTCTCTCTCCACCACTCACTCTCTATCTCTCTCTCCAGCACTCACTCTCTATCTCTCTCTCCAGCACTCACTCTCTATCTCTCTCTCCAGCACTCATTTTCTCTCTCCCTCTCCAGCACTCACTCTCTCTCTCCCTCTCCAGCACTCACTCTCTATCTCTCTCTTCACCACTCACTCTCTATCTCTCTCTCCAGCACTCACTCTCTATCTCTCTTTCCAGCACTCACTCTCTATCTCTCTCTCCAGCACTCACTCTCTATCTCTCTCTCCAGCACTCACTCTCTAACTCTCTCTCCAGCACTCTCACTCTCTATCTCTCCAGCACTCTCTCTCTCCAGCACTCACTCTCTATCTCTCTCTCCAGCACTCACTCTTTATCTCTCTCTCCAGCACTCACTCTCTGTCTCTCTCTCCAGCACTCACTCTCTATCTCTCTGTCCAGCACTCACTCTCTATCTCTCTCTCCAGCACTCACTCTCTATCTCTCTCTCCAGCACTCACTCTCTATCTCTCTCTCCAGCACTCACTCTCTATCTCTCTCTCCAGCACTCTCTCCCTCTTTATCCAGCACTCCCCTCTCTCTCTCCAGCACTCACTCTCTATCTCGCTCTCCAGCACTCACTCTCTATCTCTCTCTCCAGCACTCACTCCCTAGCTCTCTCGCCAGCACTCTCACTCTCTATCTTTCTCTCCAGCACTCACTCTCTCTCTCTCTCTCTCTCCAGCACTCACTCTCTCTCCCTCTCCAGCACTCACTCTCTCTCTCTCTCTCCAGCACTCACTCTCTATCTCTCTCTCCAGCACTCACTCTCTATCTCGCTCTCCAGCACTCACTCTCTATCTCTCTCTCCAGCACTCACTCTCTATCTCCCTCTCCAGCACTCACTCTCTATCTCCCTCTCCAGCACTCACTCTCTATCTCTCTCTCCACCACTCACTCTCTATCTCTCTCTCCAGCACTCACTCTCTATCTCTCTCTCCAGCACTCACTCTCTATCTCTCTCTCCAGCACTCATTTTCTCTCTCCCTCTCCAGCACTCACTCTCTATCTCTCTCTCCAGCACTCACTCTCTATCTCTCTCTCCAGCACTCTCTCCCTCTTTATCCAGCACTCCCCTCTCTCTCTCCAGCACTCACTCTCTATCTCGCTCTCCAGCACTCACTCTCTATCTCTCTCTCCAGCACTCACTCCCTAGCTCTCTCGCCAGCACTCTCACTCTCTATCTTTCTCTCCAGCACTCACTCTCTCTCTCTCTCTCTCTCCAGCACTCACTCTCTCTCCCTCTCCAGCACTCACTCTCTCTCTCTCTCTCCAGCACTCACTCTCTATCTCTCTCTCCAGCACTCACTCTCTATCTCGCTCTCCAGCACTCACTCTCTATCTCTCTCTCCAGCACTCACTCTCTATCTCCCTCTCCAGCACTCACTCTCTATCTCCCTCTCCAGCACTCACTCTCTATCTCTCTCTCCACCACTCACTCTCTATCTCTCTCTCCAGCACTCACTCTCTATCTCTCTCTCCAGCACTCACTCTCTATCTCTCTCTCCAGCACTCATTTTCTCTCTCCCTCTCC